>NC_091304.1:25090813-25368313 GCF_038502225.1 Cherax quadricarinatus
CCTCACTGCTGCATTCACAACCCAAACTTCACACCCATATAAGAGTGTTGGTATTACTAAACTTTCATACATTCCCTTCTTTGCCTCCATAGATAACATTTTTTGACTCCACATATACCTCAACGCACCACTCACCTTTTTTCCCTCATCATTTATATGATTACCCTCATCCTTCATAAATCCATCCGCCTACACGTCAACTCCCAAGTACAGTGGACCCCCGCATAACGATTACCTCCGAATGTGACCAATTATGTAAGTGTATTTATGTAAGTGCGTTTGTACATGTATGTTTGGGAGTCTGAAATGGACTAATCTACTTCACAATATTTCTTATGGGAACAAATTCGGTCAGTACTGGCACCTGAACATACTTCTGGAGTGAAAAAATATCGTTAACCGGGGGTCCACTGTATCTGAAAACATTCACTTCTTCCATACTCCTCCTCCCCAATTTGATATCCAATTTTTCTTTATCTAAATCATTTGATACCCTCATAACCTTACTCTTTTCTATGTTCACTTTCAACTTTCTACCTTTACACACACTCCCAAACTCGTCCACTAACCTTTGCAATTTTTCTTTAGAATCTCCCATAAGCACAGTATCATCAGCAAAAAGTAACTGTGTCAATTCCCATTTTGTATTTGATTCACCATAATTTAATCCCACCCCTCTCCCGAACACCCTAGCATTTACTTCTTTTACAACCCCATCTATAAATATATTAAACAACCATGGTGACATTACACATCCCTGTCTAAGACCTACTTTTACCGGGAAGTAGTCTCCCTCTCTTATACACACCCTAACCTGAGCCTCACTATTCTCATAAAAACTCTTTACAGCATTTAATAACTTACCATCTATTCCATATACTACTTGCAACATCTGCCACATTGCTCCTGTATCCACTCTATCATATGCCTTTTCTAAATCCATAAATGCAATAAAAACTTCCATACCTTTATCTAAATACTGTTCATATATAAAGGTAGTAGGTTGGTAGACAGCAACCACCCAGGGAAGTACTACCGTCCTGCCAGATGACTGTGAAACAAAAACCTGTAATTGTTTTGCATGATGGTAGGATTGCTGGTTTCTTTTTCTGTCTCATAAACACGCTAAGATAACAGGGATATCTTGCTACTCCTACTAACACTTTGGTCACACTTCACAGACACGCACATGCATATATATATATACATACATCTAGGTTTTTCTCCTTTTTCTAAATAGCTCTTGTTCTTTTTTATTTCTTCTATTGTCCATGGGGAAGTGGAAAAGAATCTTTCCTCCGTAAGCCATGCGTGTCGTATGAGGCGACTAAAATGCCGGGAGCAATGGGCTAGTAACCCCTTCTCCTGTATACAATTACTAAAAAAGAGAAGAAGAAAAACTTTATAAAACTGGGTTGCTTAAATGTGCGTGGATGTAGTGCGGATGACAAGAAACAGATGATTGCTGATGTTATGAATGAAAAGAAGTTGGATGTCCTGGCCCTAAGCGAAACAAAGCTGAAGGGGGTAGGAGAGTTTCAGTGGGGGGAAATAAATGGGATTAAATCTGGAGTATCTGAGAGAGTTAGAGCAAAGGAAGGGGTAGCAGTAATGTTAAATGATCAGTTATGGAAGGAGAAAAGAGAATATGAATGTGTAAATTCAAGAATTATGTGGATTAAAGTAAAGGTTGGATGCGAGAAGTGGGTCATAATAAGCGTGTATGCACCTGGAGAAGAGAGGAATGCAGAGGAGAGAGAGAGATTTTGGGAGATGTTAAGTGAATGTATAGGAGCCTTTGAACCAAGTGAGAGAGTAATTGTGGTAGGGGACTTGAATGCTAAAGTAGGAGAAACTTTTAGAGAGGGTGTGGTAGGTAAGTTTGGGGTGCCAGGTGTAAATGATAATGGGAGCCCTTTGATTGAACTTTGTATAGAAAGGGGTTTAGTTATAGGTAATACATATTTTAAGAAAAAGAGGATAAATAAGTATACACGATATGATGTAGGGCGAAATGACAGTAGTTTGTTGGATTATGTATTGGTAGATAAAAGACTGTTGAGTAGACTTCAGGATGTACATGTTTATAGAGGGGCCACAGATATATCAGATCACTTTCTAGTTGTAGCTACACTGAGAGTAAAAGGTAGATGGGATACAAGGAGAATAGAAGCATCAGGGAAGAGAGAGGTGAAGGTTTATAAACTAAAAGAGGAGGCAGTTAGGGTAAGATATAAACAGCTATTGGAGGATAGATGGGCTAATGAGAGCATAGGCAATGGGGTCGAAGAGGTATGGGGTAGGTTTAAAAATGTAGTGTTAGAGTGTTCAGCAGAAGTTTGTGGTTACAGGAAAGTGGGTGCAGGAGGGAAGAGGAGCGATTGGTGGAATGATGATATAAAGAGAGTAGTAAGGGAGAAAAAGTTAGCATATGAGAAGTTTTTACAAAGTAGAAGTGATGCAAGGAGGGAAGAGTATATGGAGAAAAAGAGAGAGGTTAAGAGAGTGGTGAAGCAATGTAAAAAGAGAGCAAATGAGAGAGTGGGTGAGATGTTATCAACAAATTTTGTTGAAAATAAGAAAAAGTTTTGGAGTGAGATTAACAAGTTAAGAAAGCCTAGAGAACAAATGGATTTGTCAGTTAAAAATAGGAGAGGAGAGTTATTAAATGGAGAGTTAGAGGTATTGGGAAGATGGAAGGAATATTTTGAGGAATTGTTAAATGTTGATGAAGATAGGGAAGCTGTGATTTCGTGTATAGGGCAAGGAGGAATAACATCTTGTAGGAGTGAGGAAGAGCCAGTTGTGAGTGTGGGGGAAGTTCGTGAGGCAGTAGGTAAAATGAAAGGGGGTAAGGCAGCCGGGATTGATGGGATAAAGATAGAAATGTTAAAAGCAGGTGGGGATATAGTTTTGGAGTGGTTGGTGCAATTGTTTAATAAATGTATGGAAGAGGGTAAGGTACCTAGGGATTGGCAGAGAGCATGCATAGTTCCTTTGTATAAAGGCAAAGGGGATAAAAGAGAGTGCAAAAATTATAGGGGGATAAGTCTGTTGAGTGTACCTGGTAAAGTGTATGGTAGAGTTATAATTGAAAGAATTAAGAGTAAGACGGAGAATAGGATAGCAGATGAACAAGGAGGCTTTAGGAAAGGTAGGGGGTGTGTGGACCAGGTGTTTACAGTGAAACATATAAGTGAACAGTATTTAGATAAGGCTAAAGAGGTCTTTGTGGCATTTATGGATTTGGAAAAGGCGTATGACAGGGTGGATAGGGGGGCAATGTGGCAGATGTTGCAAGTGTATGGTGTAGGAGGTAGGTTACTGAAAGCAGTGAAGAGTTTTTACGAGGATAGTGAGGCTCAAGTTAGAGTATGTAGGAAAGAGGGAAATTTTTTCCCAGTAAAAGTAGGCCTTAGACAAGGATGTGTGATGTCACCGTGGTTGTTTAATATATTTATAGATGGGGTTGTAAGAGAAGTAAATGCGAGGGTCTTGGCAAGAGGCGTGGAGTTAAAAGATAAAGAATCACACACAAAGTGGGAGTTGTCACAGCTGCTCTTTGCTGATGACACTGTGCTCTTGGGAGATTCTGAAGAGAAGTTGCAGAGATTGGTGGATGAATTTGGTAGGGTGTGCAAAAGAAGAAAATTAAAGGTGAATACAGGAAAGAGTAAGGTTATGAGGATAACAAAAAGATTAGGTGATGAAAGATTGAATATCAGATTGGAGGGAGAGAGTATGGAGGAGGTGAACGTATTCAGATATTTGGGAGTGGACGTGTCAGCGGATGGGTCTATGAAAGATGAGGTGAATCATAGAATTGATGAGGGAAAAAGAGTGAGTGGTGCACTTAGGAGTCTGTGGAGACAAAGAACTTTGTCCTTGGAGGCAAAGAGGGGAATGTATGAGAGTATAGTTTTACCAACGCTCTTATATGGGTGTGAAGCGTGGGTGATGAATGTTGCAGCGAGGAGAAGGCTGGAGGCAGTGGAGATGTCATGTCTGAGGGCAATGTGTGGTGTGAATATAATGCAGAGAATTCGTAGTTTGGAAGTTAGGAGGAGGTGCGGGATTACCAAAACTGTTGTCCAGAGGGCTGAGGAAGGGTTGTTGAGGTGGTTCGGACATGTAGAGAGAATGGAGCGAAACAGAATGACTTCAAGAGTGTATCAGTCTGTAGTGGAAGGAAGGCGGGGTAGGGGTCGGCCTAGGAAGGGTTGGAGGGAGGGGGTAAAGGAGGTTTTGTGTGCGAGGGGCTTGGACTTCCAGCAGGCATGCTTGAGCGTGTTTGATAGGAGTGAATGGAGACAAATGGTTTTTAATACTTGACGTGCTGTTGGAGTGTGAGCAAAGTAACATTTATGAAGGGATTCAGGGAAACCGGCAGGCCGGACTTGAGTCCTGGAGATGGGAAGTACAGTGCCTGCACTCTGAAGGAGGGGTGTTAATGTTGCAGTTTAAAAACTGTAGTGTAAAGCACCCTTCTGGCAAGACAGTGATGGAGTGAATGATGGTGAAAGTTTTTCTTTTTCGGGCCACCCTGCCTTGGTGGGAATCGGCCGGTGTGATAATAAATAATAAATATATGCTTCAATGTAAACACTTGATCTACACATCCCCTACCCACTCTGAAACCTCCTTGCTCATCTGCAATCCTACATTCTGTCTTACCTCTAATTCTTTCAATTATGACCCTTCCGTACATTTTTCCTGGTATTCTCAGTAAACTTATTTCTCTATAATTTTTACAATCTCTTTTGTCCCCCTTCCCTTTATATAAAGGGACTATACATGCTCTCCGCCAATCCCTAGGTACCTTCCCCTCTTTCATACATTTATTAAACAAAAGTACCAACCACTCCAACACTTTATCTTTCCCCTGCTTTTAACATTTCTGTCATAATCCCATCATTTCCAGCTGCTTTACCCCCTTTCCTTCTACGTAATGCCTCACATACCTCCCCCACACTTATATTCTGCTCTTCTTCACTCCTAAAAGATGGTATACCTCCGTGACCAGTGCATGAAATTACCGCCTCCCTTTTTTCCTCAACATTTAAAAGTTCCTCAAAATATTCTTGCCATCTACCTAATACCTCCCTCTCCCCATCTACTAACTCCCCTACTCTGTTTTTAACTGACAAATCCATACATTCCCTAGGCTTTCTTAACTTGTTTAACTCGCTCCAAAAATTTTTTCTTATTTTCATTAAAATTTCTTGACGGTGCCTCTCCCACTCTATCATCTGCTCTCCTTTTGCACTCTCTCACCACTCTCTTCACCTTTCTTTTACTCTCCATATACTCTGCTCTTCTTATAACACTTTTGCTTTGTAAAAACCTCTCATAAGCTAACTTTTTCTCTTTAATCACACCCTTTACTTCATCATTCCACCAATCACTCCTCTTTCCTCCTTCCCCCACCCTCCTATAACCACAAACTTCTGCCCCACATTCTAATACTGCATTTTTAAAACTCATCCAACCCTCTTCAACCCCCGCACTACTCATCTTTGCACTAGCCCACCTTTCTGCCAATAGTTGCTTATATCTCACCCAAACTTCCTCCTCCCTTAGTTTATGCACTTTCACTTCTCTCCTACTTGTTGTTGCCACCTTCCTCTTGTCCCATCTACCTCTTACTCTAACTGTAGCTACAACTAAATAATGATCCGATATATCAGTTGCCCCTCTATGAACATGTACATCCTGGAGCCTACCCATCAACCTTTTATCCACCAATTCATATTCTAACAAACTACTTTCATTACGTGGTACATCATACCTTGTATATTTATTTATCCTCTTTTTCATAAAATATGTATTACTTATTACCAAATCTCTTTCTACACATAGCTCAATTAAAGGCTCGCTATTTACATTTACCCCTGACACCCCAAATTTACCTACTACTTCCTCCACATACATATTTTAAGAAAAAGAGGATAAATAAGTATACAAGATATGATGTAGGACGAAATGACAGTAGTTTGTTGTATTATGTATTGGTAGATAAAAGACTGTTGAGTAGACTTTAGGATGTACATGTTTATAGAGGGGCCACAGATATATCAGATCACTTTCTAGTTGTAGCTACACTGAGAGTAAAAGGTAGATGGGATACAAGGAGAATAGAAGTATCAGGGAAGAGAGAGGTGAAGGTTTATAAACTAAAAGAGGAGGCAGTTAGGGTAAGATATAAACAGCTATTGGAGGATAGATGGGCTAATGAGAGCATAGGCAATGGGGTCGAAGAGGTATGGGGTAGGTTTAAAAATGTAGTGTTAGAGTGTTCAGCAGAAGTTTGTTGTTACAGGAAAGTGGGTGCGGGAGGGAAGAGGAACGATTGGTGGAATGATGATGTAAAGAGAGTAGTAAGGGAGAAAAAGTTTGCATATGAGAAGTTTTTGCAAAGTAGTAGTGGTGCAAGGAGGGAAGAGTATATGGAGAAAAAGAGAGAGGTTAAGAGAGTGGTGAAGCAATGTAAAAAGAGAGCAAATGAGAGAGTGGGTGAGATGTTATCAACAAATTTTGTTGAAAATAAGAAAAAGTTTTGTAGTGAGATTAACAAGTTAAGAAAGCCTAGAGAACAAATGGATTTGTCAGTTAAAAATAGGAGAGGAGAGTTATTAAATGGAGAGTTAGAGGTATTGGAAAGATGGAGGGAATATTTTGAGGAATTGTTAAATGTTGATGAAGATAGGGAAGCTGTGATTTCGTGTATAGGACAAGGAGGAATAACATCTTGTAGGAGTGAGGAAGAGCCAGTTGTGAGTGTGGGGGAAGTTCGTGAGGCAGTAGGTAAAATGAAAGGGGGTAAGGCAGCCGGGATTGATGGGATAAAGATAGAAATGTTAAAAGCAGGTGGGGATATAGTTTTGGAGTGGTTGGTGCAATTATTTAATAAATGTATGGAAGAGGGTAAGGTACCTAGGGATTGGCAGAGAGCATGCATAGTTCCTTTGTATAAAGGCAAAGGGGATAAAAGAGAGTGCAAAAATTATAGGGGGATAAGTCTGCTGAGTATACCTGGTAAAGTGTATGGTAGAGTTATTATTGAAAGAATTAAGAGTAAGACGGAGAATAGGATAGCAGATGAACAAGGAGGCTTTAGGAAAGGTAGGGGGTGTGTGGACCAGGTGTTTACAGTGAAACATATAAGTGAACAGTATTTAGATAAGGATAAAGAGGTCTTTGTGGCATTTATGGATTTGGAAAAGGCGTATGACAGGGTGGATAGGGGGGCAATGTGGCAGATGTTGCAAGTGTATGGTGTAGGAGGTAGGTTACTGAAAGCAGTGAAGAGTTATTACGAGGATAGTGAGGCTCAAGTTAGAGTATGTAGGAAAGAGGGAAATTTTTTCCCAGTAAAAGTAGGCCTTAGACAAGGATGTGTGATGTCACCGTGGTTGTTTAATATATTTATAGATGGGGTTGTAAGAGAAGTAAATGCGAGGGTCTTGGCAAGAGGCGTGGAGTTAAAAGATAAAGAATCACACACAAAGTGGGAGTTGTAACAGTTGCTCTTTGCTGATGACACTGTGCTCTTGGGAGATTCTGAAGAGAAGTTGCAGAGATTGGTGGATGAATTTTGTAGGGTGTGCAAAAGAAGAAAATTAAAGGTGAATACAGGAAAGAGTAAGGTTATGAGGATAACAAAAAGATTAGGTGATGAAAGATTGAATATCGGATTGGAGGGAGAGAGTATGGAGGAGGTGAATGTACTCAGATATTTGGGAGTGGACGTGTCAGCGGATGGGTCTATGAAAGATGAGGTGAATCATAGAATTGATGAGGGGAAAAGAGTGAGTGGTGCACTTAGGAGTCTGTGGAGACAAAGAACTTTGTCCTTGGAGGCAAAGAGGGGAATGTATGAGAGTATAGTTTTACCAACGCTCTTATATGGGTGTGAGGCATGGGTGATGAATGTTGCAGCGAGGAGAAGGCTGGAGGCAGTGGAGATGTCATGTCTGAGGGCAATGTGTGGTGTGAATATAATGCAGAGAATTCGTAGTTTGGAAGTTAGGAGGAGGTGCGGGATTACCAAAACTGTTGTCCAGAGGGCTGAGGAAGGGTTGTTGAGGTGGTTCGGACATGTAGAGAGAATGGAGCGAAACAGAATGACTTCAAGAGTGTATCAGTCTGTAGTGGAAGGAAGGCGGGGCAGGGGTCGGCCTAGGAAAGGTTGGAGAGAGCGGGTAAAGGAGGTTTTGTGTGCGAGGGGCTTGGACTTCCAGCAGGCATGTGTGAGCGTGTTTGATAGGAGTGAATGGAGACAAATGGTTTTTAATACTTGACGTGCTGTTGGAGTGTGAGCAAAGTAACATTTATGAAGGGGTTCAGGGAAACCGGCAGGCCGGACTTGAGTCCTGGAGATGGGAAGTACAGTGCCTGCACTCTGAAGGAGGGGTGTTAATGTTGCAGTTTAAAAACTGTAGTGTAAAGCACCCTTCTGGCAAGACAGTGATGGAGTGAATGATGGTGAAAGTTTTTCTTTTTCGGGCCACCCTGCCTTGGTGGGAATCGGCCAGTGTGATAATAAAATAATAATAATTCCTCCACAACATTTTTACCCACTTTAGGATTGAAATCCCCAACCACAAGTACTCTCACACTTGGTCCAAAACTCCCCACACATTCACTCAACATTTCCCAAAATCTCTCTCTCTCTCTCCTCTACACTTCTCTCTTCTCCAGGTGCATATACGCTTACTATTTCCCACTTTTCACATCCAACCTTTATTTTACTCCACATAATCCTTGAATTAATACATTTATAGTCCCCCTTTTCCTGCCATATCTTATCCTTCAACATTATTGCTACTCCTTCTTTAGCTCTAACTCTATTTGAAACCCCTGACCTAATCCCATTTATTCCTCTCCACTGAAACTCTCCCACCCCTTTCAGCTTTGTTTCACTTAAAGCCAGGACATCTAGCTTCCTCTCATTCATAACATCCACAATCATCTCTTTCTTATCATTTGCACAACATCCATGCACATTCAGACTTCCCACTTTGACAATTTTCTTCTTATTCTTTTTAGTAATCTTTACAAGAAAAGGGGTTACTAGCCCATGTTCCCGGCATTTTAGTTGACTTTTACAACACGCATGGCTTATGGAGGAAAGATTCTTATTTCACTTCCCCGTGGATATAAAAGGAAAAGTAATAAGACCAAGAACTATTAAGATAAAATCAAAGAAAACTCAGATGAGTGTGTATAAATAAATGTGTACATGTATGTGTAGTGTGACCTAAGTGTAAGTAGAAGTAGCAAGACATACGTGTAATTTTGCATATTTATGAGACAGACAAAAGACACCAGCAATCCTACCATCATGTAAAACAATTACAGGCTTTCATTTTACACTCACTTGGCAGGACGGTAGTACCTCTCTGGGAGGTTCCTGTCTGCCAACCTACTACCTATTATATTATATTATATTATACGGTGGACCCCTGGTTCACGTTATTAATCCGTTCCTGAGAGCTCATCGTAAAGCAAAATTATCGGAAAGCGAATCAATTTTTCCCATAAGAAATAATGGAAATCAAATTAAACAGTGCAAGACTCCCAAAAGTATAAAAAAAAAAAACTTTTACCACATGAAATATTAAGTTTAATGCAATAAAATAATTACAATAACAATAATAACAATAGAATAATCACAATAGAATAATTGACACTTACCTTTAATGAAGATCTGGTGATGACTGATGGGATGGGAGGAGGGGAGAGTGTTGAAATTTTTAATGTTTAGAAGGGGAATCCCCTTCCATTAGGACTTGAGGTAGCAAGTCCTTTTCCGGGGTTACTTCCCTTTTTCTTTTAATGCCACTAGGACCAGCTTGAGAGTCACTGGACTTCTGTCACACAACATATCTTGAATTCAACTCCTTCAATTCATGCACATATTTTTAAGCTGCTTTTTTGTTTGAACTGGCAGCCCCACCATGCCTAATCACACTATGTATGCCACTATGATTCTTAAATCTTTCAAACCAACCTTTGCTGTCCTTAAATTCACTCACATCACCACTAGTTGCAGGCATTTTTCTAATTAAATCCTCATGCAACTGCCTAGCCTTTTCACAAATGATTGCTTGAGAGATGCTATCTCCTGCTATCTGTTTTTCATTTATCCCCACCAATAACAGTCTCAGCAACCACCCAGGGAAGTACTACCGTCCTGCCAGATGACTGTGAAACAGAAACCTGTAACTGTTTTGCATGATGGTAGGATTGCTGGTTTCTTTTTCTGTCTCATAAACACGCTAGATACCAGGGATATCTTGCTACTCCTACTTACACTTTGGTCACACTTCACAGACACGCACATGCATATATATATATCACTACAAACTGGCATGGTGCCAGATAAGTGGAAAATGGCAAATGTGTTACCTATTTTCAAAACAGGTGACAGGTCCTTAGCTTCGAACTATAGACCAATAAGCCTAACCTCCATAGTGGGAAAATTTATGGAATCAATAATTGCCGAGGCAGTTCGTAGGTTGGAGGGAGGGGGTAAAGGAGGTTTTGTGTGCGAGGGGCTTTGACTTCCAGCAGGCATGCGTGAGCGTGTTTGATAGGAGTGAATGGAGACAAATGGTTTTTAATACTTGACGTGCTGTTGGAGTGTGAGCAAAGTAACATTTATGAAGGGGTTCAGGGAAACCAGCATTCCGGACTTGAGTCCTGGAGATGGGAAGTACAGTGCCTGCACTCTGAAAGAGGGGTGTTAATGTTGCAGTTTAAAAACTGTAGTGTAAAGCACCCTTCTGGCAAGACAGTGATGGAGTGAATGATGGTGAAAGTTTTTCTTTTTCGGGCCACCCTGCCTTTGTGGGAATTGACCAGTGTGATAATAATAAAAATAAAATAAAATAACAGTCTCTCAACATTTTCTAACACTTGCAATCACTGTTTTGTAATCACAGTTGCACCTTTTGCAAGAACAGCTTCCTTGATTGCCGTTTTCCTGCTCACTATAGTAGAGATTGTTGATTGGGATTTACTATACAACTTGGCCAGGTCCGACACACGCACTCCACTTTCATACTTTGCAATTATCTCTTTCTTCATTTCAATAGTCATTAGCACCCTTGGTCTCGATGGGTTGGCACTAGAAACTTTCTTGGGGCCCATGGTGACTTATTTTGCAGAAACAAGCACCCAAAACAGTGATAATATGGATAATATGGAATGTACCGAATGTATCCTTAGATGCGCGCACACTGGCTGGCTTGTAAACACTGGCACATACGGGGCAGTTCAGGCCACACGTGGACACGTCTCGTATGAATCGTATTGCATACCGGGTTTTGTAACTGGAACCGAGGCAAATTTTTTGCGATATAATGCTTCGGATACAGGATTTATCTGATACCGATGACTTCGCGAACCGGGCGTCCACTGTATTATTATTACAGTGGACCCCCACATAGTGACTTTAATTCGTGCAAGAGGGCTGATTGTTATGCGAAATGTTCGGTATGCGAATGAATTTTCCCCATAAAAAATAATGGAAATCAAATTAATCCGTGCAAGACACCCAAAAGTATGAAAAAAAAAAATTTTACCACATGAAATATACATTTTCCTACACACAAAGAGAAGAATACATGCACAATAGTAGAGTAGTACATGCACAATATATATTGTGCATGTACTGCTCTACTAAATGAAGAATAAATGACACTTACCTTTATTGAAGATGCAGCAATGACTGATGAGACACTGTGTCCTGGGAGTGCCTTTTCCTCCTGAGTACTGTAGGTCCTGTTTGGCATTTTCTTCCAGAACAGGCCTTATCACACTGTGTATGCCACTACGATTCTTAAATCTCTCAAACCAACCTTTGCTGGCTTTAAATTCACCAATATGAGCACTAGTTCCAGGCATTTTTCCCTGTTCACCTGGGTGTTAGTCGACTGGTGTGGGTTGCATCCTGGGAGACAAGATTAAGGACCCCAATGGAAATAAGTTAGACAGTCTTCGATGACACTGACTTTTTTGGGTTATCCTGGGTGGCAAATCCTCTGGGGTTAATTGTTTCTTGGTATTCTCAATAAGCCACACCAACAACGGTGCTACAGCAGCAGCAGCAGCTGACGGTGGTACAGCAGCAACAGACGATGCTACAGCAGCAACAGACGATGCTACAGCAGCAGCAGACGATGCTACAGCAGCAACAGACGATGCTACAGCAGCAGCAGACGATGCTACAGCAGCAACAGACAATGCTACAGCAGCAGCAGACGATGCTACAGCAGCAGCAGACGATGCTACAGCAGCAGCAGACGATGCTACAGCAGCAGCAGACGATGCTACAGCAGCAGCAGACGATGCTACAGCAGCAGCAGACGATGCTACAGCAGCAGCAGACGATGCTACAGCAGCAGCAGATGATGCTACAGCAGCAGTAGACGATGCTACAGCAGCAGCAGACGGTACTACAGCAGCAGCTGACGGTGGTACAACAGCAGCAGCAGCTGACAGTGCAGCAGCAGCTGACAGTGCAGCAGCAGCAGCTGACAGTGGTACAGCAGCAGCTGTACCACCAATAGTAGCGATGGTTGATTGGGGTTTATTATACAACCTGGCCAGCTCGGAGACACGCACTCCACTTTCATACTTATCAATGATCTTTTTCTTCATCTCTATATTAATTCTCACCCTTATTGCTGTAGGGTTGGCACTAGAAGCTTTCTTGGGGCCCATGGTCACTTATTTTCCAGAAAAAATCACCAAAAACACTGTAATAATACGAAATGTTCCGATTGTATGCTTGGATGTTACCGCGGAGGCTGGCTGGTAAACAATGCCACCGGCGGAACATGTGAGCGTGGCTCAGGCCGCACATTGGACGCGTCTCGGACGAAGGGCGGTGAGCGGGTTTTTGGGCGGTATGCGAGGCAAAATTTTTACGAAAAAAGCGAGCGGTATGCGGATTGTACGGTATGCGATGCGTGCGGTATGCAGGGGTCCACTGTATTATTATTGTGTTACATTATTATACTATTATTATATGTATTATTATTATTATATTATTATTATTATTATTATTATTATTATTATATACATAATTTGTAATTTTAATTCACACAAAAAGATAAGATTTACTGTTATTCCTTATTGCAATAATTGTATAAATAATGTCAGCCCATTTGTTTACTCTGAAACAGCCAAGCAATGGACCATTTTTCCTAGCAATTAAAATCTTTTTCAAGGTACTTTTCGTCGTGAAAGCAATTAAAATCATATCTATTTCTGTAATATATCTTTCATTCTATCCACTCTATCATAGAGTGGATAGAGGAGCAGTGTGGCAGATGTTGCAAGTATATGGAATAGGTGGTAAGTTACTAAATGCTGTAAAGAGCTTTTATGAGGATAGTGAGGCTCAGGTTAGGGTGTGTAGAAGAGAGGGAGACAACTTCCCGGTAAAAGTAGGTCTTAGACAGGGATGTGTAATGTCACCATGGTTGTTTAATATATTTATAGATGGGGTTGTAAAAGCAGTAAATGCTAGGGTGTTCGGGAGAGGGGTGGGATTAAATTATGGGGAATCAAATTCAAAATGGGAATTGACAGTTATTTTTTGCTGATGATACTGTGCTTATAGGAGATTCTAAAGAAAAATTGCAAAGGTTAGTGGATGAGTTTGAGAATGTGTGTAAAGGTAGAAAGTTGAAAGTGAACATAGAAAAGAGTAAGGTGATGAGGGTATCAAATGATTTAGATAAAGAAAAATTGGATATCAAATTGGTGAGTAAGAGAATGGAAGAAGTGAATGTTTTCAGATACTTGGGAGTTGACGTGTCGGCGGATGGATTTATGAAGGATGAAGTTAATCATAGAATTGATGAGGGAAAAAAGGCGAGTGGTGCGTTGAGGTATATGTGGAGTCAAAAAACGTTATCTATGGAGGCAAAGAAGGGAATGTATGAAAGTACAGTGGACCCCCGCATACCCTACGCATCGCATACCGTACAATCCGCATACCAGATGCTTTGATCGCAAAAATTTGGCCTCGCATACCGCCCAAAAACCCGCTCACCGTCCTTCGTCCGAGACGCGTCCAATGTGCGGCCTGAGCCAGCCTCATATGTTCCGCCGGTGGCATTGTTTACCAGCCAGCCTCCGCGGTAACATCCAAGCATACAATCAGAATATTTCGTATTATTACAGTGTTTTCGGTGCTTTATCTGGAAAATAAGTGACCATGGACCCCAAGAAAGCTTCTAGTGCCAACCCTACAGCAATAAGGGTGAGAATTCCAATAGAAATGAAGAAAGAGATCATTGATAAGTATGAAAGTGGAGTGCGTGTCTCTGAGCTGGTCAGGTTGTACAAGAAACCCAAATCAACCATCTCTACTATTGTGGGCAACAGAAAGGCAATCAAGGAAGCTGTTCTTGCCAAAGGTTTAACTGTGTTTTCGAAACAGAGATCGCAAGTGATGGAAGATGTTGAGAGACTCTTATTGGTGTGGATAAATGAAAAACAGCTAGCAGAAGATAGCGTCTCTCAAGCGATCATAAGCGAAAAGGCTAGGAAGTTGCATGAGGATTTAATTAACAAAATGCCTGCAACTAGTGATGATGTGAGTGAATTTAAGGCCAGCAAAGGTTGGTTTGAGAGATTTAAGAAGCGTAGTGGCATACATAGTGTGATAAGGCATGGTGAGGCTGCCAGTTCGGACCACAAAGCAGCTGAAAAATATGTGCAGGAATTCAAGGAGTACATAGAAAGTGAAGGACTGAAACCTGAACAAGTGTTTAATTGTGATGAAACAGGCCTGTTTTGGAAGAAAATGCCAAGCAGGACCTACATTACTCAGGAGGAAAAGGCACTCCCAGGACATAACCCTATGAAAGACAGGCTTACTTTGTTAATGTGTTCCAATGCTACTGGTGATTGCAAAGTGAAGCCTTTATTAGTGTATCACTCTGAAACTCCCAGACCGTTCAGGCAAAAGAATGTCCTCAAGGAGAATTTGTGTGTGCTGTGGAGGGCAAACAGTAAGGCATGGGTCACTAGGGACTTTTTCTATGACTGGTTACACCATGCATTTGCCCCCAATGTGAAAGATTACCTAACTGAAAAGAAATTAGAACTTAAGTGCCTCCTGGTGTTAGACAATGCCCCTGGTCATCCTACAGATGTGGCAGAGCGACTTTATGGGGACATGAAATTCATTAACATCAAGTTTTTGCCTCCTAATACCACTCCTCTCCTGCAGCCCATGGACCAGCAGGTTATTGCAAACTTCAAAAAACTGTACACAAAAGCTCTGTTTGAAAGGTGCTTTGTAGTGACCTCAGAAACTCAACTGACTCTAAGAGAGTTTTGGAAAGATCACTTTAATATCCTCAATTGTGTAAACCTTATAGGTAAGGCTTGGGAGGGAGTGACTAAGAAGACCTTGAACTCTGCTTGGAAGAAACTGTGGCCAGAATGTGTAGACAAAAGGGATTTTGAAGGGTTTGAGGCTAACCCTGAGAGGATTATGCCCGTTGAGGAATCCATTGTGGCATTGGGAAAGTCCTTAGGGTTGGAGGTTAGTGGGGATGATGTGGAAGAGTTGGTGGAGGAGGACAATGAAGAACTAACCACTGATGAGCTGATAGATCAACTTCAACAGCAAGAGGCCAGACCTGAGGAAACTGGTTCAGAGGAGGGGAGGGAGAAATTGAAGAAGTTGCCTACTACAAAGATTAAGGAAATCTGTGCAAAGTGGCTTTAAGTGCAAACCTTCATGGATGAAAATCACCCTCACACAGCTATTGCAAGCCGTGTTGGCAACCTGTACACTGACAATGTTGTGAAACACTTTAGGGAAGTCATAAAGGAACGAGAGGTACAGGCCACTATGGACAGATATGTTGTGCGAAAGAAGTCCAGTGACTCTGATGCTGGTCCTAGTGGCATTAAAAAGGACTCGACACCTCAAGTCTTAATGGAAGGGGATTCCCCTTCTAAACACTAACACACTCTCTCCCCTCCTCCCATCCCATCAATCATCACCAGATCTTCAATAAAAGTAAGTGTCATGTAATTGTGCATGCCTTTTTCAGTTTGTGTGTATTAAAATTAACATTTCATGTGGTAAAAAAATTTCTTTTTCAGACTTTGGGTGTCTTGCACGGATTAATTTGATTTCCATTATTTCTTATGGGGAAAATTCATTCGCATACCGAACATTTCGCATAACAACCAGCCCTCTTGCACGGATTAAGGTCGCTATGCGGGGGTCCACTGTATAGTAGTACCAACACTCTTATATGGATGTGAAGCTTGGGTGGTAAATGCAGCAGCGAGGAGACGGTTGGAGGCAGTGGAGATGTCCTGTCTAAGGGCAATGTGTGGTGTAAATATTATGCAGAAAATTCGGAGTGTGGAAATTAGGAGAAGGTGTGGAGTTAATAAAAGCATTAGTCAGAGGGCAGAAGAGGGGTTGTTGAGGTGGTTTGGTCATTTAGAGAGAATGGATCAAAGTAAAATGACATGGAAAGCATATAAATCTATAGGGGAAGGAAATAGGGGTAGGGGTCGTCCTCGAAAGGGTTGGAAAGAGGGGGTAAAGGAGGTTTTGTGGGTGAGGGGCTTGGACTTCCAGGAAGCGTGCGTGAGCGTGTTAGATAGGAGTGAATGGAGACGAATGATACTTGGGACCTGACGATCTGTTGGAGTGTGAGCAGGGTAATATTTAGTGAAGGGATTCAGGGAAACCGGTTATTTTCATATAGTCGGACTTGAGTCCTGGAAATGGGAAGTACAATGCCTGCACTTTAAAGGAGGGGTTTGGGATATTGGCAGTTTGGAGGGATATGTTGTGTATCTTTATACGTATATGCTTCTAAACTGTTGTATTCTGAGCACCTCTGCAAAAGCAGTGATAATGTGTGAGTGTGGTGAAAGTGTTGAATGATGATGAAAGTATTTTCTTTTTGGGGATTTTCATTCTTTTTTGGGTCACCCTGCCTCGGTGGGAGACGACCGACTTGTTGAAAAAAAAAAAAATCTTTCATTCTATCAAATGAGCCCCAAAAAATGAGAATACAACCATAAAAACCATTCGAAATTACTGCTAAGGGGTGGCTAATTGCTGAGAAGTGAACTCCATTATTTATGCTTAGATTTCTTTCATTTTTGGTGTACATTAAAAAGCATCTTTCCATCATACATTGCCCAAGTTTCAATAAGATAGTCCAACAAGCAAATGAGATACAATTCCCGAGATCAAGAGCAAGAGCCCCTCACCAGTGTCAAGGAACCTGCCTTTAGGTCTGCTTGCTTGTGGAAATTTTGCTCGTGTATGGAAACAAAAAATCGACCCATCGACTGCTCGTATTTGGGAAAACTAGCACGTTGACAAGCTCGCAAATAGAGGTTTCACTGTACAGGTCACTCATTACTTACCTTAAAATATTTGTAGTCTTAATGTAGGGTGAGGTGAATAAACGAGATAAAACGAATAAATGAGAGAGAGTGAGTGAGTGAGTATATGAGAGAGGACAGGCGCAGAGTTATATAAATAAACCAGGCGAACACAAGTTTTGTAAACAATGAAAGTGTACACGTCTGTTTTGTGTACAAGTTGTCTCCATATTGATACGGTAGAATAAATAAAGAAGAACACTTCCATTCTCATGTAACACCATTTTTAGAAGAAATGACGCTCTGAGTGAAGGCAATGGAAATAAGTCACTCTGTCTGACTTTTTTTGGGTTATCCTGGGTTCTTTACACACATGCTGCTATGTATGATAGTCTATGTAACTGTATTTGTGTATACCTGAATAAACTTACATAAATACGAAAGGAATAATTTTCTACAGTTACCTCCAGTAACATATTTTCTCTGATGTTGGACTAGAGAAAATGTTATTCTTGCCGTCACTCGTACAGGTCTGGCTACCACATCTCGTATACAGTGGACCCCCGGCTTACGATATTATTTCATTCCAGAAGTGTGTTCAGCTGCCATTACTGAACGAATTTGGTCCCATAAGGAATATTGTGAATTAGATTAGTCCATTTCAGACCCCCAAACATACACGTACAAACGCACTTACATAAATACACTTACATAATTGGTCGCATTGGGAGCTGATCGTAAAGCATGGGTCCACTCTATATGTTTATTTATTCTACTGTGGGTGTGTTTATCATCTTTATATGTTATGTATCATGTTTATTATATAATTTTGAAAAAAAAAATAGATGGATTAATGAAAATGTGTATATTAACGTAATATACAACATTTAATGAGATTCAGTGATTATTATGTACTAATAATGTATGGCGTCACTCATACAAGGTGTCTGGCTTCCACATCTCGTATTTATGTTTATTCTACTGTGGAGTGTATCATCTTTATATGTTATGTATCATGTTTATTATATAATTTTGAAAAAAATATCATTGATGGATTAATGAAAATAGTACGTATGTATATTAACGTAATATACAACATTTAATGAGACTCGGTGATTATTATTACTTTTTTTTTCCTCGACAAGTCGGCCGTCTCCCACCGAGGCAGGGTGACCCAAAAAGAAAAAAATCTCTAAAAAGAGAATACTTTCATCATCATTCAACACTTTCACCTCACTCACACATAATCACTGTTTTTGCAGAGGTGCTCAGAATACAACAGTTTAGAAGCATATACGTATAAAGATACACAACATATCCCTCCAAACCGCCAATATCCCAAACCCCTCCTTTATAGTGCAGGCATTGTACTTCCCATTTCCAGGACTCAAGTCCGGTTATATAAAATAACCGGTTTCCCTGAATCCCTTCACTGTGCTGGCATGCAGATACATATTAAAATCAGTAAGAGTGCCTTATGTCTCGAGACACCATATTAGTAATGATGATGATAATAATAATAATAATAATAATTATCCCTAAATTCAGTGATTATTATTATTAGTAGGTAGTAGGTTGGTAGACAGCAACCGCCCAGGGAGGTACTACCGTCCTGCCAAGTGAGTGTAAAACGAAAGCCTGTAATTGTTTTACATGATGGTAGGATTGCTGGTGTCTTTTGTCTGTCTCATAAATATGCAAGATTACAGGTTAGTCTTGCTACTTCTACTTACACTTAGGTCACACTACACATACATGTACAAGCATATATATACACACCCCTCTGGGTTTTCTTCTATTTTCTTTCTAATTCTTTCTAATCCTCTGTAAGCCATGCGTGTCGTAAGAGGCGACTAAAATGCCGGGAGCAAGGGGCTAGTAACCCCTTCTCCTGTATATATTACTAAATTTAAAAGGAGAAACTTCAGTTTTTTCTTTTGGGCCACCCCACCTCAGTGGGATACGGCTGGTATGTTGAAAGAAGATTATTATTATTAGTATTACACGTATTATTATAATTATTATTATCATCATCATCATTACTAATACAGTGGACCCCCGGTATTCGATATTAATCCGTTCCTGAGAGCTCATCGAATACCGAAAATATCGAAAAGCGAATCAATTTTCCCCATAAGAAATAATGGAAATCAAATTAATCCGTGCAATACACCCAAAAATATGAAAAAAAAAAAATTTTACCACATGAAATATTAATTTTAATACACACAAACTGAAGAAGACATGCACAGTTACATGACACGTTTATTGAAGATCTGGTGATGATTGATGGGATGGGAGGAGGGGAGAGTGTGGATGGTGTTAGTGTTTAGAAGAGGAATCCCCTTCCATTAGGACTTGAGGTAGCAAGTCCTTTTCTGGGGTTACTTCCCTTCTTCTTTTAATGCCACTAGGACCAGCTTGAGAGTCACTGAACCTCTGTCGCACAACAAATCTGTCCATGGAGCTCTGTATCTCCCGTTCCTTACGATTTGACTAAAATGGGCCACAACATTGTCATTGTAATAGTCACCAGCACGGCTTGCAATAGCTGTGTTAGGGTGATTTTTATCCATAAAGGTTTGCAGTTCAACCCACTGTGCACACATTTCCTTAATTTTTGAAGTAGGCACAATGGATTCTACAACTGGCATAGGCTTCTCAGGGTTAGCCCCAAACCCTTCAAAATCTTTCTTAATTTCCATACTAATTCTCACCCTTTTTACCACAGGGTTGGCACTAGAAGCTTTCTTGGGGCCCATAGTGACTTATTTTGCAGAAACAAGCACCAAAAACAGTGATAATGTGGAATGTACCGAATGTATCCTTAGATGCGCGCACACTAGCTGGATTGTAAGCACTGGCGCACACATGGCAGTTCAGGCCACATGTGGACACGTCTCGTACGAATCGTATCGAATACCGGGTTTTCAGTCGGATACCAAGGCAAAATTTTTGCTTTAAAATGCATCAAATACCGGATTTATCGAATACCGATGCCATCAAATACCTGGGCTCCACTGTATGGTGTCTCAAGACATAAGGTACTCTTACTGATTTTAATATGTACCTGCCTGCCCGCACAGTGTGGAAGTTTATTTAGGTACAGGTATACATAAGTATAATTATCAGAGTATATTTAAAATATGAAATAACTTTTAAAAACACTCTAAATTTTGGAGTTTCCAGACATAATGGAGAGACTTAGTGCTTATGAATCTCACAGAGAATGTAAATAAACTGGGTGGGGCATGGTGACCATATTAGAAAGTCAGGTGGGGGGAGCCGTAAAGAGAGTTATGGTCATAATTTGAAATGACCGTATTAGCGGCATGCCGTAAAGTGAAACGCTGTAAAGCGGGGCCCTACTGTACACGATTATATAATTTTGTTTTATATTTTCTTAATCTTATGTATTTTGGATCAGAAGCAATAAATATGACTTGTCAGAGACTCTGCCAGTCCATCTTCAGAGTAGCTTTATACAAATTTTGTTCTTATAAATAAATAGTTTTAGCTATACTTATCCAAAAAAGGAAATATTCAAACACAGGACATACAATACACTGAACTCCTGTTTTTTTTAGGGATTAATTTTGGAGCAATAACCCTTCCAGTAAACTGAGCTTTTTTTGTTTTTTTTTATTTGCTCTTTTGGGCACAGAAAATGTTTTTAGCTATACAAATGATAAAAGCTGTATTTGTATGTTTATATGAAAATCATACATAAATATGGTTTAAAAATGTAATAAAATTTTAAGATAAAAAAGTATTTCACTTACCTTGGATGGGCCACACCTGTTGCTCAACCACTCTTGCTACAATACACAACCCCACATATATGAGAAAGAAAATTTATGACAATATTTTGATCCAACTTAGACCCTTGGGTGTCAGAATCTTTGGTTTGCTGTATTTTAGTCACTTCATTGATTATTTATACTACAGTATGTGTAGTCATTGGAAAATACTATATCCAGTATACAGAAGGGCCCCACTGTATAGTCTTTTGCTTTACGGCATTTCAATAATATAGACATTTTGAATTACGACCAAAACTCGTTATAGCCCCCCCACCTCCCACCTGACTCACTAATACTATCCCTCCAAACTTCCAATATCCCAAACCCCTCCTTTAAAGTGTAGGCATTGTACTTCCCATCTCCAGGATTTGAGTTCAACTAACCAGAACCTATATTTTATATAGTTTTTTTTATTTTTTTTTTTTTTTTAACATGGCCACTTCCCACCGAGGTAGGGTGACCCAAAAAGAAAGAAAAAACTTTCATCATCATTCAACACTTTCACCTTCATTCATACATAATCACTGTCTTCGCAGAAATGCTCACATACAACAGTTTAGACGTCCCTCCAAACTGCCAATATCCTAAACTCTTCCTTTAAAGTGCAGGCAATGTACTTCCCATTTCCAGGACTCTAAGTCCGGCTAACTGGTTTCCCTGAATCCCGTCACAAAATATTACACTGCTCGCACTCAGACAGCTCGTCAGGTCCCAAAAACCATTTGTCTCCATTCACTCTTATCTAACACGTTTATGCACACTTGCCGGAAGTCCAAGGCCCTCGCCCACAAAACCTCCTTTACCCCCTCCCACCAACCTTTTCAGTGATGACCTCTACCCTGCCTTACTTCCCCTATGGATTTATACACTCCACTCCACAAAGGGGCTATGAAGCAAGATCACCACCCATCTAGATACCCATCAGTTACACAACCCAGGTCAGCATGGGTTTAGAACAGGTCTTTCCTGTCTATCCCAACTACTGGACCACTACAACAAGGTTCTGGATGCTCTAGAAGACAAACAGAATGCAGATGTAATATACACAGACTTTACAAAAGCCTTTGACAAGTGTGACCATGGTGTAATAGCGTACCAAATGCGTGACAAAGCAATAACAGGAAAAGTCGGTAGATGGATCTAAAATTTCCTGACAAATAGAGCACAGAGTAGTAGTCAACAGAGTTAAGTCTGAGGCGGCTATGGTGAAAAAGCTCTGTTCCACAAAACACACTACTCGCTCCCCTCTTGCCCCTCATCTTCATATTGAATATAGACAGGGATATAAGCCACAGCACCGTGTCATCTTCTGCAGATGACACCCGAAGTTGCATGACAGTGTCCTCCAATGAAGACACTGCAAGATTCCTGGCAGACATCAACCAAATCTTTAAATGGGCTGCAGAAAACAATATGAAATTCAATGACAAGAAATTTCTGTTACTCCAATATGGAAAACATGAGGAAATTAAAACCTCATCGGAGTATAAAACAAATTCCAACCACACAATAGAGCGAAAAACTAATGTCAAAGACCTGGGAGTGATCATGCCGCAGGATGTCACCTTCAAGAACCATAACATTGTATCAATTGCATCTGCTAGAAAAATGACAGGATGGATAATGAGAACCTCAAAACTAGGGATGACAAACCTATGATGACACTTTTCACGTCACTTGTTCTATCTAGGCTGGAATATTGCTGCACACTAACAGCACTTTTCAAGACAGGTGAAATTGCTGACCTAGAAAATGTACAGACAACCTTCACGGCACGCATAACTGCAATAAACCACCTCAGTTATTGGGAACACTTGAAGTTCCTAAACCTGTACTCCCTAGAATGCAGGAGGGAGAGATACATGATTATATACACCTGGAAAATCCTAGAGGGACCAGTACCAAACTTGCACATGAAAATCACTCCCTATGAAAGCAAAAAACTCGGCAGTCATTGCAGCATCCCCGCAATGAAAAGGAGTGCCACTAGCACGATAAGAGACAACACAATAAGTGTCAGGGGCCCAAGACTGTTCGACTGCCTCACAGCTTACATCAGGGGGATTACCAATAGACCCCTGGCTTCTTCAAGCAGGCACTGGACAGGCACCTAAAGTCAGTACCTGACCAGCCGGGCTGTGGTTCATAGGTTGGATTACATGGGCCCAGCAGTAACAGCCTGGTTGATCAAGCCCTGATCCACCATGAGGCCTGATCACAGACCAGGCCGCGGGGGTGTTGACCCACTGAACTCTGTCCAGGTATACTCTCCAAGTCATTCTACTTTGTTCCATTCTCTCGAAATGACAAAACCTCCTCAACAGCCCCTCTTCAGCCCTCTGACTAATACTTTTAGTAACTCCACACCTCCTCTTAATTTCCACACTACAAATTCTCAGCATAATATTTACACCACATATTACCCTTAGACGTGACATCCCCACTGCCTGAAGCCTCCTCATCACAGCAGCATTTAGAACCCATGCTTCACACCCATATAAGTGTGTTGGTATAATGATACTCTCATACATTCCCTTCTTTGCCTCCTTGGATAATGTTCTTTGTCTCCACAGATACCTCAACACACTACTCACCTTTTTTTTTCCTTCATTTCTATGGTTTACCTCATATTTCATAAACCCATGCAATGACAAGTCAACTCCCAAGTATCTGAAAACATTCACTTATTCAATACTCCCTCCCTCCAGTGTGATATCCATCATCACCTTACTCTTATTTATGTTCACTTTCAACATTCTACCTTTACACATCATCCCAAACTCGCCCACTAACCTTTGCAACTTTTCTTTAAAATCCCTCAATAGCACAGTATCATCAGCAAAAAGTAACTGTGTCAATTCCTGTTTTTTATTTGATTCACCATAATGTTATCCCACCCCTCTCCCCAACACCCTAGCATTTACTTCTTTTACAACCCTATCTATAAGTATATTAAACAATCTTGGTGACATTACACATCCCTGTCTAAGACCTACTTTTACCGGGAAGTAGTCTCCCTTTCTTCTACACACCCTAACCTGAGCCACACTATCCTCATAAAAACTCTTTACAGCATTTAGTAACTTACCACCTATTCCATATACGTACAGTGGTCCCTCGCTTTTCGTAGTTCTCGGCAATCATAAATTTCGCCAATCATAGGGATATTTTCGTATAAACTTGGGCTCGCTTTTCATAGGTTGACTCGCGAGTCGTAGTTCGTCCGGGACGTGTACCCACGGCGTGAGCCGTGGCGGCAGCCGGTCTGGCATTGTTTACCAGTGAGCGAAGGTCCCCTCACGTGCTCCAGCGAAATATTTCATAATATTCTATTTATTTTAGTGCTTGCAAGTACTAAATAAGCTACCATGGTTCCAAAGAAAGCTCCTAGTGCCAAGCCTGTGGTAAAGAAGGTGAGAAATACGATTGAATTTAAGAAAACCATCATTGAACAATATGAAAGTGGTACAAGTGTGGCCGAATTGGCCAGGATGTATAAGAAACCCTACACAACCTTATGTTCCATAGTGGTGAAGAAAAAGGAAATCAAGGACGCTGTTGTTGCAAAGGGGGTAACTATGCTGACAAAAATGAGATCACCAGTACTCGAAGAGGTTGAGAAGTTATTATTGGTGTGGATAAATGAGAAACAATTAGCAGGAGATACTATTATAATTTCTATTATTTGTGGAAAGGCTAGGCAGTTGCACAACGATCTGGTAAAGAAATTGCCTGCAACTAGTGGTGATGTGAGTGAATTTAAGGCCAGCAAAGGCTAGTTTGAGAGATTTAAGAACCGTACTGGCATTCACAGTGTGGTAAGGCATGGTGAGGCTGCCACTTCTGCCCACAAGGCAGCTGAAAAATTTGTGCATGAACTCAAGGAGTACATAGAGGCTGAAGG
This sequence comes from Cherax quadricarinatus, assembly GCF_038502225.1. Classification (NCBI taxonomy): domain Eukaryota; kingdom Metazoa; phylum Arthropoda; class Malacostraca; order Decapoda; family Parastacidae; genus Cherax; species Cherax quadricarinatus. Next base: position 25,115,912 of record NC_091304.1, read on the forward strand.
ACTGAAACCTGAGCAAGTGTTCAATTGTGACGAAACAGGCCTCTTTTGGAAGAAAATGCCAAAGAGGACCTTCATTACACAGGAGGAAAAGGCAATGCCAGGACACAAGCCTATGAAAGACAGGCTGATGTTAATGTTCTGTGCTAATGCTAGTGGGGATTTCAAAGTGAAGCCATTACTAGTGTACCATTCTGAAAATCCCAGAGTGTTCAGGAAAAACAGTGTTATGAAGAGTAAATTGTGTGTGTTTTGGAAATCTAATAGTAAGGCATGGGTCACGAGGGAAATTTTCGTCGAGTGGTTCAATGAAGTGTTTGGCCCTAGTGTGAAGGAGTATCTCCTGGAAAAGAAATTGGATCTCAAGTGCCTGCTAGTAATGGACAATGCACCTGCTCATCCTCCAAACTTGGATGACCTAATTTTCGAGGAGTTTGGGTTCATCACAGTAAAGTTCTTGCCCCCGAATACCACTCCTCTCCTCCAGCCCATGGACCAGCAGGTCATTGCAAACTTTAAAAAAAACTACACAAAAGCAATGTTTCACAGGTGCTTGACTGTGACCACAGACACTCGACCCTAAGGGAATTTTGGAGAGAACACTTCAGCATCCTCCATTGCATAACCCTTATAGGTACGGCTTGGGAGGGAGTGACTACCAGTACTTTGAACTCTGCCTGGAGAAAATTGTGACCAGATTGTGTCGACAAGAGGGATTTTGAAGGGTTTGGGACTGACCCTGATGAGCCTATGTCTGTTGTAAAATCAATTGTGGCACTGGGGAGTTCCATGGGGTTGGATGTGAGTTTGGAGGATGTGGAAGAATTGGTGGAAGACCACAAAGAAGAGCTCACCACTGAGGAGCTGCAAGAGCTTCAGCAGGAACAGCAACAGATCGCAGCTCAGAATCTTGCTGCAGAGGAGGAGGAAGAGAGGTGGAAGAAGGTGCCTTTTTCAGAAATTAAAGAGATTTTTGCTATGTGGGGTAAGATGGAAAGCTTTATGGAGAAACATCACCCTAACAAGGTTGTTGCAAGCCATGTTGGCAACATGTACAGTGACAAAGTCTTGGCCCATTTTAGGGAAGTGTTAAAGAGACGCCGGAAACAGAGCTCTCTGGACAGTTATTTTGCGAGACAGGACTCCAGTGACTCTCAAGGTGGTCCTAGTGACATTAAGAAACAGAGAAGAGAAGCAACCCCAGAAAAGCAAATGGTACCTGAGGTGTTGATGGAAGGGGATTCCCCTTCCAAACTATAAACAATCCTATCTCTCTCCTCCTCCAGTCTCCCATACACTAAGAAGAATCTCCAATAAAGGTAAGTGTTATGCTGTTAATGTCTCATTCATCATTTCCCATTGTATTGTTTATGTATCACAAGTATATTTCATGTAAAAAAAATTTTTGTTTTAATACTTCTGGGTGTCAGGAACGGATTAATTGTATTAACATTATTTCTTATGGGGAAAATTGATTCGCAAATCATAAATTTCGTTTATAGTAGCTCCTCCAGGAACGGATTAATTACGAAAAACGAGGGACCACTGTACTTGCAACATCTGCCACATAGCTCCCCTACCCACTCTATCATATGCCTTTTCTAAATCCATAAATGCAATAAAAACTTCCCTACCTTATTCTAAATACTGCTCACATATATGCTTCAATGGAAACACTTGATCTACACATCCCCTACCCACTCTAAAACAACCTTGCTCATCCGCAATTCTACATTCTGTCTTACCTCTAATTCTTTCAATAATGACCCTACTGTACACTTTTCCTGGTATACTTAGTAAACTTATTCCTCTATAATTTTTACAATCTCTCTTGTCCCCTTTCCCTTTATATAAAGGGACTAAACAGACTCTCCGCCAATCCCTAAGTACCTTCCCCTCTTTCATACATTTATTAAACAAAAATACCAACCACTCCAACACTATGTTCCCCTCTGCTTTTAACATTTCTGTCATGATCCCGCCAGTTCCAGCTGCTTTACCCCCTTTCATTCTACATAATGCCTCATGCACCTCCCCCACACTCGCATCCTGCTCTTCTTCACTCCTAAAAGATGATATACCTCCCTGGCCAGTGCTTGAAATTACCGCCTCCCTATCTTTGTTTATATCAGCAAATTTGCTTATGTCACTCGTAATCCCTTCATCGAGGTCATTAATGTAAATTATGAACAAGAGAGGGCCTAAAACTGATCCTTGTCGAATGCCACTAGTGACTAATCCCTATTCAGATTTCACCCTATTAATGGTAACTCTCTGCTTTCTATTGGTTAGCCATGCCTCTATCCATGCTAGAAGTTTACCTTCTATACCATGAGCTGCCACTTTTATTAAGAGTCTCTTATGAGGTACTCTATCGAAGGCTTTACTAAAATCCAAATCAACAATATCATATTCTTTATCACTGTCTACTGCCTCAAGTGTTCTGTTGAAGAACGTCATTAAATTTGTCAGGCAGGAACGACCTCTCGTGAACCCATGCTGAGATTCATTTATCAAGATATGCTCTTCAAGGTGACTTTTAATAATGTCAGCTATAATTGATTCTAGTAACGTGCCCACTATAAATGTCAGGCTTATTGGACGGTAATTTGAAGGAACGGACATAGCCCCTGATTTGAGTATAGGAACCTCATTAGCCAGATTCCACAACTCTGGCACAACACCATTAAGGATGGACGCATTAAACACACTCGTCAGTGGCTGGATACTTTCTATCTTGCATTCCTTAAGTACCTTGGAAAACAACTCATCGGGCCCAGGGAACTTATTTTGCTTCAGTTTGTCTATCTGTTTGATAACCATGTCCCTCGTGACAGTAATATTAGTCAATTTGAATTCGTCAGGAACTGAATAATTGTTAATTTCTGGAATCTCATTTATGTCTTCCTGTGTAAAAACTGACAAAAAATAGTCATTAAATATGGAACACATTTCCAGTTCATTATCTGTCAGCTGTCCATTCCCAATTTTCAGAGGTCCTACTTTTTCCTTCACCTTCGTCCTATACACTTGAAAGAACCCCTTTGGATTGGTCTTTGATTCATTAGCAACTCAAATTTCATAGTCACATTCAGCCTTTCTAATCCCCTTTTTTACTTCTCTTTTAAGCTGAACATATTCAGGTAGTAGGTTGGTAGACAGCAACCACCCAGGGAAGTACTACCGTCCTGCCAGATGACTGTGAAACAGAAACCTGTAACTGTTTTGCATGATGGTAGGATTGCTGTTTTCTTTTTCTGTCTCATAAACACGCTAGATGACAGGGATATTTTGCTACTCCTACTTACACTTAGGTCACACTTCACAGACACGCACATGCATATATATATATACATACATCTAGGTTTTTCTCCTTTTTCTAAATAGCTCTTGTTCTTCTTTATTTCTTCTATTGTCCATGGGGAAGTGGAAAAGAATCTTTCCTCCGTAAGCCATGCGTGTCGTATGAGGCAACTAAAATGCCGGGAGCAATGGGCTAGTAACCCCTTCTCCTGTATACATTTACTAAAAAAGAGAAGAAGAAAAACTTTATAAAACTGGGATGCTTAAATGTCCGTGGATGTAGTGCGGATGACAAGAAACAGATGATTGCTGATGTTATGAATGAAAAGAAGTTGAATGTCCTGGCCCTAAGCGAAACAAACCTGAAGGGGGTAGGGGAGTTTCAGTGAGGGGGAAATAAATGGGATTAAATCTGGAGTATCTGAGAAAGTTAGAGCAAAGGAAGGGGTAGCAGTAATGTTGAATGATCAGTTATGGAAGGAGAAAAGAGAATATGAATGTGTAAATTCAAGAATTATGTGGATTAAAGTAAAGGTTGGATGTGAGAAGTGGGTCATAATAAGCGTGTATGCACCTGGAGAAGAGAGGAATGCAGAGGAGAGAGAGAGATTTTGGGAGATGTTAAGTGAATGTATAGGAGCCTTTGAACCAAGTGAGAGAGTAATTGTGGTAGGGGACCTGAATGCTAAAGTAGGAGAAACTTTTAGAGAGGGTGTGGTAGGTAAGTTTGGGGTGCCAGGTGTAAATGATAATGGGAGCCCTTTGATTGAACTTTGTATAGAAAGGGGTTTAGTTATAGGTAATACATATTTTAAGAAAAAGAGGATAAAAAAGTATACAAGATATGATGTAGGGCGAAATGACAGTAGTTTGTTGGATTATGTATTGGTAGATAAAAGACTGTTGAGTAGACTTCAGGATGTACATGTTTATAGAGGGGCCACAGATATATCAGATCACTTTCTAGTTGTAGCTACACTGAGAGTAAAAGGTAGATGGGATACAAGGAGAATGGAAGTATCAGGGAAGAGAGAGGTGAAGGTTTATAAACTAAAAGAGGAGGCAGTTAGGGTAAGATATAAACAGCTATTGGAGGATAGATGGGCTAATGAGAGCATAGGCAATGGGGTCGAAGAGGTATGGGGTAGGTTTAAAAATGTAGTGTTAGAGTGTTCAGCAGAAGTTTGTGGTTACAAGAAAGTGGGTGCGGGAGGGAAGAGGAGCGATTGGTGGAATGATGATGTGAAGAGAGTAGTAAGGGAGAAAAAGTTAGCATATGAGAAGTTTTTACAAAGTAGAAGTGATGCAAGGAGGGAAGAGTATATGGAGAAAAAGAGAGAGGTTAAGAGAGTGGTGAAGCAATGTAAAAAGAGAGCAAATGAGAGAGTGGGTGGGATGTTATCAACACATTTTGTTGAAAATAAGAAAAAGTTTTGGAGTGAGATTAACAAGTTAAGAAAGCCTAGAGAACAAATGGACTTGTCAGTTAAAAATAGGAGAGGAGAGTTATTAAATGGAGAGTTAGAGGTATTGGGAAGATGGAGGGAATATTTTGAGGAATTGTTAAATGTTGATGAAGATAGGGAAGCTATGATTTCGTGTATAGGACAAGGAGGAATAACATCTTGTAGGAGTGAGGAAGAGCTAGTTGTGAGTGTGGGGGAAGTTCGTGAGGCAGTAGGTAAAATGAAAGGGGGTAAGGCAGCCGGGATTGATGGGATAAAGATAGAAATGTTAAAAGCAGGTGGGGATATAGTTTTGGAGTGGTTGGTGCAATTATTTAATAAATGTATGGAAGAGGGTAAGGTACCTAGGGATTGGCAGAGAGCATGCATAGTTCCTTTGTATAAAGGCAAAGGGGATAAAAGAGAGTGCAAAAATTATAGGGGGATAAGTCTGCTGAGTATACCTGGTAAAGTGTATGGTAGAGTTATTATTGAAGGAATTAAGAGTAAGACGGAGAATAGGATAGCAGATGAACAAGGAGGCTTTAGGAAAGGTAGGGGGTGTGTGGACCAGGTGTTTACAGTGAAACATATAAGTGAACAGTATTTAGATAAGGCTAAAGAGGTCTTTGTGGCATTTATGGATTTGGAAAAGGCATATGACAGGGTGGATAGGGGGGCAATGTGGCAGATGTTGCAAGTGTATGGTGTAGGAGGTAGGTTACTGAAAGCAGTGAAGAGTTTTTACGAGGATAGTGAGGCTCAAGTTAGAGTATGTAGGAAAGAGGGAAATTATTTCCCAGTAAAAGTAGGCCTTAGACAAGGATGTGTGATGTCACCGTGGTTTTTTAATATATTTATAGATATGGTTGTAAGAGAAGTAAATGCGAGGGTCTTGGCAAGAGGCGTGGAGTTAAAAGATAAAGAATCACACACAAAGTGGGAGTTGTCACAGCTGCTCTTTGCTGATGACACTGTGCTCTTGGGAGATTCTGAAGAGAAGTTGCAGAGATTGGTGGATGAATTTGGTAGGGTGTGCAAAAGAAGAAAATTAAAGGTGAATACAGGAAAGAGTAAGGTTATGAGGATAACAAAAAGATTAGGTGATGAAAGATTGAATATCAGATTGGAGGGAGAGAGTATGGAGGAGGTGAATGTATTCAGATATTTGGGAGTGGACGTGTCAGCGGATGGGTCTATGAAAGATGAGGTGAATCATAGAATTGATGAGGGAAAAAGAGTGAGTGGTGCACTTAGGAGTCTGTGGAGACAAAGAACTTTGTCCTTGGAGGCAAAGAGGGGAATGTATGAGAGTATAGTTTTACCAACGCTCTTATATGGGTGTGAGGCATGGGTGATGAATGTTGCAGCGAGGAGAAGGCTGGAGACAGTGGAGATGTCATGTCTGAGGGCAATGTGTGATGTGAATATAATGCAGAGAATTCGTAGTTTGGAAGTTAGGAGGAGGTGCGGGATTACCAAAACTGTTGTCCAGAGGGCTGAGGAAGGGTTGTTGACGTGGTTCGGACATGTAGAGAGAATGGAGCGAAACAGAATGACTTCAAGAGTGTATCAGTCTGTAGTGGAAGGAAGGCGGGGTAGGGGTCGGCCTAGGAAAGGTTGGAGAGAGGGGGTAAAGGAGGTTTTGTGTGCGAGGGGCTTGGACTTGCAGCAGGCATGCGTGAGCGTGTTTGATAGGAGTGAATGGAGACAAATGGTTTTTAATACTTGACGTGCTGTTGGAGTGTGAGCAAAGTAACATTTATGAAGGGGTTCAGGGAAACCAGCAGGCCGGACTTGAGTCCTGGAGATGGGAAGTACAGTGCCTGCACTCTGAAGGAGAGGTGTTAATGTTGCAGTTTAAAAACTGTAGTGTAAAGCACCCTTCTGGCAAGACAGTGATGGAGTGAATGATGGTGAAAGTTTTTCTTTTTCGGGCCACCCTGCCTTGGTGGGAATCGGCCAGTGTGATAATAAAAAAAAAAAAAATATTCAGCTGAACATATTCTTCCTTTCTTATGTTCTTATGTACCCTGGCTGGTGTACCTAAGAAAGCAGAAACTGCAGCAGACCTATTGGCCCATACTACCACCCTCTATTACCATCACAACCACTACCACCCTCTACCACCATCACTACCACCCCCTACCACCACCACTTTCGTTTCTTTCTACAAACTATTTCTTGAATTCTTTTGTTTTTCTCACATTCTTTTCCCAAGGGCTGGCACTAGAAGCTTTCTTTGGGCTCATGGTAGCTTATTTAGAAGTTACAAGCACTAAAAAGAATGGAATAATATGAAATGTACCATATGAATGCGTGGGATCGTCCTCGCTTGCTGGTAAACAATGGTACACTGGCTGTACTGAGTTCAGTGACGTTCACTGAGCCAATATTTTGACGCAAAAACGTGACTTATTCTGAATATTACTTATTCCAATGACGTCTTAATCCTGGGGTCCACTGTACTTCTTCTTTCAACACACCAGCCATATCCCACCAAGGCAGGCTAGCCCAAAAGGAAAAACGAAAGTTTCTCATTTTAAATTTAGTGATATATTCAGGAGAATGGGTTACTAGCCCCTTGCTCTCAGCATTTTAGTCACCTCTTATGACACGCATGGCTCACGGAGGAAGAATTCTGTTCCACTTCCCCATGGAGATAAGAGGAAATAAACAAGAACTAGTAAGGAAATAGAAGAAAACCCAGAGGGGTGTGTATATACAATGGAACCTCGTTTCTCAGCCGTAATCCGTTCCAGAAGGTCGGCCTAAATTCGAAGCAATATTTCCCATAAGAATTTAATGTAAATACAATTAATCCATTCCAGACACCCAAGAATATTAACAAAACATACATTTTTTAAAGATGAATTATAGTTTTACATGCATAAAACATTGAGAACTAAATAAAATAAATAAATGAACATTTAAATCACTATTCATACCTTTATTGAAGACTCTTGTTGGCTTATGGTGAACGGAGAGAGGAAGGACTGATTATTGTTTGGAAGGGGAATCCCCCTCCATAAGGACTTCAGGTATCAAAGCCCTCTCTGAGTTTACTTTCCTACCTGCCTGCTACCCTCCCTGCCTCCCTTCCACACTCTCTCCCTTGATGCTACACGCCCTCCATGCTACACTCCCTGCCTGCCTGCTACACTCCCTGCCTACCTGCTACACTCCCTGCCCATGGTGGCTTATTTCACAGTCACTCTTAACCCTTTCAGGATCCAAAGGCAAAATCTGAAGGGGTGCCCCAGTGTCCAAGAAATTTTGGAAAAAAAAAAAATTTCTTGCAGAATTAAAGATTATATTTTTGTGAAGGTAATAAAAAAAAAAATCTGATTAGTACATACCAAGATACAGAGGCGAGAAGTTGACCCAAAATGACCGGGTGGTGGCAACATCAGCAATTTCCACAAAATTGCATTTCTATATTTTATGTTTTTTATACTTTTTTCTTTTGTTTTCTAATGTTTTTCTTTTTCTAGTAACATTTGTGGCCTGTGAGATCAATACTATATATAATGTACTTTGCAAAACAACCACTGTGAAAGAATAGAGAAATTCCAAGCGCTTTCGTGACTACTCACATTATCAAGGAACAATAATGTGAGTAGTCATGAAAGCGCTTGGAATTTCTCTATTCTTTCACAGTGGTTGTTTTGCATATTCGAAAATCACCTGTTTACTGTGATCTTATTGCAATAATGTGCTATATATATACGTATATACTCGCTATATTGAACACAACTGCAATAAAGTTATTATAATAATTTTGTTTACCACTATTGTTTACTACAATAAACATGCACAGATCTTTTATAATACTAATGTTCTATTATATATTTACATATGTACAGTCACTGGATATGTTTTTAGAACTGCAGCTTGTGGAAGTCCTTGAAACAAGATATCATGCACAGAGGTACCTTACATTCCTCACACATAAAGCGAATGTCTTTGCGTCTTTGTTGCTGTCGTTTTGTTTGTGCACAGACAACACATTTCTTCTGAGCAAATTTCTTCTTAGCTGCAGGAAGCTGTATTATGAAGTGATCACCTTCCCTCCTCAAATGCTTGGGTATTTCCTGAGGAGTTCAAGGACGGTTTTGTATAGCAGGTATTGTTACCTGGTACTTCATTATGAGTTGTCTGACAACAGACAAACAAAATTCACCATACGGTGGTCTGTTGCCGGTCTTTATTTGGTACATATTTATGCATTGAGCATTGAGATGTCCATTAGATGAAAGAAAAGTTTCATGTACCACTTGTAATTCTTACGAACACAATCAACAGAGCCTATTTGCATGTCACATTTGTCAACCAAACGCATGTTTTGTTTATAGGTAATCACTGTCACTGGTTTTCGAATACGTTCATTAGTTACTCTATCAACTTTGCCAGTGTCTTGCATTTTGTTAGGGTGAATGGTTGTCAACAATGTGACATCTCGTTTGTCATGCCACAGTAATGCCATGATGTCAATGGCAGTAAACACCTGCACCTCACCACTACGAGTGCCTGCGTTGAACTTGGGCATGTGTTTACGATTAGAACGCACTGTGCCACGCATTTGTCATGTTCACTCGCAAGAAGTCACTGAGTAAAGGGCTTGTATATCAGTTATCAGTATATAATGTATGCCCCATACTAAGATAAGGCGCCATCATGTTTCTCACTACGTCACCTGAGATACCCAATAACATCCTGGTATTTTTCAATGTTTTACTTCCCGTGTATACAATAATATCCAATACCAGGCCACTGCCAGTCACAGAGTACAAACAGTTATATACCAAAGCGTTTCCTCTTGCTCGGTATATACTGCTTGAATGACAGTCTACCTTTGAACAAAATCAAAGACTTGTCAGTTGCAAGATTCTTGAATGGATAAAAGTATATGTTGAACTTACGTTTGAGATACATAAAAACATTTTCAATCTTGTTTAACCTGTCACTTCTGTCAGGCCTGGTTTTGTCAGAGAAGTGCAACATACATAACAGTAAGATAAACCTATTCACTGGGATGATTTCATTGAAGGCCGGGGTACAAATTAGCCGATCTGTGGACCAGTATGATTTTATATTATGCTTATAGACATGAGGCATAAGCATTATTGTTCCGAAAAGCAAATACATTTCAGCAACAGTTGTCTCTTTCCATCGGAATAGTCTTGACTGTGGTGATATGATCGTATTTGCCATGGTGTACTCAAAATACTTGCTACTTTCCCTGACAATTGTTTCCATCAAGGGCTGGTTAAAGAATAGTTCAAAGAATTCCAGTTCATTTGCAGTGTTTCCAAGGGAACAAGTTGGTAGAATTCCACTCTGAGAGTCGTCAAACTGGTGGGGCTTGGGAACAAAATTGGGATTTTGTTGCCAATCCCAGATACGGTTTGCTGGTGGATACTGGACATCATAAGCTGGTTGTGGTGGTAATTGCGGTTGTGGTGGGGCGATGGCTGACGCTCCGCTTTGTCCTTGAGCTGAGGAGTCAGCGGCGTGGGTCCCAGCCTGGGCTTGTGAGTCATGCATGGCCGTGGCACTACCATCACCACTACCACCATCACCACCAATACCACCACCTACTGATGTCTGTCGTCTATCCATGTCAAGTGTAGCCACATCATCCTTACTTTCACTGTCTATTCCTGGTGTAGGGCCACAGGATGTTCTCCGGGATTTACTGCATCCCCTGGGCATTGCATAGGGAACATTCCCCCGAGTGCATGTGGCGGCGTATATACCGACACTTCACTGGTGAATATGATTCCTCACTATCACTACTCGAATGATCGTCAAGAGCAATAAAATCACAATCCACATCACTATCGTCATCATTACTGAAGTCTAAGGCCTGGCCACGTGAAAATATTAGTTTTCTCTTGCGACGAGGTACAACTGAACATGACTGAGACGTGCCCACACCAGAGGTAGAAGGTTGAGGATTGTCAGGATTTTCTGCACTATTTTCAATATCCTGGCCATTCCTTTTGGTCACTAATTGTTCAAAGCCATAGAATTCGTCTTCATTTCCACTTCCATTAGAGTCAGAACTTTCAGATAGGAAGAGGAGAGTCCCAATTCGCCTTGGAGTGAGAGCTGCCTTGCGACAAGGCATGGTGAACAAAGGTAACTGAGGCAGTGTTCCCACAATGCCATGCAGGTGCCTAGAATTTTTGTTTACGGTGCACACACACCACGCAGACCGGTTCTCTCAGATGTAGGCCTACCAGCCTTCTCGCGCTAAATTTGACGCCTCTAGAATTTTTGCGTACATCTAAGGTTTGGACCCCTCAATGTATAGTCACAGATCTACGGCATGGACCCTTAAAGGGGTAATAAACAAGCCACATCAGCTTCCGTGATTTGTTCTTTCTTTGCCAGGATAGAAGTGATTGCTGATTTGTTTTTGCCATACATCCTGGCAAGTTCCAGCACCTGAACACCCCACTCATATTTTTCTATTACTTCCTTCTTAAATTCCATCGTGTTTCTCACTTTCTTTACCAAAGGAACTTTACTAGGAACTTTCTTGGAGCCCATGGTGCCTTATTTCACTAACACTTAATAAAAAAAAACTACCAAAAACAATGGATTTTAAGGAAATGTTTGGATGAATACACAGAGTATATGCTCACTTGCCGACAGACAAAGGGAGACTGACTCACTTACGGGCTGACGCATCTAATACAGCTGATATACGAGGCAACGGCCGAAATGTGGTGTAAAATTTCAGCCGAAAAACTGCCTAAATACGAATCAGCTGATAAAAGCAGTGGCCAGAAAACGAGGTTCCACTGTATATGCTTGTCTATGCATGTGTAGTGTGACCTAAGTGTAACTAGAAGTAGCAAAATGCACCTGAACTCATGCTTGTTTATAAGACAGAAAACAGACACCAGCAATCCTACCATCATGTAAAGAAATTACAGGCTTCTGTTTGACACTCACTTGGCAGGACGGTAGTACCTACCTGGGGGTTGCTGTCTACCAACCTACTACCTAGGATTATAATATATAAATAATGTAAGTAAAATTTAAATTGATGACACTCTGCTTTTGAGAGATTCTGAATAGAAGTTGCAGAGGTTGGTTGATGAGTTTGGTAGGGCATGTAAAAGAAGGAAATAAAAAGTGAATATAGGAAAGAGTAAGGTGATGAGGATAACAAAAAAATTAGGTAACGGAAGATTTGATATCAGATTGGAGGGAGAGAGTATGGAGGAGGTGAATATATTCAGATATTTGGAAGTAGACTTGTCAGCAGATGGGTCTATGAAAGATGAGGTGAATCATAGAATTGATGAAGGGAAAAAGGTGAATGGAGCACTGAGGAGTCTGTGGAGACGAAGAACTTTATCCATGAAAGCAAAGGGGGGAATGTATGAGAATATAGTTATACCAATGGTCTTGTGTGGGTGTGAGGCATGGGTGGTGAATGTTGCAACAAGGAGAAGGCTGGAGAAAGTGGAGATGTCATGTCTGAGGGCAATGTGTTGTGTGAATATAATGCAGAGAATCCATAGTTTGGAGATGTGCAGGATTACCAAAACTATTATCCAGAGGGCTGAGGAGGGATTATTGAGATGGTTTGGACATATAGAGAGGATGGAATGAAATAGAATGACTTGGAGAGTGTGTAAATCTGTAGTGGAGGGAAGGTGGGGTAGGGGTCAGCTTAGGAAAGGTTGGAGGGATTGGGTAGAGGAGGTTATGTGTGAGAGGGGCTTCGATTTCCAGCAAGCATGCTTGAGCGTGTTAGATAGGAGCAAATGGGGACAAATGGTTTTTAGGACTTGACATGCTGTTGGAGTGTAAGCAAGGTAACGTTTGTGAAGAGGTTCAGGGAAACCGGCAGGCTGGACTCGATTCCTGGAGATGGGAAGTACAGTGCTGGCACTCGGAAGGAGGGGTGTTAATGTTTAAGTTTTAAAACTAGTGTAAGCATGCCTGTAGCAAGACAGTGATGGAGTGAATGATGATAGAAGTTTTTCTTTTTTGGGCCACCCTGCCTTGGTGGGAAACGCCCGAAGTCACTTAGCGATGTACTCGTTTAGAAATGTTATAAATGGTACATAGGTGACATTAAAACAATATCAAGGATGGTTGACACAAACCCACTACCATTATAGTATGTTCCTTACTTAGCGACGCATTCATTTACTGACGTGGTCTTGGGAATGGAACTCCGTCGTTAAGTGAGGAGAGGCTGTAATAAAAAAAATAAAAATTTAAATTCAAAATCTTAGAGAAGTAATAACTTGCCATAGCACTTCTCAAATCTGTTCAGTCATTCATGAGTGTACACATTTTAGATATGAATATTGTTTTGTCTATCAGAATTATCTCAGGAATACCTCCTATTCTCCACTGGAAAATCTATATGTATAAAACATGAATGTCTTTGCTTGCAGTCCCACATAAATTGTATCTAGAAACAGTGTCTATAAAAGAGGTGTTTGCTTTGTGTCTTTAAATCATACACTGTTGTACCAACTTCACACACTTTCATAAGACAAGTTATACTTACAGTATCTACTTTATCTAATTGTGACTTTCTCTTATGCTTCACTAATGCTTGACAAACTACACTAATGCTTAACTATATTTGGTACTACCACTGACACCTGTATTGCTCTCGAAGCTAATAGCTCATTTCTTTGCCTTGACACATGCATCACTCTTACCACTGTTACCACAGAAACTACAAGTGTTTATTTACTATCCTTAAAAGACATATCCAGACATATCCATTGTAATAATTATATAATAAATATCAGCATTATGTGTATCACTTATAAATAAATAGTCAGCAAGGTATGAGTGGTTGAGGCAGCGTGGGGCAATGGTGGTTGACCAGAGCATAAGTGGCTACAAAACAACTACCCCTCAAGGAAGGTTCCTTGATGTTGGTGAGGGGCTCTTGATTTAGGGAATTGGATCTGTGCTCCAGTTCCCCGAATTAAGCCTGAATGCCTTCCACATCCCCCCCCCCAGGCGCTGTATAATCCTCCGGGTTTAGCGCTTCCCCCTTGATTATAATAATAATAATACAAAACAACTAGCAGCACACACTTCACATCACTTCACTTTCAGCCAGATGCTCACTTGAGTGGGCAGATGATCTGCTCCTTAACCAAGCCATTTAGAACAAATGTTATATGGAATTTTAAACCCTAAGAACCAAATCCAAATATGATGACTTAAGAAATATTAGCATACAAAATAACACTGTGCCAGTGTATTAAAATTGAAGCAGAAGTTTTCTTACTCGTGAAAGCCAAGGCAGATTCTCGCAAGCTGTACCTAATGGTTTGAATTTTGGTTGGGTGTCAATCTTTAACCCTTAAACTGTCCAAACATAGATCTACGTTTTTTCAACATTTGAAAGTATGTAAAAAAACGTAGATCTACTTTTGGAGCACTACGCATGTGAACGTAGATCTATGTTTGGACAGTTTAAGGGTTAAGTATACACTAAAATCACAAGTTGAACTTCCTTCAACTATTTCCTGATCAGCCAGGCTACGGTGTTTGCATATGGCTGTATGCAATAAGCAACAACACCTTTACTATTAACTAGAAAGCCTGGTCCAAGACCAGGCTGCAGGGGTGATAATCCCTGAGTTATTAGTAGGGACAAAGCACGTTATTGCTAACCCATACTTTGTGATAAATTTGTATGAAACTGAGAGGCAGTTACAGTACAGTACAGTTGTATAGTACTACTGTATATTTATTTTTTTCTCTGGGTTTTGCCATAGGTCATACCCCAACAAGAATGTCACTTGTACTAATGCTGCTATAGAGCCTGTTAATTTGGTTAGCCCTTTGGGTTTAGTGCTTAATGTGATGATGATATTATTATTAATTTGGTGGAAATTTATACAGAAGATTTTGCATAGATCAAAATCAATGCATGTGGGTTGGTTGCACTGAACCTTTCTAAATACTGTACTTCATAAATCTTCTTTCAAGAAACCAGCAGTATCCCACCGAGGAAGGGTAACCCAGAAAGAAAAATGAAAGTTTCTCTTTTGAAATTTAGTAATGTATACACGAGAAAGGGTTACTAGCCTCTTGCTCCTGGCATTTTAGTTGCCTCTTACAACACTCATGGCTTACGGAGGAAGAATTCTTTTTCACTTCCCCATGGAGTATTTCATGAATATCCTTTTTTGTTTTCATTATTGTTTAACCATTACATATTAAGAACAACTCTAATTTGATTAACAAAATAGAAAGCACACATTTGTTGACATAGGATTTTCACAAATCCTTCAGTAGATTATAAAATGTTTTTTTTCACAGGTCATCTCGGTTCACTTTAGCTTGGTAAACTGGACTAAGCCAATGCAGCATTGGCCTAGGTGCCTGCTAGGGTGAAAAGAATACACAGAAGTTGTGTGTGTTGCTTATCCCACTCATTTCCAGTAGTTACTTTAAGAATGACCTCACATCAGTGATATGAATGATTAGTTAAGATATCTGAAGGAAAGTGCATTCAGTCCTCACAAAGTATGTCAAGGCAATTACATATTATAATAATATTGTTAGCTCCAGGGAAAATGGTAGTTTTTTCTCAACATCTGTCTGCCAGGAATACAAAGAGTACAGAGTAATTCCATAAAGGCACTATTCAAGAGTTGTTTACTGTTTTAACCAGCCATTGTTTTCAGGTGGTGTGTTGTTCTCCTTGGAAGAGGGAGCCAGCTTCTGGAACCAGGGACTAACTTGGAGGGTATTCTTTTGTGCCATGATGTCTACTTTTACCTTAAATTTAGTTCTTTCAACCTACAATGGAGTTCCAGGCAAGTTCTGTTAATTTTGGTCCTCTTTGTTTGTTTCCTGAATTTTTTTTTTTTTTTTTTTCAACAAGTTGGCCGTCTCCCACCGAGGCAGGGTGACCCAAAAAAGAAAGAAAATCCCCAAAAAGAAAATACTTTCATCATCATTCAACTCTTTCACCACACTCACACATTATCACTGTTTTTGCAGAGGTGCTCAGAATACAACAGTTTAGAAGCATATACATATAAAGATACACAACATATCCCTCCAAACTGCCAATATCTTGAAATATAACATAAAAACTCAGGGCCTAATAGAATTCTGAAACTGAGACATATGTGAATTTAAATTTTCAACAAGGTGAAGAGTAAATAATACAGTAACCCTTAACCCTTTGACTGTCGCAAGCCCATTTCTGGAAAAAAAAATCATTTTTTCTTATGAAATGATAGAGAATCTTTACCCGATGGCAATGACACCAAAAGTACGAAATTTGGTCGAAAACTCAGGGAATTACGCTCCCGCGAAGTTAGCAGTCTTGGCGACATATACGCATCGGCGATTTCGCCGACTTTGAGCCCTGATTTTGGCCAATTCCGTTGTTCCAGTTTACCAAACTCATAGTTATTTCTTTAGAACTCCATTTTTTCTATCAGTTGAGTACAAGAAACTGCCCATTTACCGATTTAAACTACCCAATAAAGTGGTCAGAAATTGTCAATTTGGCCAATTTCACGCAAATTAAAAAAGATGCCAATTTCAAAATAGGGTCCAGAATAAACAATGTAGATATTCTTGGCATTAAAATAACATATCCTCTGTTCATTAGTCACGTCTCTAGGTCCCTCTTTTATTACTATTACTTTCTATTTAGATTTTTTATTCATACAAAAAATACAAAATTTACTGTTATGCAGACTACTGCATTATTGTAAAAATGGTGTAAATAATATCAGTGCACTAGTGAAAGAATATTAGACTCCCCAGTTGATGTGTATTGAATGTGTGGTGTGATTTGCTTACTCTTGAACATTGGTAAAAATCGAACATTTCTGAATAAATAACAAAAAGGCACAATACCGTGACTGGAACGATACACAAATAACCCGCACATAAAAGACAGAAGCTTACGACGATGTTTCGGTCCGACTTGGACCATTGACAAAGTCACACTAACAGAGGAGGAGCAGGACGGCTATATATAGGCAGGAAGAGGTGGAGGTAGTAGTAGTGGTAGTAGTAGTAGTAGTAGTAGTAGTAGTACAAGAATTGTATATAATACCGACAGGATGAAATGACACATGCACAACACCCGGGCATCTCCACCGTAGACGCTTCGCCATCCAGCCAGCCACTGGATGGCGAAACGTCCACAACAAAGACAACCAGACGCCGCACATGTGTCTAATTTCATCAGTAGATGTAGTAGAAGAAGAAGAGGTAGTAGTAGTGGTAGTGGTAGAAGTGGGAAATAAGGAAGACGAGCCAGTCAAATACAAAGGAAGGGGAGCACTGCAAGAGAGCTAGAAACCCACAGAGGGAGAGCAAGCGCACCGAGGTGCGTGAAAGGGGAAGTGGTGAAATAAAATAAAGAAGGAACAGAAACACGAGACAGGAGAGAGAAAGACAACCCAGAGGAGAAAAGGAGAGAGGAAAGGGGAAGAGGAAGAAGAAAAAGAAGAAGAAGAAAAAATGAGGATTCAGGTTAAGTCACGGGTGTTCTGAAGTTTGGAGCATTTTACAATGTAGTGGGAGAGGAAGGCATCTACAGAGACGAAGCCAGGGCTAAGGTTCATACAAGGAAAGTTGTGTATAAGAGAGGATTCAACTAAACGGCGACTGTCCGAGTTGGAAGTAGGGAAGACAGTTTTAGCAGAAGACCAGTCAATAGGATGGCTATGATCTCTGACGTGACAGAAAAGAGCATTGTTAGTGTCGGCAAGCCTAACACTATTTTTGTGCTCCCTAAGTCTGTCAGAAAGAGATCGACCAGTTTCTCCAAAGTATTGAAGAGGACAGGAGGAGCAAGAAATAGAGTAGACACCAGGAACATCTGTAGAGGGAGGAGAGGTATGAACGAGATTAGTGCGAAGAGTGTTAGTCTGGCGGAAGGTAAGCTTGATGTCTAAGGGACGGAGAGAATTGTTGATATTAGAAAGACCGGAAATGTAGGGAAGGCAGAGGATAGAAGAGTTCCCATGAGTAGAGAGTTTGGGAGAGAAGAAATTGCGTTTAGCACGTGAGAGGGCAGAGTCTATGAAATGGGAAGGGTAGCCAAGACGGGAGAACGAATTATAAAGAGTGGAAATTTCTGCTGGAAGGAACTGAGGATCACAGATGCGGAGGGCACGGAGAAAGAGGGAGATAAGAACACTTTTCTTGACAGGGGAAGCATGATAGGAAAAGTAGTGAATGTACATGCCACTGTGCATAGGTTTACGGTAAACGGAAAAGGAAAAACCTGTATCTGAGCGGTGGACATGGACATCAAGGAAAGGAAGTAAGGAATTAGATTCCCATTCAGCTTTAAACTTAATGGAAGGGGCAAGATTGTTAAGAGCTTCAAGAAAAGGTTGGAAGAGACTGGAGTCATGAGGCCACAGAGCAAAGATGTCATCCACATAGCGGAGCCAGAGTGAAGGTTGCACATCGAGGGTAGGAAGAAGAACAGTCTCGAAGTATTC
Organism: Cherax quadricarinatus; assembly: GCF_038502225.1. Classification (NCBI taxonomy): domain Eukaryota; kingdom Metazoa; phylum Arthropoda; class Malacostraca; order Decapoda; family Parastacidae; genus Cherax; species Cherax quadricarinatus. Next base: position 25,134,147 of record NC_091304.1, read on the forward strand.
CATGTAAAGATTAGCAAGGACAGGAGAGAGAGGAGAGCCCATAGCGACACCGAAGGTTTGGGAATAATATTTCCCTTGGAAGGAAAAGGAGTTAGAGTCCACACAGAGGCGGATCAGATCAAGAAAGACATCAGTGGGGATAGGGAGATGAAGAAACCCTTCATGGGCCTTCTCTCTAAGGAAATCAAGGACATCATCAAGAGGGACATTGGTGAAGAGGGACTCAACGTCAAGACTAAGCATCTTACAGGTTGGGAGAGAGCGAACCCGTTCAATGAAGTCTTGGGAGTGACGGAGGTGGGCAGGAGAAAAAGTACCAAGAAAGGGAGTGAGGGTTTTGGCCAGCCAAGAAGCAAGAGAATAAGAGACAGGACCTCTAGAGGATATGATAGGACGAAGAGGAATATCAGGTTTATGAGTTTTGGGAAGGCCATAGACATCAAGCTTACCTTCCGCCAGACTAACACTCTTCGCACTAATCTCGTTCATACCTCTCCTCCCTCTACAGATGTTCCTGGTGTCTACTCTATTTCTTGCTCCTCCTGTCCTCTTCAATACTTTGGAGAAACTGGTCGATCTCTTTCTGACAGACTTAGGGAGCACAAAAATAGTGTTAGGCTTGCCGACACTAACAATGCTCTTTTCTGTCACGTCAGAGATCATAGCCATCCTATTGACTGGTCTTCTGCTAAAACTGTCTTCCCTACTTCCAACTCGGACAGTCGCCGTTTAGTTGAATCCTCTCTTATACACAACTTTCCTTGTATGAACCTTAGCCCTGGCTTCGTCTCTGTAGATGCCTTCCTCTCCCACTACATTGTAAAATGCTCCAAACTTCAGAACACCCGTGACTTAACCTGAATCCTCATTTTTTCTTCTTCTTCTTTTTCTTCTTCCTCTTCCCCTTTCCTCTCTCCTTTTCTCCTCTGGGTTGTCTTTCTCTCTCCTGTCTCGTGTTTCTGTTCCTTCTTTATTTTATTTCACCACTTCCCCTTTCACGCACCTCGGTGCGCTTGCTCTCCCTCTGTGGGTTTCTAGCTCTCTTGCAGTGCTCCCCTTCCTTTGTATTTGACTGGCTCGTCTTCCTTATTTCCCACTTCTACCACTACCACTACTACTACCTCTTCTTCTTCTACTACATCTACTGATGAAATTAGACACATGTGCGGCGTCTGGTTGTCTTTGTTGTGGACGTTTCGCCATCCAGTGGCTGGCTGGATGGCGAAGCGTCTACGGTGGAGATGCCCGGGTGTTGTGCATGTGTCATTTCATCCTGTCGGTATTATATACAATTCTTGTACTACTACTACTACTACTACTACTACCACTACTACTACCTCCACCTCTTCCTGCCTATATATAGCCGTCCTGCTCCTCCTCTGTTAGTGTGACTTTGTCAATGGTCCAAGTCGGACCGAAACGTCGTCGTAAGCTTCTGTCTTTTATGTGCGGGTTATTTGTGTATCGAACATTTCTGCTAATTTGAGCTCAATTTCAACGTCATTTTCATTGTGAAACTAATCAAAATCATCTCTATTTCTGTAATATGTTTTCCATTTTATCATGTGAGACCATGAAAATGAGAATACAATAATAAATGCTATACGAAAATACACCTCAAAGTCGGCGTTTTAATCCAAAAAAATGATCAGTTTTTTTTCTCATTATGCACTGTGTGCTGCAGGATTTTTTATGTGGTGCACACTGACCACACAGACCCATTTTTTCACATGTGGGCCTACTTGCTTTCTCCTGCTTGATTTGAAGCTGCTAGAATTTATGCATATTAATACGTACAAAACACTGGCTCATAAGACATATATATACGACCAAACAGTCAAAGGGTTAAACTGTCCCAACGTAGATCTATATTTGCACGCATAGCACTCCAAATGTAGATCTGCATTTGATTTTACATTGTTTCTTATGTAAACAAATGTAGATCTACGTTTGGAGCGTTACACATGCAAACATAGATCTACGTTTGGACAGTTTAACCCTTTTGAGGTTTCTGACGTACTAGTAGGTCTTATATGCCAGGGTTATTGACATAATAGTACGCATAAATTCTAGCGTCCTCAAATCAAGCAGGAAAAGGTTGGTAGTCCTAGGTGTGAGAGAATGGGTCTCCATGGTCAGTGTGTGCGATACAAAGAAAATCAGGGACCCAGTGGTGCATTGTGGGGAAAGCCATTTTATTACACCTTGTTCATCATGTCTAGTGCTAAGAAACTTCTCACTCTTTGGCTAAATGGGGCTCTTTTGTTCCCAAGTGACAGTTCAAACATAGATGGAAATGTCAATGATGATGAATTTCTTGGTTTTGAGGAGTTTCTGACCAAAAGCAATGCCCAGGAAACCTCAAGGAAGGAAGGAAGGACAGAAGGAAGATATGAAGAAAGGGAGGAAGGAAGGAAGAAGACCATAAACCTAGGATAACCCAAAAAATTCAGACAGTGACTTATTTCCATGTGGGTTGGTGGGGTGAAGAGGAAGTTGACAGGCAGTGAGGGTGGTGAGATAGGGTATTATTTGTCATTGTGACACTGATTATGCCGGTGACTCAGCATATTTACAAGTCCACCCCCACACAACAACTACTAACTTTACAGAAGCTGTAGCAGTTCTGGGAAGTGTCCAGTGACTTTATATGTGTATATATGTAATAGAAATATAGTAATAAACAATATTTTTTTTGTTGGTGTGTGTAAACATGTTTTGTAAACAATATAATGACTGTGCGGTTATTGTGTAGCATACAACGAGTAAATATACATTCAGTATACCTTATATTGGTCTCACAGGCCATAAAATTAATTGAATGAAGAAAGAAAGGAAGGAAGAAGTAAGGAAGGAAGGAGGAAGGAGGGAAGGTAGGTAGGAAGAGATGACAGGAAGGAAAGATGGAAGGTAGGAAGGAGGAAAGGTAGGAAGGAAGGAAAGAAGGAAGGTAGGTGTGTGGGGAGGAAGGGATGTGTTGTGGAAGGCAGTGAGGGTTAGTGAGTGGTGGTATGATGCATCTTTGCGACACAAGACACACCGGTGACTCAGCATATTTACAAGTCTACCCACACACAACTACAAGCTTTCAGAAACTCTTGTAGTTATAGGAACCTGTCCAGTGACTCTATATGTGTATATATATGATAGAAAAATAGTAATAAACAATATTTTTTATTGTTGGTTTGTGTAAAATGTTTTGTAAACAGTATAATGATAGCAAAGTTTGTGCTATTATTGTGTAGTATACAATGAGTGAATACGTACCAAATAGTCTTTATATTGGTCTCAGAGGCCATAAAAATTACTTGAAAAATAAAATATTAAATAATAAAAGAAAAAAGTAGAAAAAACATAATAACTTATTACCGGGCGACCAGCAGTTGGTGATGCTGTCGTATGTGGTTCAATGTCTGTCAACTTCATGCCTCCGTATCTCTGTAAGTATTGATCGTAAAAAAATTTTTTTGGGCCTATAATACAAAAAAAAATTTCATTTCATAAGAATTTTTTTTTTTTTTCGAATATTTTTCGACCCTGAGAACAAGTTTGGGAGAGGGCCTGTTGACCCTGAAAGTGTTAAGGGTTAAACTTTCTTATTATTTTATTTTTTCAACACTCCCGCCATCTCCCACCGAGTCTGGGTGACCCGAAAAAGAAACACTTTCACCGTCATTCACACATAATCACTGTCTTTACAGAGGTGCCCAGATATGACAGTTCAGATGTCACTCCAAACAGTCAATATCTCAACCCCTCCTTTAAAGTGCAGGCTTTGTATTTCCCACCTCCAGGACTCTAAGTCTGGATAACTGGTTTCCCTGAATCCCTTCACAAAATATTACCCTGCTCACATTCCAACAGCTCATCGGGTCCCAAAAACCATTCGTCTCCATTCACTCCTATCTAACATGCTCACACATGCCTGCTGCATGTCCAACCCCCATGCACACAAAACCTCTTTTATCCCCTCCCTCCATCTTTTCCTAGGATGACCCATACCTCTCCTCCCCTCCACTACAGATTTATACACCCTCTAAGTCATTTTATTTTGCTCCATCCTCTCTAAATGATCAAACCACCTCAATAACCTCTCTTCAACCCTCTGATTAATACTTTTTGTAACTCCACACCTCCCAATTTCCACACTACAAATTCTCTGTATAATATTTACACCACACATCGCCCTTAAGCATGACATCTCCACTGCCTCCTGCCTCCTCCTTGCTGCAGCATCTATAACCCATGCTTCACACCATGCGCACAGCCAATTACAGTTGGTGTCCCACAGGGAAGTGTCCTAGGCCCTCTTCTCTTTCTCATATACATAAATGACCTACCAAATGCATCGCAACTACTCAAACCCACACTATTTGCAGATGACACTACATACGTCTACTCTCACCCGAGCCCAGTCATGCTAGCCAATACTGTAAATACCGAATTACAGAAAATATCAACCTGGATGAGGACCAACAAACTTACTCTAAACATTGACAAAACCTACTACATTCAGTTTGGTAACAGAGCTACAGATGAGTGTCTAAACATAATGATAAATGGATCACCTATCACAAAACTCACAGAGGGAAAATTCTTAGGAATCCACCTTGATAATAGACTCAAATTTCAAACACATGTACAACAAATTTCCAAAAAAAATTCCAAGACCGTAGGCATACTATCAAAGATGTGGTACTATGTTCCACAGTCAGCCCTCCTGGCCCTATATCACTCACTTATTTACCCCTATCTCACCTATGGAATTTGTGCATGGGGCTCAACAACAGTAAACCATCTCAGACCACTAATCACCCAGCAAAAGGCTGCAGTCAGAATGATAACAAATTCCCATGACAGACAACACACTCCACCAATATTTAAAACTCTAAACCTACTCACAATACAAAACATCCATACTTATTACTGCACCTACTACATACATAGAACACTTAACTCTGACATAAACCCTCCCTTCAAACATCTCCTTACCAACCTTAACAGAACACATGACCATAACACAAGGCACAGATCACTCTTTGATGTTCCTCGTGTCCATCTCAGGCTATGCAAAAACTCACTGCACATAAAAGGCCCTAAAATCTGGAATTCATTACCTGTGAATATAAATTATGTGGATTAAAGTAAAGGTTGGATGCGAGAAGTGGGTCATAATAAGCGTGTATGCACCTGGAGAAGAGAGGAATGCAAAGGAGAGAGAGAGATTTTGGGAGATGTTAAGTGAATGTATAGGAGCCTTTGAACCAAGTGAGAGAGTAATTGTGGTAGGGGACCTGAATGCTAAAGTAGGAGAAACTTTTAGAGAGGGTGTGGTGCGTAAGTTTGGGGTGCCAGGTGTAAATGATAATGGGAGCCCTTTGATTGAACTTTGTATAGAAAGGGGTTTAGTTATAGGTAATACATATTTTAAGAAAAAGAGGATAAATAAGTATACAAGATATGATGTAGGGCAAAATGACAGTAGTTTGTTGGATTATGTATTGGTAGATAAAAGACTGTTGAGTAGACTTCAGGATGTACATGTTTATAGAGGGGCCACAGATATATCAGATCACTTTCTAGTTGTAGCTACACTGAGAGTAAAAGGTAGATGGGATACAAGGAGAATAGAAGCATCTGGGAAGAGAGAGATGAAGGTTTATAAACTAAAAGAGGAGGCAGTTAGGGTAAGATATAAACAGCTATTGGAGGATAGATGGGCTAATGAGAGCATAGGCAATGGGGTCGAAGAGGTATGGGGTAGGTTTAAAAATGTAGTGTTAGAGTGTTCAGCAGAAGTTTGTGGTTACAGGAAAGTGGGTGCGGGAGGGAAGAGGAGCGATTGGTGGAATGATGATGTGAAGAAAGTAGTAAGGGAGAAAAAGTTAGCATATGAGAAGTTTTTACAAAGTAGAAGTGATGCAAGGAGGGAAGAGTATATGGAGAAAAAGAGAGAGGTTAAGAGAGTGGTGAAGCAATGTAAAAAGAGAGCAAATGAGAGAGTGGGTGAGATGTTATCAACAAATTTTGTTGAAAATAAGAAAAAGTTTTGGAGTGAGATTAACAAGTTAAGAAAGCCTAGAGAACAAATGGATTTGTCAGTTAAAAATAGGAGAGGAGAGTTATTAAATGGAGAGTTAGAGGTATTGGGAAGATGGAGGGAATATTTTGAGGAATTGTTAAATGTTGTTGAAGATAGGGAAGCTGTGATTTCGTGTATAGGGCAAGGAGGAATAACATCTTGTAGGAGTGAGGAAGAACCAGTTGTGAGTGTGGGGGAAGTTCGTGAGGCAGTAGGTAAAATGAAAGGGGGTAAGGCAGCCGGGATTGATGGGATAACGATAGAAATGTTAAAAGCAGGTGGGGATATAGTTTTGGAGTGGTTGGTGCAATTATTTAATAAATGTATGGAAGAGGGTAAGGTACCTAGGGATTGGCAGAGAGCATGCATAGTTCCTTTGTATAAAGGCAAAGGGGATAAAAGAGAGTGCAAAAATTATAGGGGGGATAAGTCTGTTGAGTATACCTGGCAAAGTGTATGGTAGAGTTATTATTGAAAGAATTAAGAGTAAGACGGAGAATAGGATAGCAGATGAACAAGGAGGCTTTAGGAAAGGTAGGGGGTGTGTGGACCAGGTGTTTATAGTGAAACATATAAGTGAACAGTATTTAGATAAGGCTAAAGAGGTCTTTGTGGCATTTATGGATTTGGAAAAGGCATATGACAGGGTGGATAGGGGGGCAATGTGGCAGATGTTGCAGGTGTATGGTGTAGGAGGTAGGTTACTGAAAGCAGTGAAGAGTTTTTACGAGGATAGTGAGGCTCAAGTTAGAGTATGTAGGAAAGAGGGAAATTATTTCCCAGTAAAAGTAGGCCTTAGACAAGGATGTGTGATGTCACCGTGGTTGTTTAATATATTTATAGATGGGGTTGTAAGAGAAGTAAATGCGAGGGTCTTGGCAAGAGGCGTGGAGTTAAAAGATAAAGAATCACACATAAAGTGGGAGTTGTCACAGTTGCTCTTTGCTGATGACACTGTGCTCTTGGGAGATTCTGAAGAGAAGTTACAGAGATTGGTGGATGAATTTGGTAGGGTGTGCAAAAGAAGAAAATTGAAAGTGAATACAGGAAAGAGTAAGGTTATGAGGATAACAAAAAGATTAGGTGATGAAAGATTGGATATCAGATTGGAGGGAGAGAGTATGGAGGAGGTGAATGTATTCAGATATTTGGGAGTGGACGTGTCAGCGGATGGGTCTATGAAAGATGAGGTGAATCATAGAATTGATGAGGGGAAAAGGGTGAGTGGTGCACTTAGGAGTCTGTGGAGGCAAAGAACTTTGTCCTTGGAGGCAAAGAGGGGAATATATGAGAGTATAGTTTTACCAACGCTCTTGTATGGGTGTGAAGCATGGGTGATGAATGTTGCAGCGAGGAGAAGGCTGGAGGCAGTGGAGATGTCATGTCTGAGAGCAATGTGTGGTGTGAATATAATGCAGAGAATTCGTAGTTTGGAAGTTAGGAGGAGGTGCGGGATTACCAAAACTGTTGTCCAGAGGGCTGAGGAAGGGTTTTTGAGGTGGTTCGGACATGTAGAGAGAATGGAGCGAAACAGAATGACTTCAAGAGTGTATCAGTCTGTAGTGGAAGGAAGGCGGGGTAGGGGTCGGCCTAGGAAAGGTTGGAGGGAGGGGGTAAAGGAGGTTTTGTGTGCGAGGGGCTTGGACTTCCAGCAGGCATGCATGAGCGTGTTTGGTAGGAGTGAATGGAGACAAATGGTTTTTAATACTTGACGTGCTGTTGGAGTGTGAGCAAAGTAACATTTATGAAGGGGTTCAGGGAAACCGGCAGGCCGGACTTGAGTCCTGTAGATGGGAAGTACAGTGCCTGCACTCTGAAGGAGGGGTGTTAATGTTGCAGTTTAAAAACTGTAGTGTAAAGCACCCTTCTGGCAAGACAGTGATGGAGTGAATGATGGTGAAAGTTTTTCTTTTTCGGGCCACCCTGCCTTGGTGGGAATCGGCCAGTGTGATAATAAATAAAAAAAATAAAATAAAAGAAACACTGTCTGTTTATAAATTCAAGCCTCTTCTCAAAAATCACTTACTTACCCACAACTAAATAAATACTGAATAATTGTATCTCATAAATTGTATCTCATATATGTATCATTATTGTATCTCATAAATGTCAACCTGTGGCCCAATCAAACTTTGTTATTATTTAACTTCATTACCTAACAGAATACACCATTCTACTGATTACACAGCAACACAGTAATGACCATATGACCTGTCTTTGTAATACTCATTTGTACTAAATTGTTATCTGTTTTACAATAATTTTTTTACCACTGAATATATCATTGCTTAGTTAATCTTAAGTTAATTTTAAGCTGCCCATAATGCTCTGCATACAAGGAGCTTTGGCATGCTGCACTTTAAAAAATTTATTCCTTGTACTTCTCTGTATCATGTTCAAATTAATAAATAAATAAATAAATAAATAAATATAACTGTGCTGGTACCATTATACAGCCTCTCCTCACTTAACGACAGAGTTCCGTTCCCAAGACCACATCAGTAAACGAATTTGTCGCTAAGTGAGGAGCATACTATAATTGCAGTGGGTTTGTGTCAGCCATCTTTGATATTGTTTTAATGTCACCTTTGCACCATTTACAGCGGACATCCAGTTATTGTAATTAACCCTTTCAGGGTTGGTGCCGCACTAGTATGGCTTGCACGCCAGGGTTGGTGCCGCACTAGTATGGCTTGCACGCCAGGGTTGGTGCCGCACTAGTATGGCTTGCACGCCAGGGTTGGTGCCGCACTAGTATGGCTTGCACGCCAGGGTTGGAGCCGTTCTAGTATGCATAAATTCTAGCGCTTTCAAATCTAGCGAGAGAAAGCTGCTAGGCCTGCATATGAAAGAATGGTCTATGTGGTCAGTGTGCAAAGTATAAAAAAAATCCTGCAGCATCCTGTGCATAATGAGAAAAAAACTCCGACCATGTTTTTACTTTAAAACAGCGAATTTGCAGTATATTTTCGTATGCTATTTATGGTTGTATTCTAGTTTTCCTGGTCTCATTTTATAGAATAGAAGACATATTACAGAAATTGAGATGATTTTGATTGGTTTTACAATGACAAATACCTTGAAATTGAGCTCAAAGTAGCAGAAATGTTCGATTTTTGCCAAAGTTCAAAAGCAAACAAATCATGCCACACGTCCAATACACGTCAACAGATGAGTCTAATATTCTTTCACAAGTGTGCTGATATTATTTATACCATTTCTACACTGATGCGGTGGTCTGCATAACAGTAAGTCTTCTATTTTTTTGTGAGAATAAAAATTCATAGTGGAAAGCAAAAGAAATGTAAGAGAGGCCTGGGGACATGACTAATGAACAGAAAAAAATTTATTTTAGCGCCAGGAATGTCTGTCTTGTTTATTCTGGACCCTAGCACATTAAGAGACCATACAATAAGTGTCAGGGGCCCGAGACTGTTCAACTGCCTCCCAGCATACATAAGGGGGATTACCAACAGACCCCTGGCAGTCTTCAAGCTGGCACTGGACAAGCACCTAAAGTCGGTTCCTGACCAGCCGGGCTGTGGCTCGTACGTTGGTTTGCGTGCAGCCAGCAGCAACAGCCTGGTTGATCAGGCTCTGATCCACCAGGAGGCCTGGTCACAGACCGGGCCGCCGGGGCGTTGACCCCCGGAACTCTCTCCAGGTAAACTCCAGGTATTTGGAAATTGGCATCTTTTGAAATTTGTGTGAAATTGGCAAAGTTGCCAATTTCAGACCACTTTATTGGATAGTTGAAATTGGTAAATGGGTGGTTTCTTGTTCTCATTCGATAGAGAAAATGGAGTTCTAGCGAGATAGTTATGATTTTTGTCGTCTGGTACATTGGAATTGGCTGAAAATAGAGCTCAAAGTGGGTGAAATCGCCAGTGCATAAACATCGTTGAGACCGCTAACTTCGCGAGAGTATAATTCCATAAGTTTTCCATCAAATTTCATACTTTTGGTGTCATTATGATCGGGAAGAGATTCTCTTATCATTTCATAAGATCTTCTTCTTCTTCTTCTTCTTCTTCTTCTTCTTCTTCTTCTTCTTCTTCTTCTTCTTCTTCTTCTTCTTCTTCTTCTTCTTCTTCTTCTTCTTCTTCTTCTTCTTCTTCTTCTTCTTCTTCTTCTTCTTCTTCTTCTTCTTCTTCTTCTTCTTCTTCTTCTTCTTCTTCTTCTTCTTCTTCTTCTTCTTCTTCTTCTTCTTCTTCTTCTTCTTCTTCTTCTTCTTCTTCTTCTTCTTCTTCTTCTTCTTACGAAAAATTTCCGACCCTGAGAACAAGTTTAGAAAAGGGCCTGGTGACCCTGAAAGGTTTGATCCGTTTCAGAGAGTGTGACTAAACCCAAATCTAACGACTTACGAATTAATTTTTTCCTATAAGAAGTAATGTAAATCCAATTAATCCATTCCAGGCACCCAAAAGTATTAACAAAAAGAAAAGAATGAGAAATGGAGTATAAAGCAATAATATCACACTTTATTGAAGACTCTTGTTGGTGTATGGAAGATGGGAGGAGGGGACACGATTAGGGTGATATTCCTCCACAAATGTTTGCACCTCACTCCACTTTGTGCAAATGTCCTTAACCTTTGAAGAAGGCACCTTCTTTCCTATCTCTTTCTCCTCCTCTGAAGCAATTTCCTCAGCTGGTGTACATAAGAACATAAGAAAACAGGAACACTGCAGCAGACCTGTTGGCCCATACTGGGCAGGTCCTTCACAAACCATCCCACTAACAGAATCATATTTGCCCAACCCAATTTTCAATGCTTCTCAAGCAATAAGCTTTGATAATTCTATTCACTCATGCACAAGTCCCACTCAAATGAAATCGTGTGTATGGGGAAGTACCTTGTCTGGTATGTGGGGAAGTACCCTGGCTGGTGTGTGGAGAAGTGCCCTGACTGGTGTGTGTGAGAGAAGTACCCTGGCTGGTATGTTCTTTCTCGAATTCTATCGTGTTTATCACCTTCTTTACCAAAGGGCTGGCACTAGGAGCTTTCTTTTGGCCCATGGTGGCTTATTTAGCAGTTGCAAGCACTAAAACGAATAGAGTACGTATTGCGAAATGTATGAACGCGTGGGATCGTGCTCAGTGGCGGATAAACAATGACACACTAACTGTAAATGGTGTGTTGGGCCGCTCGGACGCGTTCGGGATGAATGACTACTATCGAGCTAAATGACTATCACCAAGCCAATATTTTGACAAAAAAACTTTACTATTTCCGAATATTACGAAATCCAACGACTATGAAATCTGGGGGTCCACTGTATAACAATTCTGGTATATTTTTAAATGTTTATTCAGTAGTGTACTGTATATTGTAATAAACAGAATAGAGGAAATCAACTCTATTATACATAATTTAGGTATGCATACTAGTCAGAGAGCCTGTTGTAAGTCCGAATTGTCGGTAAACAAGTACATCATTAAGTGACGAGAGGCTGTATTCCCTTGTTTGCCTCCATGAATAACGCTTTTTGTCTCCACACTCTTCAGTGCATCACTCACCTTTTTTCCTTCATCAATTCTATGGTTAACCTCATCCTTCATAAAATCATCTGCTGACAAATCTACTCCCAAATATCTGAGCACATTCACTTCTTCCATGCTCCCTCCCTCCACTGTGATATCTAGTTTTTCTTTACCTAACTCATTTGATACTCTCATCGCCTTACTCTTATATATTTTTAATTTCAACTTTCTTTGAACACCCTCCTAAACTCATCCACTAACCTTTGCAACTTCTCTTTAGATCTCCCAAAAGCACAGTATCATCAGCAAACAGTATCTGTAACAACTCCCATTTTGTATTTGATTTCCCATCACTTAACCCTTTCAGGGTCCAAGGCCCAAATCTGGAGTCACGCACCAGTGTCCAAGAATTTTCAAAAAAAAAATTTGTTATTTTTTCTTATGAAATCGTAGAGAATCTTTTCGTGAAGGTAATAAAACAAAAAGTACGAAATTTGGTGGAAAATTGACGAAATTATGCTCTCGCGAATTTTGATGTGTCAGCGACATTTACGAATCGGCGATTTTGCCGACTTTGACTCCCATTTTAGGCCAATTACATTATTCCAATCAACCAAATTCTTAGCTATTTCACTAGTATTACTTCTATTCTATCGATTGAGCACAAGAAATCGCCAAGTCAACTGTTTCAACTACAAAATAAAGTGATCGGAAATTGTTAATTTGGCCAATTTAACACAAAGTTCAAAATATTCCAATTTCAAAATAGGGTCCAGAATAAACAATGTAGGCATTCCTGGCACTAAACTAACGTTTCCTCTGTTCATTAGTTATGTTTTGAGGCTTTACAAATAAATTCCATTTTGATTTTTTATTCACATAATGAATTTTTATTCACACCAAAAAATAGAAGATTTACTGTTGTGCAATACTGTAATAATTGTATAAATATCATCACCATATTTGTGAATGTATATTAGACCCACCAGCTGACGTGTATTAGACGTGTGAGGTCGTTTGTTTACTCTTGAATATCGGCAAAAATTTAACATTTCCGCTACTTTGAGCTCAGTTTCAAGCCATTTCCAGTGCTAAAACCAATCAAAATCATCTCTATTTCTGTAATATTTCTTCCATTCTATCAAATGAGACCAAGAAATCGCAAATACAACTATAAAAAACATACGAAAATACACTGCAAAGTTGCTGTTTTAATCGAAAAATCATGATTTAAGTTTTTTTCTCTCATTATACACAGGGTGCTGCAGGATCTGTTTTATGTGGTGCACACATACCACATAGGTGTATTCTCTCATATCTAGGCCCAAATGTACCACTCACAGTTTATCAGAGTGAGCTGAGCTCATGGCGTAGATCTACGGTTTGGACCCTGAACATAAAGCCGTAGATCTACGGGACGGACCCTGAAAGGGTTAATCCCACCCCTCTTCCCAACACCCTAGCATTTGCTTCTTTTACATCTCTATCTATAAAGATGTTAAACAACCATGGTGACATTACACACCCCTGTCTAAGGCCTACTTTTACCAGGAAGTAGTCTCCCTCTCTTCTACACACCCTAACCTGAGCCTCACTATCCTCATAAAAACTCTTTACAGCATTTAGTAACTTACTGCCTATTCCACACACTTGTAACATCTGCCACATTGCTTCCCTATAACATTCCTTTTCTAAATCCATAAATGCAGTGAAAACTTCCCTGTCTTTATCTAAATATTGTTCACTTATATTCTTTAATGTAAACACTTGATCTACTCATCCCCTACTCATTCTAAATATTCTCTTCATCTGCAATCCTGCTCTCTATCTTACCTCTAATTCACTCAGTAATAATCCTACCATACACCTTACCTGGTATATTCAGTAAACTACTACAGTGGTCCCTCGTTTTTCGTAATTAATCCGTTCCTAGAAGTGTGACTATTATCAAAATTTACGATTGTCGAATCAATTTTCCCTGTAAGAAATAATGTAAATACAATTAATCCGTTCCTGACACCCAGAAGTATTAAAACAAAAAATTTGTTTACATGAAATATAGATGTAGTACATAAACAGTACAATGGGACATGATGAATGAAACATTAACAGCATAACACTTACCTTTATTGGCAATTCTTCTTAGTGTATGGAAGACTGGAGGAGGAGACAGATTGCATTAGTTATTCTTTGGAAGGGGAATCCCCTTCCATCAACACCTCAGGTACCATTTGCTTTTCTGGGGTTGTTTCTCTTCTCTGTTTCTTAATGCCACTAAGACCAGCTTGAGAGTCACTGGAGTCCTGTCTCGCAAAATAACTGTCCAGAGAGCTCTGTTTCTGGCGACTCTTTAACACTTCCCTAAAATGGGCCAAGACTTTGTCACTATACATGTTGCCAACATGGCTTGCAACAGCCTTGTCAGGGTGATATTTCTCCATAAATCTTTCCATCTTACCCCACATTTCAAAAATCTCCTTAATTTCTGAAGAAGGCAACTTCTTCCATCTCTCTTCCTCCTCCTCTGCAGCAAGATTCTGAGCTGCAATCTGTTCCTGTTCCTGCTGAAGCTCTTGCAGCTCCTCAGTGGTGAGCTCTCCGTTGTGGTCTTCCACCAAATCTTCCACATCCTCCAAACTCACACCCAACCCCATGGAACTCCCCAGTGCCACAATAGATTTCACAACTCTCATAGGCTCATCAGGGTCAGCCCCAAACCCTTCAAAATCCCTCTTGTGGACACACACTGGCCACAATTTTCTCCAAGCAGAGTTCAAAGTCCTGGTAGTCATTCCCTCCCAAGCCTTACCTATAAAGCTTATGCAATGGAGGATACTGAAGTGTTCTTTCCAAAAATCTATTAGGGTCAAGTGACTCTTACGTCACATTAAAAGCTCCTTTGAAACATTGCTTTGGTGTAGAGTTTTTTAAAGTTTGAAATGACCTGCTGGTCCATGGGCTTGAGGAGAGGAGTGATATTCGGGGGCAAGAATTTTACTGTGATGAACCCAAACTTCTCCAAAATTAGGTCATCCAAGTATGAAGGATGAGCAGGTGCATTGCCCATTACTAGGAGGCACTTGAGATCCAATTTCTTTTCCAGGAGGTAATTCTTCACACTATAGCCAAACACTTCATTGAACCACTCAACGAAAGTTTCCTTTGTGACCCATGCCTTACTATTAGATTTCCAAAACACACACAATTGACTCTTCATAACATTGTTTTTCCTGAACACTCTGGGATTTTCAGAATGGTACACTAGTAACGGCTTCACTCTGAAATCCCCACTAACATTAGCACAGAACATGAGTGTCAGCCTGTCTTTCATAGGCTTGTGTCTTGGCAGTCCCTTTTCCTCCTGAGTAATGTAGGTCCTCTTTGGCATTTTCTTCCAAAAGAGGCCTGTTTCATCACAATTGAACACTTGTTCAGGTTTCAGTCCTTCAGCCTCTATGTACTCCTTGAATTCCTGCACATATTTTTCAGCCGCTTTTTGGTCCAAACTGGCAGCCTCGCCATGCCTTACCACACTGTGTATGCCACTACGGTTCTTAAATGTCTCAAACCAGCCTTTGCTGGCCTTAAATTCACAAATATCAATTCTCGTTGCAGGCAATTTCTTTACCAGATCGTCGTGCAACTGCCTAGCCTTTTCACAAATAATCGACGTCATGATACTATCTCCTGCTAAATGTTTCTCATTTATCCACACCAATAATAACTTCTCAACATCTTCGAGTACTGGTGATCTCATTTTTGTCAGCATATTTACCCCCTTTGCAACAACAGTTTCCTTGATTTCCTTTTTCTTGGCCACGATGGAAGCTATGGTTGTATAAGGTTTGTTATACATCCTGGCCAGTTCGGCCACACGTATGCCACTTTCATATTGTTCAATGATGTTTTTCTTAAATTCAATCGTATTTCTCACTTTCTTTACCAAAGGCTTGGCACTAGGAGCTTTCTTTGGAACCATGGTACCTTATTTAGTTGTTGCAAGCACTAAAATCAGTGGAATAATATGAAATATTTCATATGAGCAAATGAGGGGACCGTTGCTCACTGGTAAACAATGGCACACTGGCTGGGAAAGGCTCAGAGCTGTGCGTACGCGTCCCAGACTAATGACTATTCACGAGTCTAACTACGATTAGCGAGCCAATGTTTTGACGAAAATAACGTTACTATTTTCAAAAATTACGACTATCGAGCCTTATGATTATTGAGGGACCTCTGTACATTCTTTCAATGCACCGGCTGTATCCCAACAAGGCAGGGTGGCCCAAAAGGAGAAACGAAAGTTTCTCCTTTTATTTTTTATTATTAATGCGTCATCCATTTCCCACCAAGGCAGGGTGGCCCAAAAAACAAAAACTTTCATCATTCACTCCATCACTGTCTTGCCAGAGGCACGCTTACACTACATTTATAAAACTGCAACATTAACACCCCTCCTTCAGAGTGCCGGCACTGTACTTCCCATCTCCAGGAACCAAGTCCTGCCTGTCAATTTCCCTGAATCCCTTCATAAATATTACCTTGCATACACTCCAACAGCATGTCAAGTCTTAAAAACCATTTGTCTCCATTTGCTCCTATCTAAAATGCTCGTGCATGCTTGCTGGAAGTCCAAACCCCTTGCACGCAAAACCTCCTTAACCCCTCCCTCCAACCTTTCCTAGGCCGACCTCTACCCCACCTACCCTCCATTACAGATTTATACACTCTCGAAGTCATTCTGTTCTGTTTCATCCTCTCTGCATGTCCAAACCATCTCAATAACCCCTTCTTAGCATTCTGGATAATAGTTTTGGTAATCCCACACCTCCTTCTAAACTCCAAACTGCGGATCCTCTGCGTTATATTCACATCACACATTGCCCTCTGACATGACATCTCCACTGCCTCCAGCCTTCTCCTTGTTGCAACATTCACAACCCATGTCTCACACCCATACAAGAGCCTTGGTATAACTATACTCTCATACATTCCCCTCTTTGCTTTCATGGATAAAGTTCTTTGCCTCCACAGACTCCTCAGTGCACCACTTGCCTATTTCCCCTCATAAATTCTATGATTTACCTCATCTTTCATAAACCCTTCTGCTGATACATCCACTCCCAAATACATTCACCTCCTCCATACTCTCTCCCTCCAATCTGATATCCAATCTTCCGTTACCTAATTTTTTTGTTATCTTCATCACCTTTCTCTTTCCAATATTCACTTTTAATTTCCTTCTTTTTCATACCCTACCAAACTCATTAACCAACCTCTTTAACATCTCTTCAGAATCTCCCAAAAGCACAGTGTCATCAGCAAAAATCAAATATGACAACTCCCACTTTGTGTTAGATTCTTTATCTTTTAACCCCAAATCTCTTGCCAACACCCGAGCATTCACTTCTCTTACAACTCCATCTATAAATATATTTAACAAGCATGGTGACATCACACATCCCTGTCTAAGGCCTACTTTTACTGGGAAATAATCTCCCTCTTGCCTACATACTCTAACCTGAGCATCACTATCCTTGTAAAAAGACCTAACTGCTTTCAGTAACCTACCTCCTATTCCATACATTATCAACATCTACCACATTGTCCCCCTATCCACCCTATCATATTCTTTCTTCTTTCAACACACCGGCCGTATCCCACCAAGGCGGGGTGGCCCAAAAGAAAAAACGAAAGTTTCTCCTTTTACATTTAGTAATATATACAGGAGAAGAGGTTACTAGCCCCTTGCTCCCGGCATTTTAGTCGCCTCTTACAACACGCATGGCTTACGGAGGAAGAATTCTGTTCCACTTCCCCATGGAGATAAGAGGAAATAAACAAGAATAAGAACTAGAAAGAAAATAGAAGAAAACCCAGAGGGGTGTGTATATATGTGCTTGTACATGTATGTGTAGTGTGACCTAAGTGTAAGTAGAAGTAGCAAGACGTACCTGAAATCTTGCATGTTCATGAGACAGAAAAAAGGACACCAGCAATCCTACCATCATGTAAAACAATTACAGGCTTTCGTTTTACACTCACTTGGCAGGATGGTAGTACCTCCCTGGGCAGTTGCTGTCTACCAACCTACTACCTTTGCAATTTTTTTTTTAGAATCTCCCATAAGCACAGTATCATCAGCAAAAAGTAACTGTGTCAATTCCCATTTTGTATTTGATTCTCCATAATTTAATCCCACCCCTCTCCCGAACACCCTAGCATTTACTTCTTTTACAACCCCATCTATAAATATATTAAACAACTATGGTGACATTACACATCCCTGTCTAAGACCTACTTTTACCGGGAAGTAGTCTCCCTCTCTTCTACACACCCTAACCTGAGCCTCACTATCCTCATAAAAACTCTTTACAGCATTTAGTAACTTACCACCTATTCCATATACTTGCAACATCTGCCATATTTATTAAATAAACACACTAACCACTCCAAAACTATATTCCCACCTACTTCTAATATTTCTATCTATCTCATCAGTCCTAGCTGCTTTACATCCTTTCATTCTACCCACTGCCCCATGCACTTCCCCCACACAACTGGTTCTTCCTCACTCTTTTTTTTTTTTCTGCAATAAGTCGGCTATCTCCCACCAAGGCAGGGTGACCCGAAAAGAAAGAAAATCCCCAAAAAGAAAAAACTTTCATCATCATTCAACACTTTCACCTCACTCATGCATCTAGATTATCTAGAGATTATCTAGAGAGAGTTCCGGGGGTCAACGCCCCCGCGGCCCGGTCTGTGACCAGGCCTCCTTAGGTCAGTGTCCCAGGATGCGACCCACACCAGTCGACTAACACCTAGGTACCCATTTTACTGATGGGGAACATAGACAACAGGTGGAAAGAAACACGTCCAATGTTTCTACTCTGGCTGGGAATCGAACCCAGGCCCTCACCGTGTGAAGCGAGAGCGTTAACCACCAGGCCACCAGAGCATAATCGCTGTTTTTGCAGAGTCGCCCAGATACAATAGTTTAGAAGCATATATAAAGATATATAACATATCCCTCCAAACTGCCAGTATCCCAAACCCCTCCTTTAAAGTGCAGGCATTGTACTTCCCATTTCCAGTATTGAAGTCCAGCTATGTAAAAATAACCAGTTTCCCTGAATCACTTCACTAAATATTACCCTGTTCACACTCCAACAGCTCGTCAGGTCCCAAAAACCATTCGTCTCCATTCACTCCATTCTAACAGGCTCAGGCAGGCTTGCTGGAAGTCCAAGCCCCTCACCCACAAAACCTCCTTTACCCCGTCCCTCCAACCTTTTTGAGAACAACTCCTACCCTGCCTTCATTCCCCTACAGATTTATACGCTCTCCATGTCATTCTACTTTGATCCATTCTCTTTAAATGACCATACCTGGAGGCCTGGTCACAGACCGGGCCGCGGGGGCGTTGACCCCCGAAACTCTCTCCAGGTAAACTCCAGGTAAACATACCACCTCAACAACCCCTCTTCAGCCCTCTGACTAATACTTTAATTAACTCCACACCTTCTCCTAATTTCCACACTCCAAATTCTCTGCATAATATTTACACCACACATTGCCCTTAGACAGGACATCTCCACTGCCTCCAACTGTCTCCTCACTGCAGCATTTACAGCCCAAGCTTCACACCCATATAAGAGTGTTGGTACCATAATACAGTGGTCCCTCATTTTTCGTAATTAATCCGTTCCTGGAAGTGTGACTGTTATCGAAATTGACAATTTTCGATTCTATTTTCCCTATGAGAAATAATGTAAATCCAATTAATTCGTTCCAGACACAACCATTTTTTTTACCTTAAAGATAGATTTACATGCACAAAAGAATGAACATTCAACATGACAGTTACCTTTATTGAAGGCTGTTGTTGATGAATGGAAGACAGGGAGGAGGAGAGAGGGAAGAGAGGTTATTGTTTGGAAGGGGAATACCCCCTCCATAAGGACTCTAGGTCACTTCAGGGGTCACTTCCTAGCTTAAATATAGATTTACATGCAGAAAAGAATGCCAAATAAATGTAAAGCACTAATAAAATGTATAAATGAACATGTAACATCACACTTATCTTTTATTGAATACTTGTTGGTGTATGGCAGAGGGAGGGGAAGTGAGTTTATTGTTGGAGAATATGACACTAATGTCAACTCTACATAATAAACAATATTAATAACAGAAACATGGAATATACTCTAGAATGAATAAAATAAGTCATGTATGCCAAGAGAGGTGTTGTGTTGTGTTGTTGTTGGGTGTATAAGGGCCACTGAGAGTAAGCCGTCCATAATGGTGGTGAAGCAGCAGCTGAGGCGGTGGTGTTTTCTGTAGCCCTATATAACTCCAACAACATGGAAGAGTTGGTAGAATCGCTGAAGAAGGTACCATCTACCACCATCACAACCACTACCACCCTCTATCACCATCACCACCACCTTCTACCACCATCACTAGCACCGTCTACCACTTTCACAACTGCTAGTACCCTCTACCACCATCACTACCACTGTCTACCACTATCACAACTACTAGCACCCTCTACCACCATCGCTACCACCCTCTACCGCTATCACAACTGCTAGCACCCTCTACTACCATCACTACCACCCTCTACCACCATCACTATCACCCTCTTCCACTATCACAACTGCTTCCACCCTACCACCATCACCATCATATTTTTCTACAAACTTTTTCTTAGATTATATGTGTTTCTCACATTCTTTATCAAAGGACTGACACTAGACGCTTTCTCTGGAGCCATGGTAACTTATTTAGCAGTTGCAAGCACTAAAACGAATGGAATATCATGAAATGTATCGTATGAACTCGTGGGATCATCCTCGCTTACTGATAAACAATGGCACACTGGCTGGGAATGGAGTGTGAGGCAGCTTGGGGCTGTGTGTATGCATCCCAGATGAATGACTATTTGCGAGTCAAACGACAATTCGCGAGCCAGTGTTTTGACGAAAATAACATTACGATTTTCGAAAATTACGAGTATCGAGCCTTACAATTATCGAGGGACCACTGTACTTTCATACATTACCTTCTTTGCCTCCATAGATAACATTTTTTGCCTCCACATATACCTCAATGCACCACTCACCTTTTTTCCTTCATCAATTCTATGGTTAACCTCATCCTTCATTAACCCATCTGCTGACATTTCAACTCCCAAATATCTAAAAACATTCACTTCTTCCATACTCCCTCTCTCCAATGTGATATCCATTTTTTCTTTATCTAAATCATTTGATACCCTCATCACCTTACTCTTATCTATGTACACTTTCAACTTTTTACCTTTACACACCCTCAAAAACTCATCCACTAACCTTGGCAACTTTTCTTTAGAATCTCCCATAAGCACAGTATCATCAACAAAATGTAACTGTTTCAACTCCCATTTTGTATTTGATCCCCCATAATTTAATCTCACCCCTCTCCCCAAAACCCTAGCATTTACTTCTTTTACAGCCCCATCTCTAAATATATTAAACAACCATGGTGACATTACACATCCCTGTTTAAGACCTACTTTTACTGGGAAGTAATCTCCCTCTCTTCTACACACCCTAACCTGAGCCTCACTATCCTCATAAAAACTCTTCACAGCATTTAGTAACTTACTACCTATTCCATATACTTGCAACATCTGCCACATTGCTCCCCTATCACTCTATCATATGTCTTTTCTAAATCTATAAATGCAATGAAAACTTCCCTACTTTTATCTAAATACAGTTCACATATGTGCTTCAATGTAAATACTTGATCTAAACATCCCGTACCCACTCTAATGCCTCCTTGCTCATCTGCAATCCTACTCTCTGTCTTTCCTCTAATTCTTTCAATAATAACCCTACTGTACACTTTTCCTAGTATACTCCGTAACCTTGTTCCCTTATAATTTTTACAATCTCTCTTGACCACCTTCCCTTTATATAAAGGAACTATACACACTCTCTGCCAATCCCTAGGTACCTTTCCCTCTTTCATACATTTATTGAACCAAAATACCAACCACTGCAGCACTAAATCCCCACTTTGCTTTTAACATTTCTGTCATGATCCCATTAGTTCCTGCTGCTTTACCCCCTTTCATTCTATGTAATGCCTCACGCACCTCCCCCACACTCGCATCTTGCTTTTCTTCAATCCTAAAAGATGTTATACCTCCCTGACCAGTGCATGAAATTACAACCTCCCTTTTTTCATCAACATTTAGAAGTTCCTCAAAATATTCCCGCCATATACCCAATACCTCCAGCTGCCCATCTACTAACTCCCTTACTCTGTTTTCAACTGACAAATCCATTCGTTCCCTAGGCTTTCTTACCTTGTTTATCTCACTCCAAATTTTTTTCTTATTTTCATCAAAATTTCTTGACAGTGCCTCTCCCACTCTTTCATCTGCTCTCCTTTTGCACTCTCTCACCACTCTCTTCACCTTTCTTTTACTCTCCATATACTCTGCTCTTCTTATAACACTTCTGCTTCATAAAAACCTCTCATAAGCTACCTTTTTGTCTTTTATCACACCCTTTACTTCATCATTCCACCAATCACTCCTCTTTCCTCCTGCACCCACCCTCCTATAGCCACAAACTTCTGCCCCACTTTCTAATACTGCATTGTTAAAACTATCCCAATCCTCTTCAACCCCCCTCCTCCTCTACTCATATTTGCACTAGCCCACCTTTCTTCCAATAGTTGCTTATATCTCACCCTAATTCCTCCTTTGTTTGTTTATACACTTTCACCTCTCTCTTATTTATTTATTAATTTGAACATGATACAGAGAAGTACAAAGGAATACAGTTATTAAAGTGCAACATGCCAAAGCCCCTTGTATGCAGAGCATTATGGGCAGGCTTAAAATTAACTTAAGATTAACTAAGCAATGATATATTCATTGGTAAAAACATTATTGTAAACAGATAACAATTTAGCACAAATGAGTATTACAAAGACAGGTCATATGGTCATTTACTGTGTTGCTGTGCATTCAGTAGAATGGAGTATTTTGTTAGGTAATGTAATTAAAAAATAACAAAGTTTGATTGGGTCACAGGTTAGAAATTTATGAGATACAATAATGTGAAACATTTATGAGATACAGTTATTTAGTATTTATTTAGTTGTGGGTGAGTAAGCAATTAGAAAAAATAACAAAGTTTGATTGGGTCACAGGTTAGAAATTTATGAGATACAATAATGTGAAACATTTATGAGATACAGTTATTTAGTATTTATTTAGTTGTGGGTGAGTAAGCAATTTCTGAGAAGAGACTTGAATTTATAAACAGACAGTGTGTCTTTTATATTCACCGGTAATGAATTCCAGATTTTAGGGCCTTTTATGTGCATTGAGTTTTTGAATAGCATGAGATTGACTCGAGGAACATCAAAGAGTGATCTGTGCCTTGTGTTATGGTTGCGTGTTCTATTGAGGTTGGTAAGGAGACGTTTGAGGGGAGGGTTTATATCAGAGTTAAATGTTCTATGTATGTAGTAGGTGCAGTAATAAGTATGGATGTTTTGTTTGATGAGTAGGTTTAGAGTTTTGAATATTGGTGGAGTGTGCTGCCTGTAGTGGGAATTTATCATCATTCTGACTGCAGCCTTTTGTTGGGTAATTAGTGGTCTGAGATAGTTTATTGTTGTTGAGCCCCATGCACAAATTCCATAGGTGAGATAGGGTTAAATAAGTGGGCTGACTGTGGAGCATAGTACCATGTCTTCGATAGTATGCCTACGGTCTTGAAATTTTTTTTGGAAATTTGTTGTATATGTGTTTGAAATTTGAGTCTGTTATCAAGGTGGATTCCTAAGAATTTTCCCTCTGTGAGTTTTGTGATAGGTGATCCATTTATCATTATGTTAAGAGGGACATCTGTAGCTCTGTTACCGTAGATATTTTCAGTAATTCAGTATTTACAGTATTGGCTAGCATGACTGGGCTCGGGTAAGAGAAGACGTATGTAGTGTCATCTGCAAATAGTGTGGGTTTGAGTAGTTGTGATGCATTTGGTAGGTCATTTATGTATATGAGAAAGAGAAGAGGGCCGTTTTCCTTTTGTCCCATCTACCTCTTACTCTAACTGTAGCTATGACTAAATGATCCGATATATCAGCTGCCCCTCTATAAACATGTACATCCTGAAGCCTGCCTATCAATCTTTTATCCACCAATACATAATCTAATATCTTACTTTTATTACGTGCCGTATCATACCTTGTAAGTTTATTTATCCTGTTTTTCATGAAATATGTATTACTTATAACCAAACCTCTTTCTACACACCGCTCAATTAAAGGCTCCCCATTTACATTTACCCCTGGCACCCCAGATTTACCTACTACTCCCTCCACAACATGTTTACCCACTTTAGCATTGAAATCCTCAAACACAAGTACTCTCACACTTGGTTCAAAACTCCCCACGCACTCGCTCAACATTTCCCAAAATCTCTCTGTCCCACCCCCTTCAGCTTTGTTTCACTTAGTCAGGACATTGAGCTTCTTCTCATTCATAACATCCACAATCATCTCTTTCTTATCATTTGCAGAACATCCATGCACATTCAAATATCCCACTTTGATGGTTTTCTTCTTTTTCTTTTTAGTAGGCTTTACTGGAAAAGGGGTTACTAGCCCATTGTTCCCAGCATTTTAGTTGACTTTTACAACACGCATGGCTTACGGGGGAAAGATTCTTATTCCACTTCCCCATGGATATAAAAGGAAAAGCAATAAGAACAAGAACTATTCAGATAAAATCAAAGAAAACTCAGATGAATGTGTATACATAAACATGTACATGTATGTGTAGCATGACCTAAGTGTAAGTAGAAGTAGCAAGACATACCTAAAATCTTGCATGTTTATGAGACAGAAAAAAAGACACCAGCAATCCTACCATCATGTAAAACAATTCCAGGCTTTTGTTTTACATTCACTTGGCAGGACGGTAGTACCTCCCTGGGTGGTTGTTGTCTACCAACCTACTACTACACTCTTATTAGATGTTATTCCTACTTGCCCTACACACGAAATCACAGCTTTCCTATCTTCATCAACATTTGACAATTCTTAATAATATTCCCTCCATCTTCCTGATACCTTTAACTCTCTGTTTAATAACTCTCCTCTCCTATTTTTAACTAACAAATCTATTCGTTCCCTAGGCTTTCTTAGCTTATTAATCTCACTCCAAAACTTTTTCTTATTTTCAACAAAATTTGTTGATAACATCTCACCCACTCTCTCATTTGCTCTCTTTTTACATTGCTTCACTACTCTCTTAACCTCTCTTTTCCTCTCCATATACTCCTCCCTCCTTGCATCACTTCTACTTTGTAAAAACCTCTCATATGCTAACTTTATCTCTCTTACTACTCTCTCTACATCATCATTCCACCAATTACTCTTCTTCTTTCCCACACCCACTTTCCTGTAACCACAAACTTCTGCTGAACACTCAAACACTGTATTCTTAGACTTTCCCTATAAGTGGTCCCTCACTTTTCGTAGTTCTCGGCAATCGTAAATTTCGCCAATCATAGGGGTATTTTCGTATAAACATGGACTCGCTTTTCATAGGTTGACTCGCGAATAGTAGTTCGTCCGGGACGCGTACGCACGGTGTGAGCCGGGGAGGCCTCCCTACCCAGCCAGTCTGGCATTGTTTACCAGTGAGTGAAGGTCCCCTCAAGTGCTCCTACGAAATATTTCATAATATTCCACTCATTTTAGTGCTTGCAAGTACTAAATAAGCTACCATGGCTCCAAAGAAAGCTCCTAGTGCCAAGCCTGTGGTAAAGAAGGTGAGAAATATGTACAGTGACAAAGTCTTGGGCCATTTTAGGGAAGTGTTAAAGAGATGCCAGAAACAGAGCTCTCTCCACAGTTACTTTGCAAGACAGGACTAGAGTGACTCTGAAGGTGGTCCTAGTGGCATTAAGAAACAGAGAAGAGAAGCAACCCCAGAGAAGCAATTGGTACCTGAGGTGTTGCTGGAAGGGGAATCCCCTTCCAAACTGTAAACAATCCAGTCTCTCTCCTCCTCCAGTCTCCCATACACTAAAAAGAATCTCCAATAAAGGTAAGTGTTATGCTGTTAATGTTTCATTCATCATTTCCCATTGTATTGTTTATGTACTACATGTATATTTCATGTAAAAAAAATTTTTGTTTTAATACTTCTGAGTGTCAGGAACGGATTAATTGTATTTACATTATTTCTTATGGGGAAAATTGATTCGCAAATCGTAAATTTCGTTTATAGTAGCTCCTCCAGGAAAGGATTAATTACGAAAAACGAGGGACCACTGTACATCTTCTACCCCATTGCCTATACTCACACTAGCCCATCTGTCCTCCAACAGTTGTTTATATCTTACCCTAACTGCCTCCTCCTTTTGTTTATAGACCTTCACCTCTCTCTTACTTGCTGCTTCCATTTTCTTCATATCCCATCTGTCTTTTACTCTCACTGTAGCTACAACTAAAAAGTGATCTGATATAACTGTGGCCCCACTAAAAATATGTACATATTGAAGTCTACCCAACAGTCTCTTGTCTACCAATACGTAGTCCAACAAACTACTGTCATTACACCTTATATCATATCTTGCATACTTATTTATCTTCTTTTTCTTAAAATATGTGTTACCTATAACCAAACCCCTTTCTACACAAAGTTCAATCAAATGCTCCCCATTATCATTGACACCTGGCACCCCAAACTTAATTACCACACCCTCTCAAAACATTTCTCTTACTTAGCATTTAGGTCTTCTACCACAATTACTCTCTCACTTCGCTCAAAAGTTCCTACACACTCACTTAACATCTCCCAAATCTCTCTCTCTCTCTCCTCTATATTCCTCTCTTCTCCAGGTGCATATACACTTTTACATTTAGTAATATATACAAGAGAAGGGGTCACTATCTCCTTGCTCCTTGCATTTTAGTCGCCTCTTACGACACGCATGGCTTATGGAGGAATATTCTGTTCCACTTCCCAATGGAGATAAGTGGAAATAAACAAGAACTAGTAAGAAAAATAAAAGAAAACCCAGAAGGGTGAGTATATATATACAGTGGACCCCCGCATAACGATTACCTCCGAATGCGACCAATTATGTAAGTGTATTTATGTAAGTGCGTTTGTACGTGTATGTTTGGGGGTCTGAAATGGACTAATCTACTTCACAATATTTCTTATGGGAACAAATTCGGTCAGTACTGGCACCTGAACATACTTCTGGAGTGAAAAAATATCGTTAACCGGGGGTCCACTGTACAGTGGACCCCCGCATAACGATGGCATCACATAGCGATTATTTCGCATACCGCTTACTTTAATTGCAAAAATTTTGCCTCACATACCGCTTAAAAACCCGCTTACCGATTTTCTTCCGAGACGCGCTCACATGTTCCGCCGGTGGCATTGTTTACCAGCCAGCCTCCGCGGTAACATCCAAGCATACAATCGGAATATTTCGTATTATTACAGTGTTTTCGGTGCTGTTTCTGGAAAATAAGTGACCATGGGCCCCAAGAAAGCTTCTAGTGCCAACCCTGTGGTAAAAAGGGTGAGAATTAGTATGGAAATTAAGAAAGATTTTGAAGGGTTTGGGGCTAACCCTGAGAAGCCTATGCCAGTTGTGGAATCCATTGTGCCTACTTCAAAAATTAAGGAAATGTGTGCACAGTGGGTTGAACTGCAAACCTTTATGGATGAAAATCACCCTGACACAGCTGTTGCAAGCCGTGCTGGTGACTATTTCAATGACAATGTTGTGGCCCATTTTAGACAAATCGTAAAGGAACGGGAGGTACAGAGCTCTATGGACAGATTTGTTGTGCGACAGAGGTCCAGTGACTCTCAAGCTGGTCCTAGTGGCATTAAAAGAAGAAGGGAAGTAACCCCGGAAAAGGACTTGCTACCTCAAGTCCTAATGGAAGGGGATTCCCCTTCTAAACAGTAAGAAGATAATGCTCTCCCCTCCTCCCATCCCATCAATCATCACCAGATCTTCAATAAAAGTAAGTGTCATGTAAGTGTGCATGCCTTTTTCAGTTTGTGTGTATTAAAATTAACATTTCATGTGGTAAAAAAATTTTTTTTTCATACTTTTGGGTGTCTTGCACGGATTAATTTTATTTCCATTATTTCTTATGGGGAAAATTCATTCACATAACGATTATTTCGCATAACAATTACCCCTCTTGCACGGATTAAAATCGTTAACCGGGGGTCCACTGTATATATATATATATGCTTGTACATGCATGTGTAGTGTGACCTGAATGTAAGTAGAAGTAG
This sequence comes from Cherax quadricarinatus, assembly GCF_038502225.1. Lineage (NCBI taxonomy): Eukaryota > Metazoa > Arthropoda > Malacostraca > Decapoda > Parastacidae > Cherax > Cherax quadricarinatus. Next base: position 25,162,067 of record NC_091304.1, read on the forward strand.
CATGAGGTACCTGAAATCTTGCACGTTTATGAGACAGGAAAGACTCCAGCAATCCTACCATCATGTAAAACAAGTATACCTTCCATCCGACTTATGACCGAGCTTGGTTCCTACTAACCGGTCGTAAGTCAAAATGGACGTAAGTTGAACCTTATTACTGAATATCAGCATCACATTATGTAAAGATTTTATTTTATTGTTTTATTTTGGTATTTCATTTTTTACTTTACTTTTTATGCTGTTAGTACTGTATTTTATACTGTAAAGTTTAGGAGAAACACTGTGTACAACACAAACAGTTGTTTATTTCCCAAAACATTTGTATACAAAACATAGTCATAAGTCTAGTGGTCATATGTCGATCAGGTCGTAAGTTGGATGGTAGGTGTACAGGCTTCCGTATTGCACTCACTTGGCAAGATGGTAGTACCTCCCTGGGCAGTTGCTGACTACCAACCTACTACCTATAATACCATTTAATATTGTTACAAAAATGCTTAGATGAGTTAAAGTGAGTTTTTTAGTAGTAGGCAATGAAATTCCAATATTATATACCTATGTATGTCTAATTTTTCATCTTGCAGTATTGTGTACCATACATGTATAATAGGGAGCATTGAAATTTTGGTCAAAGCTGCACTCTTCGGGCATTTTTCCTTATATACCTCTTAGATTCAGTGCCAAATATGAAGTTGATTGGTTCAGGTTTAGCCTACAGCATTTGCGATTGAAATTTTGGAATATGTCTGTATTACTGAGTAGCGCAGCACAGTGTTGTATGTACTGTATCTATGTACTCTGCAGTGTTTATAAACATTAACTAACTTTCTCTCTTTTCAGATACTCTGATTACTTGTATACTTTACTACTGAGATGGCTACAGTGTCAACAAGGAAAGCCACAGAACTTGCATTGTTTGGCCATGCCAGTGTTCTTCCAGTGAACAAACTTCCATCCAAAGGAAATAGGTTAAGGAACTGCTGGCGATATAAATGTGATGAAAGAAAGTTTACTGATGTTTCAGTGATTATCAAGATAGCAGCTAAGGATTGTTCTGAACTATGGGAGAAATCAATTGAAGACAGAAAGACTATTCCTATTCTCAGCCAAATAACTATTGAGGAAAGATTGAGAAAATTGTACAGTAGAGGAATAGAACTTAATAAGAACAAAAATGTCTCCAAAAAAGCTACATTTCAAGAAGAAATGAATGAGTTGTTTGATATATGTGGTTGTTTCTGTCCTGCTGCCTCCTGTCAAGATGTAGGGTGCAAAATAAAGGAGTGTGACGATACCACTTGGCCTGTAATTGTGATGTGGAAGTTCTTAAACATGAGGTACATTCCCTCCTTGACCAGAGAGGCGATAAGAAGGTGAAAATTGGCTGTGTTGACATGACAGTAATGAGGATGTGGGTTAGAGTGACAGTCAAAGAGGAGCAGGATGCACCCAGAGCCAGGAAGCAGCTGGAGAAAAGACAAGAGTGAACCAGCAGCTGGAGAAGTTTCTGATTCTGACAATAATTCAAATGATGCCAGAGATAGCCCTGCTGTTGTTACTGATGCTGACTATGTCTTGAGTGGTCTGACTGCCAGCAACTCACAGCAGAGCAGAAAAAGACTTCCCACACTGGCAGCCACATGTGACCAATACTTGATCAGTGATTATGCTGGAGCTGCCATTGCTATCGCCACCTGAATGGAGTGTGGCATTATAACCAAGGATGACAAAAGTCAGATTATTGGACCACAGAAGTTACGAGATGCCAGACACAAATGTCAAATGGAGAGTCAAGAAAATGAACTAACTTGGAAAATATCAAATCACTGTATTTTTGATGATCAGAAGACCACTTGTGTAATGACAAAGAATGAGAAGACCAAGAAATGGAGTCCAAAGATAGTGTTGAAAGATCATTACATCATCATGGTAGAACCTGGCACAATATCTATCACTCATGTGACTCCCAAGTCAGGCCATGGAAAGGAGATTGCCAAGACTATCTATACATTTCTGGCAGAACAGAAACTAGCTCGGCATCCTGTTGTATGTGTTGGTTGTGACGGAACTAATGTAAATATCGGAGCTGACAATGGAGCCATTCATCATTTTGAAATGTTGCTTGGCCATCCAGTCCATTATTTCATGTCAACTTCGTGGAATGAGCTGCCATTCCAGGCTGCTTTCTACCACTATGATGATAAGCCAAGTGGTCCCGAGCATTGGAAAGGTCCCATTGGCAAGCAGATCAAGGATCTTCTGTCTGAGCTGCCAGATGTTGCTTTCCAGCCAGTCATTTTCACTGATTTCCCTGCTCTGAATGACAAGGTGGCAGAGGATCTGTCCTGGGACCAGAAATACTTGTATAGGATTTGCAAGGAGTAATCACAGGTGTGGTGTGTACTTAGCTCAGTGAGGACATTAGTGTACTCTCCTTGGATTGAACCAAGATGCCCTCCATCGAGCAACTTTACCAGCAGCTTAAGGAAGAGTTGAGGGTAGCGAAGATGGAGATACGGCGATTGACTTAGGAAAACGAGAGGATTCGTAGCAGTCCTCCTGTTCTGAGTCCTCAGGTCAAGAAGGGAAACTGGACAGTGGCTGGACAGCATGGAACGAAGTTGACGATCAAGAAGACGAATGGAAAGGTAGAAACGATGACGAAGAAAGAGACTGCTATGGAAACTGTTGTGGAAACATCTAATGCATTCTCTGTGCTACCCGACGAATGTGAGCCGACTACTGTAAACGTCACGACGAACGACACCAAGGAAGGTAAGAATATTGTTGTTGGGGATAGCCAGGTTAGGTACAGGGATAGGGAGTTCTGCTTGAAGGACAGAAGTAGGACACACAGGGTTTGCTTTCCTGGAGCTGGGATGGAGGATATTGTTAGCCGGCTTGACAACATCATGAATGGTAATGGGATCAATCCTATTATCTGCCTCAGTGCTGGAGGCAATGATGTAGGCAAGCATAGAAGTGAAGATTTAGTTAAAAGGTTCAGGACAGCAATAGACAATTAGGAAGAAGGGCGGCACCCTGTTATATGTGGCCTTTTGCCAAGAAGGGGTGTTAGAAATGAATGATTGTCCAGAGCAATTGGTATTAATTGTTGGCTGGATAAACACTGTAAGGATAATGCAGTACCATTCATTGACAACTGGGACAACTTCTATGGCCAAAATGACATGTATGCCAGGGATGGGGTTCACTTATCCAGGGCAGGTGTGGGTTTTCTTGCTAGCTCAGTTGAGGGGGTTGTTAGGACTTTAAACTAGGATTAGTTAGAGGTATGGATTTAGAAATGATAAATAATGAGTATGGATATATTGACTTATGCTCTGATATTAAGAATCTTAATAGTAACTGTCATGTAGTAACTCTGGGTAATGATAATTTCAGCAATTGTGTAAAAACAAAGATGAATAGGAAAAATGTGCAGAAGAAATAACATATGATGGTATTTTATGCTAACAGTCGAAGTGCAAGAAATAAGATTAATGAACTACTTTTGGTAGCATATGCTGGGAACTTTGATGTCATTGCATTAACTGAAACCTGGTATGATTTAAAGAGTTGGGATATGATTGCTGAGTGTAATATTCAAGGGTTTAAGCTCTTCCAAGTGGATAGATGTAATGGGAAAGGGGGAGGAGTTACATTATATGTTCGAGAAAAAAATTGACTTGCATAAAACAGGTATAAAAACAGATGGAACAGTAACAGAATCTGTGTGGGTAGAGTTTGTAGAAGGTCAAGAAAAACTTACTCTAGGTGTAATATACCGACCTCCAGGCTTGGATCACGATAGAGGGAGACTTCTTTGGGACAAAATTGTTAGGGCTTCTAGACACAAAAACATAGTGATAGTAGGGGATTTTAACTTTAGTCAAATTGACTGGAATTCTTTGACCGGTAATCTAGAGTCCAGTGACTTTATGGAAACAGTTAAAGACTGTTTTCTGAAGCAGTGTGTAACAGAGCCTACCAGGGGTAATAATTTGCTATACCTAGTCTTGTCAAATAAGGAAACACTCATAAATAATCTGGAGATCACTGAAGAGTTTAGGGCAAGTGATCACAAATCCATCACTTTTAGCATTAACTGGGAATACAAGAATAATGATAATACAGTAAAAATTCTTAATATTCGTTCTGCCGATTATAATGGACTTAGGGAACTCTTGTCAAATCTCAATTGGGGTTATCTAGCTAATGATTTTATTGATGATGATCATACTTATGATTATGAAGGGATCTGCATTTATGATTTTTTTCTTAATAATGTACACTGTACTCAGAGTATATACATTCCCCAGAGAGAAATTAGGTCTAATAATAATGATCCCAAATGGATTAACAGGAGGCTAAAGCATCTATTAGGGGAGAAAAGGGGAATTTATAGGCGCATCAGAAGAGGAGAGGCTAACCTTACTGACCAATATGTCCAGCTTAAAAAAGAAGTAAAAAAGGGGATTAGAAAGGCTAAACGTGACTATGAAATTAGAGTTGCTAATGAATCAAAGACTAATCCAAAGGGGTTCTTTCAAGTGTATAAGACGAAGGTGAAGGAAAAAGTATGACCTCTGAAAATTGGTAATGGACAGCTGACTGATAACGAACTGGAAATGTGTTCCTTATTTAATGACTATTTTTTGTCAGTTTTTACTCAGGGGCTATGTCCGTTCCTTCAAATTACCGTCCAATAAGCCTGACATCTATAGTGGGCAAGTTATTAGAATCAATTATAGCTGACATTATTAAAAGTCACCTTGAAGAGCATAACTTGATAAATGAATCTCAGCATGGATTCACGAGAGGTTGTTCCTGCCTGACAAATGTATTGACGTTCTTCAATAGAACATTTGAGGCAGTTGACAGTGATAAAGAATATGATATTGTTTATTTGGATTTTAGTAAAGCCTTCGATAGAGTACCTCACAAGAGCCTCTTAAGAAAAGTGGCAGCTCATGGAATAGGAGGTAAAGTTCTAGCATGGATAGAGGCATGGCTAACCAATAGAAAGCAGAGAGTTACCATTAATGGGGTGAAATCTGAATGGGGATTAGTCACTAGTGGCATTCCACAAGGATCAGTTTTAGGCCCCCTCTTGTTCATAATTTACATTAATGACCTTGATGAAGGGATTACGAGTGACGAGTAAATTTGCTGATGATACAAAGTTTTTTTTTTTTTTTTTTTTTTTTTTTTTTTTTATCACACTGGCCGATTCCCACCAAGGCAGGGTGGCCCGAAAAAGAAAAACTTTCACCATCATTCACTCCCTCACTGTCTTGCCAGAAGGGTGCTTTACACTACAGTTTTTAAACTGCAACATTAACACTCCTCCTGAAGGAGGGGTGTTAATGATACAAAGATAGGCCATATAATTCATTCTGAGGAGGATAGCAGTGAACTCCAGGAGGATTTGGGCAAATTAATGTCTTGGTCTGAAAAATGGCAGATGAAGTTCAGTGTGGATAAGTGTAAAGTAGTAGTCCTTGGTAATGAAAATAACCCTCGAAGCTATAATCTAGGTGAAGTAGAGCTTGATCATACAGAATGTGAAATACTTGAAGGTCATGGTAAGCAGAAATCTAAAGCCAAGACAGCAGTGCCTTAGTGTGTGCAACAAGGCTAACAGATTACTTGGATTTATCTCAAGAAGTATAAGTAACAGAAGTCCAAAAGTTATTTTACAGCTCTATGCATCACTAGTGAGGCCTCATTTAGATTATGCTGGTCAGTTTTGGTCCCCTTACTACAGGATGGATATAGACTCATTAGAGAACATACAGAGAAGAAAGACTAAAATGATTTACTGTGTAAGGAATCTCCTGTATGAAAATAGACTTAAAGCCTTAAATCTCCACTCTCTGGAGAGACGAAGAATGAGGGGAGATATCATTGAAGTGTATAAGTGGATGACAGGCATAAACAAGAGAGATATTAATAAGGTACTGAGGGTGTCGAACCAGGTAAGAACCAGAAATAATGGATTTAAGTTGGATAAATTTAGATTTAGAAAGGATGTAGGTAAGTACTGGTTTTCTAACAGAGTTGTAGATGCGTGGAACGATCTTCCCAGTTGGGTGATAGAGGCTAGGACCTTGGGTAGCTTAAAGAAGAGATTGGACAAATATATGAGTGGGAGGGGCTGGGTTTGATTGGTGTCGTTGGGTACGGGAGTTTCATGGGCCTACTGGCCCATGCAAGGCATGGGGCCAGTATGCCTTCTGCAGTGTTCCTCCATTCTTATGTTCTTATATGTGGTTGATGATGACTTGGCTGCTCTTGAACCAGGTCCACCATGTGTGTTAAGCTGAAATACTTTATGGAGTAGGATCCTTAGGCTGTATTTAGCAACATTGAGACCCAGTCAGGAGCTGAAAAGAGTCGTCATTATGATTTTAAAATTCAGTGCTCCAATGTGGTTCCACATCAAGCTGCACCCGTATGTCACACACAGTCCAAAGAACGTCTTCCAGTCACTGCAATTTATGAAACATCTGAACAGTGAAGAAAAGATAGTATAGAAGACTGTCCAAAGAAATTCCTCCTTTGCTCACGCAGATCAGCTGCTGTTTGGGATGTGTGCTGATAAGGCATGACTGTGAGAGAGAAAGCTGTCTCCATGATGAGAAAAATTAGAGAAGAGAATCAGCAGACAGAAGAAAGTACTGAGAGCTCTGATGAAGATGGAGAAGATTCTGATGATCCTGTTGATGAGGATTTTTTAATCTACACTGATGATGAGGATGACAGTGAAGATGAAGAGAATGACAATGTGGCTCCTATTGTCAGCTCAAGAAAAGTAATGATTCCCAAACTAAAGTGGCAAGCAAAGAACTATCATTCCATGATTGACTTGAAGACTGAACTCAAAACTGAGCCTCCCTTCATTGCTTTTCTATCAGATCAACAGGTTCTGAAAATTATTGAGATTCCACTGGAGGTGCCTAAGTGGCCAAACAACACCGAAGCTGTTGAGAAATGGATAAAATTGATGACTGAAGCTTGTACTGAAGTCACTGGACAGAAGGCAAGAGATGGATACATCAGGCAGAGAATATTTTCCAGGAAACTGATGCCCAAGTTCTGTACCAAGAAAGACTTCACTTATAACTTGTAATAGTTTAAAATTAAATAGTTGATGATTGATATAACCCATTTACATTTGATTATACAATCTTCACAACCAAAAATAATATAAACCATGTACTCTTGATTATTATCCTGACAACCAATAAATTATAACTAATTACTTTCAGTGGTGTATAATGTGACAAAAAGTCATTCACAATGCTGCAGGGTAAATGGACTTGAAATAGGCTGAAATTTCTCACAGAAGTTTGTTGTTACCATACAAATAATGCCTGAAAAGTGCACCTTGCATCTCTAAAATTTGTATTTTTTCAATGCTTTCTAACGTATAACCTCTATAATATACATTGATAGGATTTTTCACTAACTTAAAACTACCTTATTTTTGTAAGTTTTGTAAATAGCATTGTATGACTATAAAGTAGTATTTTTTTTTTTTCTCTCAAGAAGTCAGCCATCTCCCATTGAAACAGGGTGACCCAAAAAGAAAGAAAATCCCCAAAAAGAAAATACTTTCATCATCATTCAACACTCATACATAATCACTGTCTTTGCAGAGGTGCCCAGATACAACAGTTTAGAAGCATATATAAAGATATATAACATATCCCTCCAAACTGCCAACATCCTAAACCCCTCCTTTAAAGTGCAAGCATTGTACTTCCCATTTTCAGTACTCAAGCAATCAGATCTCCAATGACTTAGGTAATATCAAGTATTTCATTAACAGCACTCAGTCAGTATGCAGTTTCATATGTTAATTAATTTGTATCTTAGTCATTGGTCATTTCACACCCAGGTAGAGAATCCATGAATGAAAATACATACATCATTTCTTGATCTTTAGTTGCATTTTTAGAAAACACCTCCATCACAGTCCACTGTTTATCCAAGAAAGCACAAAATTCCCATCCCTCTTTCAAATGTTGGCACTGTACTTCTGAGCATACAAAACTCAGTCCAGCTAGCCAGTTTCCCTGAGCCTCTGCATAGTTACTTTTTTGCTCACACTGTAACATTAGTTAAAATTTAGTAGACCATTCACTCAAAATAATGTGGTTGCCCATTTCAGCTGAATGTTGAAGCTTCGAACTCCTAGTGTTACCTTAAATGCCCCATACTCCACCTTCCCTGCATCTTAGATTTATACATCCTCTTTATCAGTCTATCTTGTTCCAATCTTCCTACATCCACATTCATAATAATCTCTTCTACACATTTCTAATTGCTACAGTCTTCAATTTTTTTTTCATTCCTTGCTTTCTGTAATATATTATATATTTTTTAGGTATGCTTGCTTACAATGGTCTCCTGAACTTTGGCAAGTTTGATGATCTGACCTATGAAATTTGGGAATTTATTCCCTTTCTGCTGATGGGAGTCATGGGAGGCCTGCTGGGAGCCTTGTACAATCATATCAATCTAAAGTTGACTGCTTTCAGGATGAGGTATATAGAAGGTGTTTTCATTGCTTGATGTTCAGTAAATCTCATATTAGTTCATAAGGTTTTGGCATGGCATATGCCAAAGGATGCAAGGTAAATGGATGTTATTAAAATATCTGGTGTTAATGATGATGTGCGGGAAAAAATAAGAAAGCATCCACTGGTGCTGCAGCACAAGCTAGAGAAAAGGCTTTCCTTTACCTTCTTCACTGTTATTTTTGTGCCAACTTTGTAACTAATAGTGAAATAGAGGATGAGAGTGCAGGATGCTTCAGTCCAACCTAGGCCATTATCAAATCTTCGGGGTAGGCTTGACCAAAATGTTACCTATTTTCATCTCCAATTTATTGGTTAGGTTATGAATTGTTCCAATCACAATTTTGTTACTTGTAGTTTTGCATCTAGTTTGCCTTTTGTTTTCAACCACAAAGTGGAAGATTACTAATTGACTCCACTAATATTATGTATAATTAAGTGGATGATGCTAGTACAAAATTTATTGTTTTCAGATACGTTAATAAGCCATGGCAGAAAATAATAGAAGCAGCTATAGTTGCTTTTGTTACAGCTGCAGCTGCTTTCCTTATGATATATTTAATTCATGATTGCCGTATTATTGATCCTGATACTGCCAAATATCCTATTCAGGTTAGTAATTGCTATACTAAATTTGTCTGATATATTTCTATGAATAATTCTTTTTGTGATTATGACTAGTGACACTGGCACACTTCTGGTGAGACAGCAGTTGAATGAATGATGAATGGTTTTTTTCTTTGGGTCACCCTGCTGTGGCAGGAGACAGCCATTGAGGTATAAAAAAGAAGTCTTGTAGTACTATAATATGAATTTGACCTGAATTACTCAGTAGCTTGTTACATTTTCTGCAGAAATGTAAAAATCATACTGGTAGTACAAATTATTCATTGCTTCAATGCAATCATCAAGTAAAATAAAAGACAAATTATTCTTTAAAATTTAAATTAACAGCAGAATAATTGCTTCTGTAATCATTAACCCTTTGTGTCCATGCCATAGTTCTACAGCTTTGAAGCTTATCTGAGTGAGCTGAGCCATGAGCTCAGCTCACTCAGATAAGCTGTGAGTGGTAAATTTGGGTCTTGATATGAGAGAATGGGTCTGTGTGGTAAATGTGCACCATATAAAAAAAATTCCTGTGGCACACAGTGCATAATGAGAAAACAAAACTGTGACCGTGTTTTTGGTTTAAAACTGATTTTGCGGTGTATTTTTCTATAATTTTCATGGTTTCTTGGTCTTGTTTGATAGAATGGAAGATATATTACAGAAATGGAGATGATTTTGATTGGTTTTAGGATTGAAAATAGCTTGAAATTCAGCTCAGAGTAGCGGAACTGTTTCATTTTTGCCGATGTTCAAGAGTAAAGAAATCACACCACACATCCAATACATCAGCTGGCAGGTCTAATATACTTTCACAAATGTGCTGATATTACTTATGCAATTATTCCAATATTGTATAACAGTAAATCTCTTACTGTTTGGTGTGAATAAAAATTGTCTGAATAAAAAATCAAACTGGCATTCATGTGTAAAGCCTGGAAATGTAATTAATGAATAGAGGGAATGTTATTTTAGTGCCAGGAATGCCTGCATTGTTCATTCTGGACCCTATAGTTGATTGGACGGTTTTATGTGCTCAGCCGATAAAATGGAAGGCATACTAATGAAATAGCTAAGAATTTGGTCAACTGGAACATTGTAATTGGCCTAAAATAGGACTTAAAGTGGGCAGAATCGCTGAGGCATAAATATCACTGACGCAGCAAAAGTCGTATACTTTTTTTCTTTTTTAACAAGTCGGCGGTCTCCCACCGAGGCAGGGTGACCCAAAAAGAAAGAAAATACTTTAATCATCATTCAACACTTTCACCTCACTCATACATAATCACTGCCTTTGCAGAGGCACCTAGATACAACAATTTAGAAGCATATATAAAGATATATAACATATCCCTCCAAACTGCCAATATCCCAAACCCCTCCTTTAAAGTGTAGGCAGTGTACTTCCCATTTCCAGTACTCAAGTCTAGCTATATAAAAATAACCAGTTTCCCTGAATCCCATCACTACATACACCTACCATCCGACTTACGACCTGCTCGACTTACGACCACTCGACTTACGACCACTCGACTTACGACCACTCGACTTACGACCACTCGACTTACGACCATGTTTTTTATGCCAAACTTCTGGGAAATAAACAACTATTTGTGTTGTACACAGTGTTTATCCTAAACCTTACAGTATAAAATACTGTACAGTACTAAGAGCATAAAAAGTAAAGTAAAACATGAAATACCAAAATAAAACAATAAAATAAAGCCATTACAAAAATGTTATGTTGATATTCAGTAGTAAAGTTCGACTTAGGACCGGTTTCTCGGAACCGAACTTGGTCATAAGTCGGATGGTAGGTGTATTACCTTGCTCACACTCCATCAGTTCGTCAGGTCCCAAAAAACATTCATCTTCATTCACTCCTATCTAACACGCTCACGCATGCTTGCTGGAAGTCCAAGCCTCTCGCCCACAAAACCTGCTTTACCCCCTCCCTCCAACCTTATCGAGGACGACCCCTACCCCGCCTTCCTTCCCTTACAGATTTATACACTCTCCATGTCATTCTGCTTTGATACATTCTCTCTAAATGACCAAACCACCTCAACAACCCCTCTTCAGCCTTCTGACTAATACTTTTATTAACTCCACACCTCCTAATTTCCACACTATGAAATCTCTGCATAATATTTACACCACAGGACATCTAACTGCCTCCAACCGCCTCCTCACTGCAGCATTTACAACCCAAGCTTCACATCCACATAAAGAGTGTTGGTACCACTATACTTTCATGCATTCCCTTCTTTGCCTCCATAGATAATGTTTTTTGTCTTCACACATACCTCAATACACCACTCACCATTTTTCCTTCATCAATTCTGTGGTTAACCTCATCATTCATAAACCCATCCGCTGACACGTCAACTCCCAAGTACTATCTGAAAACATTCACTTCTTTCATATTTCTTCTCTCCACTGTAATATCCAATTTTTCTTTATCTAAATCATTTGATACCCTCATCACCTTACTCTTATCTATGTTCACTTTCAACTTTCTACCTTTACACACCCTCCCAAAACTCGTTCACAAACCTTTGCAACTTTTCTTTAGAATCTCCCATAAGCACAGTATCATCAGCAAAAGTAACTGCATCAACTCCCATTTTGTACTAGATTCCCCATAATTTAATCCCACCCCCTCTCCCCAACACCTTAGCATTTACCTCCTTCACAACCCCATCTATAAATATATTAAACAACCATGATAACATTACACATCCCTGTCTAGACCTACTTTTACTGGAAGGTAATCTCCCTCTCTCCTACACACCCTAACCTTGAGCCTCACTATCCTCATAAAAACTCTTTGAAGCATTTAGTAACTCACTACCTATTCCATATACTTGCAACATCTGCCACATTGCTCTGCTATCCACTCTATCATATGCCTTTTCTAAATCCATAAATGCAATGAAAACTTCTCTACCTTTATCAAAATACTGTTCACATATATGCTTCAGTGGAAACACTTAGATATACACATCCCCTACCCACTCTAAAGCCTCCTTGCTCATCTGCAATCCTACTTTGTCTTACCTCTAATTCTCTCAATAATAACCCTACCGTACACTTTTCCTGGTATACTTAGTAAACTTCTTCTTTCTTTCAACGCACTGGCCGTATCCCACTGAGGTAGGGTGGCCCAAAAGGAAAAATGAAATTTCTCTTTTTCTTCTTTTCTTCTTTCAACATACCAGCCGTATCCCACCGAGGCGGGGTGGCCCAAAAGAAAAAACTAAAGTTTCTCTTTTTACATTTATTAATATATACAGGAGAAGGGGTTACTAGCCCCTTGCTCCTGGCATTTTAGTCACCTCTTACAACACTCATGGCTTACGGAGGAAGAATTCTGTTCTACTTCCCCATGTAGGTAAGAGAAAATTAACAAGAACTAGTAAGAAAATATAAGAAAACCCAGAAGGGTGTGTATATATATGCTTGTACATGTATGTGTAGTGTGACCGAAGTGTAAGTAGAAGTAGCAAGATGTACCTGAAACCTTGCATGTTTATGAGACAGAAAAATGGACACCAGCAATCCTACCATCATGTAAAACAATTACAGGCTTTCGTTTTACACTCACTTGGCAGGACGGTAGTACTTCCCTGGGCGGTTGCTGTCTACCAACCTACTACCTACAACTTAGTAAACTTTCTTTCTTTCTTTCAACACACCGGCCATATCCCACCGAGGTGGGGTGGCCCAAAAGGAAAAACGAAAGTTTCTCCTTTTACATTTAGTAATATATACATGAGAAGAGGTTACTAGCCCCTTGCTTCCGGCATTTTAGTCGCCTCTTACAACACGCATGGCTTACAGAGGAAGAATTCTGTTCCACTTCCCCATGGAGGTAAGAGGAAATAAACAAGAACAAAAACTAGTAAGAAAAATGGAAGAAAACCCAGAGGGGTGTGTATATACATACAGTGGACCCCCGCATAACAATCACCTCCGAATGCGACCAATTATGTAAGTGTATTTATGTAAGTGCGTTTGTACGTGTATGTTTGGGGGTCTGAAATGGACTAATCTACTTCACAATATTCCTTATGGGAACAAATTCGGTCAGTACTGGCACCTGAACATACTTCTGGAGTGAAAAAATATCGTTAACCGGGGGTCCACTGTATATGCTTGTACCTGTATGTGTAGTGTGACCGAAGTGTAAGTAGAAGTAGCAAGACGTACCTGAAACCTTGCATGTTTATGAGACGAAAAATGGACACCAGCAATCCTACCATCATGTAAAATAATTACAGGCTTTCGTTTTACACTTGCTTGGCAGGACAGTAGTACTTCCCTGGGCGGTTGCTGTCTACCAACCTACTACCTACAACTTAGTAAACTTATTCCCCTATAAATTTTACAATCTCTTTTGTCCCCCTTCCCTTTATATAAAGGAACTATGCATGCTCTCTGCCAATCGCTAGGTACCTTCCCCTCTTTCATACATTTATTAAACAAAAATACCAACCACTCCAATGCTATATCCCCCCTGATTTTAACATTTCTGTCATGATCCCATAAGTTCCAGCTGCTTTACCCTCTTTCATTCTTCATAATGCCTCACGCACCTCCCAGACACTCACATTCTGCTCTTCTTCACTCCTAAAAGATGTTATACCTCCCTGACCAGTGCATGAAATTTCTGCCTCCCTTTCTTCATCGACATTGAAAAGTTCCTCAAAATATTCCTTCCATCTACCCAATACCTCCAGCTCCTCATCTACTAACTCCCCTACTCTGTTTTTAACTGACAAATCCATTCATTCCCTAGGTTTCTTGTTTATCTCACTCCAATTTTTTTTGTCTTATTTTCTGCCAAATTTCTTGACAGTGCTTCTCCCACTCTGACATCTGCTCTCCTTTTGCAATCTCTCACTACTCTCTTCACCTTTCTTTTACTCTGTACATACTCTGCTCTTCTTATAGTACTGTTGCTTTGTAAAAACCTCTCATAAGCTATCTTTTTCTCTTTTATCACACCCTTTACTTCATTCCACCAGTCACTCCTCTTTCCCTCTGCACCCACCCTCCTATAACCACAAACTTCTGCCCCACATTCTAATACTGCATTTTTAAAACTATTCCAACCCCATTCAACCCCCCCCAATCCCCTTTCTACTCATATTTGCACCAGCCCACCTTTCTGCCAATAGTTGCTTATATCTCACCCTAACTTCCCTTACTTTATACACTTTCACCTCTCTCTTACTTGTGCCATTTTCCTTTTGTCCCATCTACCTCTTACTCTAACTGTATCTACAACTAAATAACGATCCGATATATCAGTTGCCCCTCCATGAACGTGTACATCCTGAAGCTTACTCATCAACCTTTTATCCACCAATACATAATCTAACAAACTGCTTTCATTGTGCTGTAGCATACCTTGTATACTTATTTATCCTCTTTTTCATAAAATATGTATTACTTATTACCAAACCTCTTTCTACACAACTCAATTAAAGGTTCCCCATTTTCATTTACCCCTGGCACTGCAGATTTACCTACTACTTCCTCCACAACATTTTTACCCAGTTTAGCATTGAGATCCTCAACCACAAGTACTCTCTCAATAGGTTCAAAACTCCCCACAAACTAACTAAACATTTCCCAAAATCTTTCTCTCTCCTCTACACTTCACTCTTCTCCAGGTGTATAAACACTTGGTATAACCCACTTTTCACAGCCAACCCTTATTTTACTCCACATAATCTTTGAATTTATACATTTATATTCCTTCTATTCCTGCCATAACTTATCCTTCAACATTATTGCTACTCCTTCTTTAGCTCTAACTCTATTTGAAACCCTTGACCTAATCCCATTTATTTCTCCCCTCTGAAACTCTCCCACCCCCTTCAGCTTTGTTTCACTTAAAGCCAGGACATCCAGCTTCTTCTCATTCATAACATTACAATCATCTCTTTTTTTTATCATTCGCACAACATCCACGCACATTCAGACATCCCACTTTGACGGTTTTCTTCTTTTTCTTTTTATTAGGTTATATGGGAAAAGGGGTTACTAGCCCATTGTTCCCGGCAATTTAGTTGACTTTTACAACACGCATGGTTTACGGAGGAAAGATTCTTATTCCACTTCCCCATGGATATGAAAGAAAAGCAATAAGAACAAGTATTAAGACAAATCAAAGAAAACTCAGATGAGTGTGTATACATAAACATGTACATGTATGTGTAGTGTGACCTAAGTGTACTTAGAAGTAGTAAGATGTACCTGAAATCTTGCATGTTTATGAGACAAAAAAGACACCAGCAACCCTAATATCATGTAAAACAAATACAGGCTTCATTTTTAAACTCACTTGGCAGGATGGTAGTACCTCCCTGGGTGGTTGCTGTCTACCAACCTACTATACTATACTAATACTATACTAATACTATACTATATTATACTTTACTATACTATACTATACTGTACTGTACTATACTATACTGTACTGTACTATACTATACTGTACTGTACTGTACTGTACGTAAGTGTAATTTTGCCAGTTTTCCATCAGTTTTTGTATTTTTTGTTTTATTCTTTCAAGAAAAGATTCTTTATCATTTCATAAGATTTTTTTTTTTTTTTTTTTGGAAAATTCGTGGACCCTGTGGACAAATTTCAGATTGGGGTCTGAACCCTGGAAGGGCTAAGAACCTCAAAACAGAGTATTCTAATATAGGTTGGGTTATATAACCTGCTTACCAGGTAACAGTGGCTGTTTATTTTTTTGTAACCAAGTATGCATTAATGAAGTGAATGTTTCATAATCATTGTATATTGAACTAAGTTATATTTAATGGATTTTATACATTCTCTCAATAACAAATATTATTTGGATCTTGAAATTAGTATAACATATAAGCTTGAAAAGTAAGATTTGTTTTTAGCATGATCATAATACCATACTAGAGTTTTAACATAGTGGCTGTCTCCCACTGAGGTAGAGTGGTCCAAAAGAAAGGAAGTACATTTACCATCACTCATTCAGTAGCTGTTTTGCCAGAAGTTTGTGGACATCACAGTTCCAATAACTCTATAAAGTATAATAACAACAGCCCTCCTTTAGAGTGTAGACTTTATACTTCCCACTTTCAGAACTCAAATCTGGCTAACTGTCTGTTCCTAAATCCATTCTTAAATGTTACCTTTCTCACACTCCAACAGCACATCAAGCCAAAAAAAAAAATTCTTCTTCATTTACTCTGTACTAATATGCTTGCACAAGCCTGCTAGATACTCAAGCCCCTAGCACTCAGAGCCTCAGAATCCTATCTCTCCTTCCTTCCACTCCAGATTTATAAACCTTCCTCGTCATCCTTTTCTGCTCTGTCCTTTCTCGGTGCCCAAGCCACCTCAAGAACACTTCCTCAGCCCTCTGAGTTACACCTTGATAACCCTCACTCTATCTTATAATTGCTTGGTATATAATTCACATCACAGATTGCTCTCAAACATAACATTTCCACTGCCTCCATCCTCCTCCTTGCCCCAGCATTTTAATAGATGAAGAAATAATTCAACATAAATTATAATTTACTCTACTGATTTATAATTATATACAAATACATACAAATTATTTTGCAAAAGATAGTAACAAGAAGCATAACCTATTCATTTAATTCATACTTTAAAATTTTATATCATTCCCTTGTTATAGAGGATATTTTATAATCTTTTCTCCAGATGTTTTGTGGTTATGGTGAAGAAAATGCAGCTGCATCAATATGGTTTCAAACTCCTGAGAAAAGTGTGAGATCTTTGTTTCATGATCCCCCAGGTTAGTATCAAGCACATGTTTACAATTTTTTACAGAATGGTACACTTGAGAATAATAATTTAAAAGACATTTATGACTATGTAATTAGTTTATTTATAAACCTATCGACTGAGGTGTGTCATAAGGCTATATTTCACCTGTAGACTATTCTAAAGAATGCCTTAATTTCTGCAATAGGAATTAAATCAATTTGCATATACTGAGAGTCTCTCACCTCTTATACATATCCTGTGTTCTGGTACATATTGTACAGTGTTCTGGTACATATTGTACAGTGTTCTGTTGCATATTGTACAGTATTCTGGTACATATTGTACAGGACAGTTTAGTAAAATTGATAAGGGATAATTTGATGACCCCTGTATATCATATTGTTCAGATATGAAGCAGTAATGGAAAAAATGCTATAGTTAAATGTAATATGGCTGCAGGTTATGGACTTTAATGCATCATTGCCACTATTGTTTTAAAGGCTGTATATTCATGTCATTCTTGACACCTGGGATTGGTGTAAATGTAAAAATATTATTGATAATTGGAATTTTAATCAACCCAATTATACTGTACTCATAAATAGTATTAACACTTTTAAAATAATACCTAAGTATCCAGTTCTCAGATTCTCAGGCATCTTATAAATATTATTAACTCTCCATTCTTAAGTATATAATAAGCATACCGTTGACTTATTTTTAAAATCTTTACAATTCTGCATTTGGTGGCTCTATTTACCCACACTTCCTGTCTTCATCTGTGCCAGTATTTTTCGTTTGAATTTGAAAATCAGCATTCGTTCGAAGTCAAGTAGATTGTCCAGAAGACAGTTGGCATTCTCCTTTCCTCACTTGTGTTGATTATCACTTTCATCACGCTCATCCTGTAGGAAATGTTTCATGTTACTTGACTTAGGCATAAGATCAAGAGATACATTCTTCTGCCAGAAGTGTTACTTTCATCAGCAGTTAGAGCACACTAGATTTATTTCTTGTCAGTAATCCAACCATCTCAGTACAATGGAATTAATACTGCTATAATGCTGATCATAATACTGCATGTACTTGTTAACCCTTTCAGGGTCAACAAACTTGCTCACAGGGTCAAAAAAATTTCAAAGGAAAAAATATTTTTTTCTCATAAAATGATAAGAATCTTTTTCCAAAGGTAATGAAACCAGAAGTACGAAATTTAATGGAAAACTTGCGGAATTACGCTTTCGCAAAGCTAGCGGTCTCTGCGATATTTACATACAGTGGACCCCCGCATAACGATGGCATCACATAGCGATTTTTCCGCATACCGATTACTTTTATCGCAAAATTTTTGCCGCGCATACCGATTAAAAACCCGCTTACCGATTTTCGTCCGAGACGCGTCCAATGTGCCCTCAGCCAGCCTCACATGTGCCGGCCGTCCCATTGTTTACCAGCCAGCCTCCGCGGTAACATCCAAGCATACACTCGGAATATTTCGTATTATTACAGTGTTTTCGGTGCTGTTTCTGGAAAATAAGTGACCATGGGCCCCAAGAAAGCTTCTAGTGCCAACCCTGTGGTAAAAAGGGTGAGAATTAGTATGGAAATTAAGAAAGATTTTGAAGGGTTTGGGGCTAACCCTGAGAAGCCTATGCCAGTTGTGGAATCCATTGTGCCTACTTCAAAGATTAAGGAAATGTGTGCACAGTGGGTTGAACTGCAAACCTTTATAGATGAAAATCACCCTGACACAGCTGTTGCAAGCCGTGCTGGTGACTATTTCAATGACAATGTTGTGGCCCATTTTAGACAAATCGTAAAGGAACGGGAGGTACAGAGCTCTATGGACAGATTTGTTGTGCGACAGAGGTCCAGTGACTCTCAAGCTGGTCCTAGTGGCATTAAAAGAAGAAGGGAAGTAACCCCGGAAAAGGACTTGCTACCTCAAGTCGTAATGGAAGGGGATTCCCCTTCTAAACAGTAAGAAGATAATGCTCTCCCCTCCTCCCATCCCATCAATCATCACCAGATCTTCAATAAAAGTAAGTGTCATGTAATTGTGCATGCCTTTTTCAGTTTGTGTGTATTAAAATTAACATTTCATGTGGTAAAAAAAAATTTTTTTCATACTTTTGGGCGTCTTGCACGGATTAATTTTATTTCCATTATTTCTTATGGGGAAAATTCATTCGCATAACGATTATTTCGCATAACAATTATCCCTCTTGCACGGATTAAAATCGTTAACCGGGGGTCCACTGTATTGGCAATTTCACCCAATTTGAGCCCTATTTTTGCCCAATTTCATTGTTACAGTCAGCCAGATTTGTAGCTATTTCGCTAGTATTCCTTCTATTCTATGAAATGAGCACAAGACACTGCCTATTTACGTATTTCAGTTACCCAGTAAAGTGATCAGAAATCAGTAATTTGGCCACTTTAACACAAAATTCAAAAATTTGCAAATTCAAAATAGGGTCCAGAATAAACAATGTAGACATTTCTGGCACTAAAAAACATTTCCACTGTTCATTAGTTACGTCCCTAGGCCTCTCTTATATTATGCTTACTTTCCATTTTGAATTTTTATTCAGACAAAAAATAGAAAATTTAGTGTTATGCAGACTAATTACTGCATTATTGTAATTGTGTAAATAATGTCACCACATTGGTGAATACGTATTAGACTGACCAATTGGATGTATATTGGAAGAATGACGCAATTTGTGTACTTTGGAATATTGGCAATAATCGAACATTTCCGCTAATTTGAGCTCAATTTCAAGCTACTGACAGTCCTGAAACCAGTCAAAATCATATCTACTTCTGTAATATATTTTCTGTTCTATCAAATGAGACCAAGAAACCAAAAATACAACCATAAAAATCTTATGAAAATACACTGCAAAGTTGCTGTTTTAAACCAAAAACATAGCAGTTTTTTTCCATTATGTATTGCATGCTGCAGGATTTTTTTATATGGTACACACTTACCACATAGACCCATTCACTCATAACTAGACCCAAATTTACCGCTCACAGTTTGAGTGAGCTGAGCTTGTCACGTAGAGCACGGGGACCAACCCATGCTTCAAAGCTGTAGTATTACGGGACCCACCCTGACAGGGTTAAGTGTCATATTTGGAAGAATGTGCTTGAGGGAAGTGTAATTATGAGAGAGTAGACAGGCTGTGTGTAAGGGAGCAAATGAGGTGTGCATCATTCAAGGCTGAATAGGATGATGGTTAGCAGGTGAGACAGGTTGAGGTGAGAGATGAGTGGTACTCCTGAATGGCTGGTAGAGATAACTAATCCCCACATAAACTCCAACAAATGTGAAGGAAAGAGAAAGGGGAAAACAACACATATAAATTCAAGAAGGAAAGTTGTTTGTTCTCAATAGGGAGCCTATGTAGGAATGTTCAGTAATAAGAGTATACTTAATCAACATAAAATTTTTTTTTTTTCAACAAGTCGGCCGTCTCCCACCGAGGCAGGGTGACCCAAAAAAAGAAAGAAAATCCCCAGAAAGAAAATGCTTTCATCATCATTCAACACTTTCACCACACTCACACATTATCACTGTTTTTGCAGAGGTGCTCAGAATACAACAGTTTAGAAGCATATACGTATAAAGATACACCACATATCCCTCCAAACTGCCAATATCCCAAACCCCTCCTTTAAAGTGCAGGCATTGTACTTCCCATTTCCAGGACTCAAGTCCGACTATATGAAAATAACCGGTTTCCCTGAATCCCTTCACTAAATATTACCCTGCTCACACTCCAACAGATCGTCAGGATATAAAAGTATATTAGCTAATCAAATAGACTAATATTACACTCGGGTTATTACACTGATGTGAGGAGCAGACAACTTTACAAAATGCTAACCAGTTCTGACAAAATCATTTGATGCTATTATTCTCTTGAAACACTGGGCCTGAGGACACTGCTCTTTCCCCAAAATTAAAAAGGGAATTCCTCTCATAAGACTTCTGACATCATATTATCAAGAACCTCAAACATACTGAAATCAACATCATTACACAATGTTATTGTGAAATTATCTTGAATAACTTAAGATAATGATAATTATCAGATTGGTATCAATAATCATGTACCATGTACAATACTGTATATATTTTGACATTCCTTTGTTAATAATTTACTTTTCTTTTATTTTTCATAGACTCATATCAATGGTCAACCATAGGTGTGTTCTTTGTGTGTTACTTCTTCTTGGCATGTTGGACGTATGGCCTGGGAATTCCTTCTGGAGTTTTTATCCCAACTCTGCTGTGTGGAGCAGCTTGGGGTCGGCTTGTTGGAAAGCTCATGTCACTCTTCTTTCCTGATCAGGTTGTTCACCATTGTATTCTTTTGTTTATCACATAGTTAATTGTTTTAATTTTCTGTCTCATTGTAGCCCATAAAATGGAACTATTTTATTTGTAAACTTGTATAGTGTTTTTTTTTTCCCCCTCAACAAGTCGGCCATCTCCCACTGAGGCAGGGTGGCCCAAAAAGAAAGAAAATCCTCAAAAAGAAAATACTTTCATCATCATTCAACACTTTCACCTCAATCATACATGATCACTGTTTTTGTAGAGGCACCCAGATACAACAGTTTAGAAGCATATATAAAGATATACAACATATCCCTCCAAACTGCCAATACGTCAATACGTTGGCCATCTCCCACCAAGGCAGGGTGACCTCCTCCCCCCCCCTAAAAAAAAGAAACTTTTACCATCATTCAATGATTGCACCATCATTTTGCTTTTCCCCCTTTTTTTTTTATCACACTGGCCATCTCCCACTGAGACAGGATGACCCAAAAAAAAGAAACACTTTCACCATCATTCACTTTATCACTGTCTTGTCAGAGGCGAGTAGATACTACAGTTCAGGTGTCCCTTCAACACTGCAAATATCCCTACCCCTCCTTTAGAGTGCAGGCACTGTACTTCTCACCTCCAGGACAAGTCCAGGTAACTGGTTTCCCTGAATCTCTTCATAGAAGGTTACCTTATTCACACTCCAACACTTTGTCAGATCCCAAAAACCATTTGCTTCTACTCACTCCCATCTAACACATTCTCATACTCCTTGCTGAATGTTGAAGCCTCTAGCACACAAAACCTTTTGTACCCCCTTCTCTCCAACATTTCCAAGGGTGACCCCCTACCCTGCCCTTCCTTCACTACAGATTTATATACCCTCAAGTCATCCTATTTTGCTTCTTCTTTAAATGTGCAAACCACCTCACCATTCCTCAGCACTCTGATAGTGACCCCACACTATTTTTTAATTTTTGTACTCGGGACCCTCTGCATAACATTCATGCCTGATACAGGGCTAAACTTAAAATATGGTAAAATTATATATAGGACCTTCTTTCAGCAATGGCCAGATGAAGGTAAATACGCGCTGGTTGGAGCTGGAGCCATGCTTGGCGGTGTTGTACGGATGACTCTAAGTTTGACTGTAATCCTAATGGAGTGTGTGGGTAACATAACATTTGGCTTACCTCTGATGATTGTTCTTATGGTAGCTAAATGGGTTGGAGATTTCTTTACAGAGGTTTGTAAAATTGCCTCATAGGTCCATGAAAAAATGTTAGAATTGTATGGACTGATTTTATTTAGCTTGTTTATTCAGTTACTTTTAACTCTTCTTAACTTTTATAAATGCTGTATTGAATATTTTGAAACATGAATTAATGGTGCTGATTGGTAACACAACCCTAATATTTAACCCATGAAAATATTCCAGGGTCTATATGACATCCATATTCAAATGCAGGGTGTCCCTATTATGGCTTGGAATGCTCCTCCTCTGTCAAACAATATCTATGCAACTGAGGTAAGCTCTTCCAGTTCTGCTGGATGCTTGGTTATTGCTCATCTGAACATGATAGTAGTTCTGTAAAGTTTATAAAAGCTTTCTTACACAAATAACTTGCATATAGGAGAGGGGAGCTTACAACAACATTTCTGTCTGACTTGGACCATTTACAAAGTCACACTCACAGAAAGGAGAGAATGAGGGAGTTTATATAGGCCAGCAGATAGGGAGAGGACAAGAGAGGTAGTAGGAAAGGAAGAAAAGAGGTAGTAGTAGTAATGGTGGTGGAGTCAGTTGAAGATTAAGAAAGAGGAGCACTGCAAGGGAGCTAGGAGTCAATGAAGGGTCGGAACAAAAACACAGAGATTTAAAAAATAATAATGGACCAAACACCCAAGGCAGAAGAAAGAAAACCCAAAGGAGAAAGAGGAAATGGGAAGAAGAAGGAGAAGGAGAAAAAAGAATCATGTTAAGTCATGAGTGTTCTGAAGTTTGGAGCATTTTACAGTGTAATGGGAAAGGAAGGCATCTACAGAGACAAAGCCAGGACTAAGATCATAGAAGGTAGGTTGTGTATAAGAGAGGATTCAACCAGATGGCAACTGTGAAGGTTAGAAGTGGGGTAGACAGTTTTATCAGAAGGCCAGTTACTAGGACGACTGTGATCTCTGACATGACAAAAAAGAGCATTGTTGGTGTCGGCAAGCCTTGCACTACTTTTGTGCTCCTTGAGTCTGTCAGAAAGAGAACGGACACTTTCTCCAAAGTACTCAAGAGGACAAGAGGAACAGGAAATAGAGTAGACACCAGGAGCATCTATAGAGGGAGGAGATGTATGAACTAGATTGGTGAAGAGAGTGTGAGTCTGATGAAAAGTAAGTTTGATTCTAAGGAACGAAGAGAATTGTTGAGATTAGAAAGATTGGAAATACAGGGAAGGCAGAGGACAGGAGAGTTCCCAGGAGTAGAGAGTTTGGGAGAGAAGAAAGTCTGTTTAGCACATGAGAAGGCAGAGTCTATGAAATGGGAAGGGTAGCCAAGACGAGAAAATGAATTACAAAGAGTGGAAATTTCTTATTCAAGGAACTGAGGATCACAAATGTGGAGAGCATGGAGATAGAGAGAAATAAGAACACTTTTCTTGACAGGAAGCATGATAAGAAAAGCAGAGAATGTACATAAAGGTTTTGCTTTTTTTGTGTGCCACAAGCCCATGCAGTGGCGTGTACATTCACTACTTAACATGCTTCATTTGTCAAGAAAAGTGTTCTTATTTCTTTCTATCTCCATGCTCTCCACATTTGTGATCCTCAGTTCCTTGAAAAAGAAATTTCCACTCTTCATAATTCATTTTATCGTCTTGGCTACCCTTCCCATTTCATACTCTGCCTTCTCACGTGCTAAACGGACTTTCTTCTCTCCAAACTCTCTACTCCTAGGAACTCTTCTGTCCTCTGCCTTCCCTATATTTCCAATCTTTCTATTCTCAACAATTCTCTCCATTCCTTAGCCTTTTCAGGGTTGCCAGGCCCTCTCCGAGACTTGTTCTCAGGGTCGCCGAAATTTAAAAAAAAAAAAAAATTTCTTATGAAAAGATAGAGAATCTTTTCCGATAATAATGACACCAAAAGTATGAAATTTGATGGAAAACTTATGGAATTACGCTCTCGCGAAGTTAGCGACCTCGGCGATATTTACGAATCGGCTATTTTGCCCACTTTGAGCCCTACTTTTGGCTAATTCCATTGTTCCAGTTGACCAAACTCATAGCTATTTCTTGAGAACTCCATTTGTTCTATCGATTGAGTACAAGACATTGCCTATTTACCGATTTCTACTACCCAATAAAGCGGTCAGAAATTGGCAATTTGGCCAATTTCACACAAATTAAAAAATATGCTAATTTCAAAATAGGGTCCAGAATGAACAATGCAGACATTCCTGGCTCTAAAATAATATTTTTTTTGTTCATCAGTCACGTCTCCAGGCCCCTCTGATATTACTCTTGCTTTCTATTTTGAATTTTTATTCAAACAAAAAATAGAAGATTTACTGCTATGCAGACTATTGCAATATTGTAATAATTGCATAAATAATGTCAGCCCATTCATGACTGCATATTAGAATGGCTAGTTGGACATTTATTGGACAGTGACGTCATTTCTTTACTCTTGAACATCGGCAAAAATCAAACAGTTCCCCCTACTTTGAGCTCCAGTTCAAGGTCCTTTTCATAGGAAAACCAATCAAAATAACCTCCATTTCTATAATATGTTTTCCATTCTATGTGACTACGAAAACGACAACATAGCTATAAAAGCTATACGAAAATACACCTCAAAGTCGGCGTTTTAATCCAAAGACACGGTCGGAGTTTTTTTTTTTCTCATTATGCACTGCTTGCTGCAGGGTTTTTTTTATACTGTGCACACACTGCATGTAGTAGGTTGGTAGACAGCAACCACCCAGGGAGGTACTACTGTCCTACCAAGTGAATGTAAAATGAAAGCCTGTAATTGTTCTACTTGATGGTAGGATTGCTGGTGTCTTTTGTCTGTTTCATAAATATGCTAGATTACAAGTACGTCTTGCTACTTCTACTTATACTTAGATCACATTACACATACATGTACACGCTTATGTACACACTCATCTGAGTTTTCTTTGATTTTATCTTAATAGTTCTTGTTCTTATTACTTTTCCTTTTATATCCATGGGGAAGTGGAATAAGAATCTTTCCTCCGTAAGCCATGCGTGTTGTAAAAGTCAACTAAAATGCTGGGAACAATGGGCTAGTAACCCCTTTTCCTGTAATAATTACTAAAAGTAAGAAGAAGAAAATTGTCAAAAAAAGTGGGATGTCTGTGCGTGGATGTTGTGCGGATGATAAGAAAGAGATGATTGTGGATGTTATGAATGAGAAGAAGCTGGATGTCCTGGCTTTAAGTGAAACAAAGCTGAATGGGGTGGGAGAGTTTCAGTGGAGAGGAATAAATGGGATTAGGTCAGGGGTTTCAAATAGAGTTAGAGCTTAAGAAAGAGTAGTAATAATGTTGAAGGATAAGCTATGGAAGGAAAAGAGGGACTATAAATGTATTAATTCAAGGATTATGTGGAGTAAAATAAAGGTTGGATATGAAAAGTGGGTTATAGTAAGCGTATATACACCTGGAGAAGAGAGAAGTGTAGAGGAGAGAGAGAGAGATTTTGGGAAATGTTGAGTAAATGCATGGGGAGTTTTGAACCAAGTGTGAGAGTACTTGTGGTTGGGGATTTCAGTACTAAAGTGGGTAAAAATGTTGTGGAGGGAATAGTAGGTAAATTTGGGGTGCCTGGGGTAAATGTAAATGGGGAGCCTTTAATTGAGCTGTGTGTAGAAAGAGGTTTGGTATTTAGTAATACATATTTTATGAAAAAGAGGATAAATAAATATACATGGTATGATATAACACGTAATGGAAGTAGTTTATTAGATTGTGTATTGGTGGATAAAAGGCTGATGGGTAGGCTCCAGGATGTACACGTTTATAGAGGGGCAACTGATATATCGGATCATTATTTACTTGTAGCTACAGTTAGAGTATGAAGTAGATTGGACAAGAGGAAAATGACAACAACAAGTAAGAGGGAGGTGAAAGTGTATAAACTTAGGGAGGAGGAAATTCAGGTGAGATATAAGCAACTATTGGCAGAAATGTGGGATAGTGCAAGTATGAGTAGTGGGGGGGTTGAAGAGGGTTGGCATAGTTTTAAATATGCAGTATTACAATGTGGGGCAGAAGTTTGTGGTTATAGGAGGGTGAGTGCAGGAGGAAACAGGAGTGATTGGTGGAATGATGAAGTAAAGTGTGTGATCAAAGAGAAAAAGGTAGCTTATGGGAGGTTTTTTCAAAGCAGAAGTGTTATACGAAAAGTAGAGTATATGGAGAGTAAAAGAAAGGTGAAGATGGTGGTGAGAGAGTGCAAAAGGAGAGCAGGTGATAGAGTGGGAAAGGCACTGTCTAGAAATTTTAATGAAAATAAGAAAAAAATTTTGGAGCGAGTTAAACAAGTTAAGAAAGCCTAGGGAACGAATGGATATGTCAGTTAAAAACAGAGTAGGGGAGTTAGTACATGGGGAGACAGAAGTATTGGGAAGATGGTGAGAATATTTTGAGGAACTTTGAAATGTTGACAAAGAAAGGGAAGCGGTACTTTCATGCACTGGCTAGGGAGGTATACCATCGTGTAGGAGTGAAGAAGAGCAGGATTTGAGTGTGGGGGAGGTGCGTGAGGCAATATGTAGAATGAAAGGGAGTAAAGCAGCTGGAACTGACGGGATCATGACAGAAATCTTAAGAGCATGGGGGATATAGTGTTGGAGTGGTTGGTATTTTTGTTTAATAAATGTTTGAAAAGAGGGGAAGGTACCTAGGGATTGACAGAGAGCATGTATAGTTCCTTTATATAAAAGGGAGACAAAAGAGATTGTAAAAATTATAGAGGAATAAGTTTACTGAGTATACCAGGAAAAGTGTACAGTAGGGTTATTATTGAAAGAATTAGAGGTAAGACAGAATGTAGGATTGCGGATGAGCTAGGAGGTTTTAGAGTGGGTAGGGGATGTGTAGATCAAGTGTTTACATTGAAGAATATATGTGAACAGTATTTAGATAAAGGGAAGATTTTATTGCATTTATGGATTTAGGAAAGGCATATGATAGAGTGGATAGGGAAGCAATGTGGCAGATGTTACAAGTACATGTACAGTAGGGCCCCACTTATACGGCAGGTTAGGTTCCAGGCTACTGCCGTAAAACGGAAATCGCCGTAAAGTGGAACACCCTTTTTTTCCACTTATAAATGCATACAAATGCTAAATAACAAGTTTACACTAACATATATTAAGTTAGCAATACAACCAGGCATCAAAAAACAATAAAAAATTACAATACACACATAGTGCACTCATTACTTACCTTAACCCCTTCAGGGTCCAAGGCCCAAATCTGAAGTGGTGCCCCAGTGTCCAAGAATTTTCAAAAAAAAAAATTGTTATTTTTTCTTATGAAATGGTAGAGAATCTTTTTGTGAAGGTAATAAAACAAAAAGTACGAAATTTGATGGAAAATTGACGAAATTATGCTCTCGCGAATTTTGATGTGTCAGCGATATTTACGAATCGGCGATTTTGCCGACTTTGACTCCCATTTTAGGCCAATTACATTATTCCAGTCAACAAAATTCTTAGCTATTTCACTAGTATTACTTCTATTCTATCGATTGAGCACAAGAAATCGCCAAGTCAACTGTTTCAACTACAAATTAAAGTGATCAGAAATTGTTAATTTGGCCAATTTAACACAAAGTTCAAAATATTCCAATTTCAAAATAGGGTCCAGAATAAACAATGTAGGTATTCCTGGAACTAAACTAACATTTTCTCTGTTCATTAGTTACGTTTTGAGGCTTTACAAATAAATTCCATTTTGATTTTTTATTCACATAATTAATTTTTATTCACACCAAAAAATAGAAGATTTACTGTTATGCAATAATGTAATAATTGTATAAATATCATCACCATATTTGTGAATGCATATTAGACCCACCAGCTGGCGTGTATTAGACGCGTGAGGTCGTTTGTTTACTCTTGAATATCGGCAAAAATTTAACATTTCTGCTACTTTGAGCTCAGTTTCAAGCCATTTCCAGTGCTAAAACCAATCAAAATCATCTCTATTTCTGTAATATGTCTTCCATTCTATCAAATGAGACCAAGAAATCGCAAATAGAACTATAAAAAACATACGAAAAAGCACTGCAAAGTCGCTGTTTTAATCGAAAAATCATGATTTCAGTTTTTTCTCTCATTATACACAGCATGCTGCAGGATCTGTTTTATGTGGTGCACACATACCACATAGATGTATTCTCTCATATCTAGGCCCAAATGTACCACTCACAGTTTATCAGAGTGAGCTGAGCTCATGACGTAGATCTACGGTTTGGACCCTGAACGTAAAGCCGTAGATCTACGGGACGGACCCTCAAAGGGTTAAAATATTTATAGTCTTAATCTAGGGTGAGACAAGTAGTATTTATTGTAAGAAATCAAGTGTGGTATGTATGGTAGTTAGCCGGGCTACCATACCAGGCCACCCCACCTACACATAATATTCTATCACATTTAAGCATCCCAGAGTGATAAAATGCATATACAGTTTACTCATTACTTACCTTAAAATATTTGTAGTCTTAATCTAGGGTGAGATGAGTAGTATTTATTGTAAAAAATCAAGTGTGGTATGTATGGTAGTCAGCCGGGCTACCATACCAGGCCACATAATATTCTATTACATTTCAGCATCCCAGAGCAATAAAATGCATATACAGTTTACTCATTACTTATCTTAAAATATTTGTAGTCTTAATCTAGGGTGAGATGAGTAGTATTTATTGTAAAAAATCAAGTGTGGTATGTACGGTAGTCAGCTGGGCTACCATACCAGGCCACGCCACCTACACATATGTTCTATGATATTTAAGCATCCCAGAGCGATAAAATGTACATACAGTTCACTCATTACTTAAATTATTTGTAGTCTTAATGTAGGGTCAGGAGTAAGTAAATAAGATAAAACAAATAAATGAGAGAGAGAATGAGTGGATGAGGGAGAACAGGCGCAGAGTTATGTAAACAAACCAGGCGAAGGTAAGTTTTGTAAACAAAGTGTACACATCTGGTTTGTGTACAGGTTACATTGTGTACAAGTTGTCTCTACATTGATATGGTAGAATAAATAAAGAACACCACTCCCATTCTCATGTAACATCATTTTGAGAAAAAATGACGCTCTGAGTGAAGGCAATGAAAATAAGTCACTCTGACTTTTTTGGGTTATCCTAGGTTCTCTACAAATATGCTATTATGTTTGATAATCTATGTAACTATTTGTGTATACCTGAATAAACTTAACATACATACGAAAGGAATAATTTTCTATAGTTACCCCCAGTAACACATTTTCTCTTATGTTAGATTAGAGAAAATGTTATTCTTGCCATCACTTGTACAAGTTATCTGGCTACTCATCTCATATTTATGTTTATTTATTTTATTGTGGAGTGTATTTATCATCTTATACGTTATGTATTGAGTTTATTATATAATTTTGAAATAAATATCATGGATGGATTAATGAAAATGTGTATATTAACGTAATATATGACATTTAATGGGACTCGGTGATTTTTATTATTATTATTATTATTATTATTATTATTATTATTATTATTATTATTATTATTATTATTATTATCATTTCTAATATGGCGTCACTTGTGCAAGTCGTCTGGCTACCACATCTCATATTCATGTTTATTTAATCTACTGTGGGGTGTATTTATCATATTTATATGTTATGCATCGTGTTTATTATATAATTTTGAAAAAAAATATCATAGATGGATTAATGAAAATGTGTATATTAACGTAATATACAACATTTAATGAGACTCTGTAATTATTATTATCATTACTAATATGACGTCTCGAGATATAAGAGACTTACTGATTTTAATATGTAACTGCATGTTAGTACAGTATGTAAGTTTATTTAGGTACAGGTATACATAAGTATAATTATCAGAGTATATATAAAATATGAAATAACTTTTAAAAACACTTGAAATTTTGGAGTTTCCAGACAAAATGGAGACTTAGTGCTTACGGATCTCACAGAGAATGTAAACAAACCGGGTGGGGCGCGGTGACGGTGACCGTATTAGAAAGTCAAGTGGGGAGAGCCATATAGCGAGTTTTGGTCATGATTTGAAATGACCGTATTAGTGGCGCCAGAAACAGAGGACTGTGGACAGTTATTTTGTGAGACAGGGGTCCAGTGACTCTCAAGCTGGTCCTAGTGGCATTAAAAGACAGAGAAGGGAAATAACCCCAGAGAGGGCTTTGCCTGAAGTCCTCATGGAGGGGGATTCTCCTTCCAAACACTAACCCCAACTCCCGCTCTCCTCCTCCCTATCTTCCAGATGCCATCACCAATCTTCAATAAAGGTAAGTAAAAATGTTATTTTATATGTATTACTATACATAATTAAAAACTATAGTATTTGTTGTATGTAAAACTGTAATTAATCTCTATTAAATGTATTTTTTGTGTGAATATTTTTGGGTTTCTGGAACGGATTAATTGTATTTCCATTATTTCTTATGGGAAATATTACTTCGAATTTCAGACTTATCGAATTTAGAACTAGCTCCTGGAACGGATTAAGTTCGATTTTTGAGGTTCCACTGTACTCTGCTTGAAGATGTGAGTAAACGTGATGACGCA
This sequence comes from Cherax quadricarinatus, assembly GCF_038502225.1. Taxonomy (NCBI): domain Eukaryota; kingdom Metazoa; phylum Arthropoda; class Malacostraca; order Decapoda; family Parastacidae; genus Cherax; species Cherax quadricarinatus. Next base: position 25,193,241 of record NC_091304.1, read on the forward strand.
GTCTTGTGGCTCTCTCTGAGACAGAGAGCTAGACGGATAGACAAGGAGCTTGACAGACAGACAAAAAGACAGACAGAAATGTTTGTGTACCAGCAAAAACAGAGGGAGAGGGATGGTCATCTAATCTTTTCTTATCAGCTGCACCCTCCCCCACCCTCCTTTACGCTCATCAAACGTCAGCTCTTATCAGGTGTTATCTCACCTTATCTTGTCACTGTCATGGGTGAACTGTTTTCCTCCCTCCTCCTCCTCCTCCTCCTCCCTCTTCCTCCTCCTCCTCCTCCCTCCTCCTCCTCCCTCCTCCTCCTCCCTCCTCCACCTCTCTCCTCCTCCTCCTTCCTCCATCCTCCTCCCTCCTCCTCCTCTCCTCCTCCCTCCTCCCTCCTCCTCCTCCCTCCTCCTCCTCCCTCCTCCTCCTCCCTCCTCCTCCTCCCCCTCCTCCTCCTCCCTCCTCCTCCTCCCCCTCCTCCTCCTCCCTCCTCCTCCTCCCTCCTCCTCTTCCCTCCTCCTCCTCCCTCCTCCTCCCCCTCCTCCTCCTCCCTCCTCCTCCCTCCCCTCGTCCCTCCTCCTCCTCCCTCCTCCTCCCTCCTCCTCCCTCCTCCTCCTCCATCTTCCTCCATCCTCCTCCTCCCTCCTCCTCCTCCTCCTCCTCCCTCCTCCTCCTCTCCTCCTCCCTCCTCCTCCTCCTCCTCCTCCTCCTCCTCCTCCTCCTCCTCCTCCTCCTCCTCCCTCCTCCTCCTCCCTCCTCCTCCTCCTCCTCCCTCGTCCTCCTCCATCCCCCACCTCCTCCTCCTCCCCTCCTCCTCCTCCTCCTTCCTCCTCCTCTCCTCCTCCTCCCTCCTCCTCCTCCTCCTCCTCCTCCTCCCTCCTCCTCCTCCCCTCCTCCTCCTCCCTCCTCCTCCCCCTCCTCCTCCTCCCTCCTCCTCCCTCCTCCTCCTCCCCCTCCTCCTCCTCCCTCCTCCTCCTCCCTCCTCCTCCTCCCTCCTCCTCCTCCTCCCTCCTCCTCCTCCTCCCTCCTCCTCCTCTCCTCCTCCTCCCTCCTCCTCCTCCCTCCTCCTCATCCCTCCTCCTCCTCCCTCCTCCTCCTCCCTCCTCCTCCTCCCTCCTCCTCATCCCTCCTCCTCCTCCTCCTCCCTCCTCCTCCTCTCCTCCTCCCTCCTCCTCCTCCCTCCTCCTCCTCCCTCCTCCTCCTCCTCCTCCTCTCCTCCTCCTCCTCCTCCCTTCTCCTCCTCCTCCTCCTCCTCCTCCTCCTCCTGGAAATCATGAAATTGATCTTCACTGACACTTCCATCTGTGTTAGAGCATCACTTGGGAAGAGAAGAGTCCCAGATTTGTTGGGGAATCACATGTTTCTTACTGCTAGGCATGCTGAAAAAGAGCAACGGACATGGCATTCCCACAGTGCACCACTGGCTCCCCAATTTTTTTTATATGGTGCACACTGACCATGGAGACCCATTCTCTCACATGTGGGCCTACCAGCTTTCTCCTGCTTGATTTGAAGCCGCTAGAATTTATGTGTATAGATACGTCAGAAACAGTAGTGCATACAGCGTAAACAGTCAAAGGGTTAAATATCATATAAAACATTAATATTGACATTTTGTTTAATCCATCTAAATACATCCCACAGTAGAATAAATTAACATAAATATGAGATGTGGTACCCAGGCGACTTGTAAGACTTGTGGTAGCCAGGCGACTTGTAGTCCAGCATCAGAGAAAATGTGTACACTATAATATTACTGGGGGTAGCTAGAAAATTATTCCTTTCATATGCATTCACTCAGGGCGTCATTTCTTCTACAAATAGTGTTACGTGAGAATGGGAGTGTTTCTCTTTATTTATTCTACTGTATCAACATGGAGACAACTTGTACAAAATGTAAAGTGACGAAAACCAGACGCATTCGTCTGGTTTGTTTACATTACGTGTGGGTGGGGTGGAGTGGGGAGGGCTGCCCTTCCTGGCTACCCATACTTCACAACCTGACTTCCTACAAATAAAACTCACCTCTCACCCTACATTAAGACTACAGATATTTTAAGGTAAGTAATGAGTGTACTGTATATGCATTTTATTGCTCTAGGGAGTTTAAGCATCATAGTATAGTATGTGTGGGTGGGGTGGCCAGGAGGGCTGCCACACCTGACTTCTTACAATAAATACTACTCACCTTTTGCCCTACATTAAGACTACAAATATTTTGAGGTAAATAATGAGTGTACTGTGTGTGTATTTTAATTTTTAATGCCTAGTTCTATTGCTAACTTAATATATGTTAGTGTAAACTTATCTGGCATTTATATGCATTTATAAATGAAAAAAATAGAGTTGTGCTTTCCAGCAGTAGCCTGGAACCTAACCTGCCATTTAAGTGGGGCCCTACTGTACTCAGGGAGAAGAGATGCTAATGGAGGTGGAGGGTGGAAAAGATAGGCAGAATGGCTTGTGCTGTCAGTGGCCCACAACCTGCACACCTTACTTGTGTTTATCTATGATTTCATGCTTTAATTCCATGGACCTCATCCTCTTTTTCTTCTCAGCACTGTCCTTTGCACTTACTTTCTTAGGACCCATGGTTAGAAAAAAGAAATTTGGCAAAATAATTGCACAAAATGCAAGCAAACCACAAGAGAAATGCTTCCATGGCAAGGTAAACAGTGCACTGCGCCAACTAATGGCGGCATTCTTTAGCTTCTCATTATTATTATTATTATTATTATTAATTTAGGGAATTGAAGCTTACTCGTTATTATTATTACTATTGTTATTATTATTACTTTAAGGAACTGGAGCACAGATACAGTTCCATAGATCAAGAGCCCCCTCACCAGTGTCAAGGAACATCGAACCTGGTGAGGGGCTCTTTATCTGGGGAATTGGGTCTGTGCTCCAGTTCTCTAAATTAATAATAATAATGAGGAGGAGCTTTAGAATGCCGCCACTGGTTGGCGCAATGCACTGTTTACCTCACTGTGGAAGCATTTCTCTTGTGTTTTGCTTGCATTTTGTGCAGTTAATTTGACATTTTATTTTCTAGCCATGGGTCCTTAGAAAGTAAGTGCAAAGGATAGTGCTGAGAAGGAAAAGATGATGACATCCATTGAATTAAAGCATTAAATCATAGATAAACACAAGCGAGGTGTGCGAATTGTGGGTTGAGGGGGAATTGCTCGTAACTCAGAGCAAAAAATTGACCAAGCGATGGCTCGTAAATGATAGACAGAATTTAAATTAATACTTTGTCTTAACAGGAAGCTAGTGCAGGTCATACAAGTAGTGACTAGTGGGAACTCCAGACGGGAGCTAAATTACCAGTTTAACTGCATGATACAGTATAGGTTGAAGTCTTTTAACCTTTCTGGGGTGGGTCCCATAGTACTGCAGCTTTGAAGTGTGGGTTAGTCCCGTAGTTCTACGCCATGAGCTCAGCTTGCTCAGATAACCTGTAAGTGGTAAATTTGGGCCTGGATATGAGAGAATGTGTCTAATTGGTGAGAATGCACCATATAAAAAAAATCCTGCAACATGCAGGAAACAATGGGGGAAAACTGCAACAGTGTTTCTGCTTTAAAATGGTAGCTTTCCATGTTTTTTTATGGTTGTATTCTTTGTTTCTTGGTCTCATTTGATAGAATAGAAGATATATTAAAGAAATAGACATGATTTTGATTGGTTTCAGGACTTAATGATGCTTGAAATTTGGCTGAAGATAGTGAAATGTTCGATTTTTGCTGGTATTCCAGGGTACACAGATTACGTCACTTGTCCAATATGTGTCCAACTAGGCAATCTGATATACATTCACAAATGTGCTGACATTATTTATACAATAATTACAATAATGCAGTATTCTACATACCAGTAAATCTATTTTTGTGTGAATAAAAATTCAAAATGGAAAGTAAGCATAATATAGGAGAGGCCTAGGGATGTAACTAATGAGCAGAGGAAATGTTTTTTAGTGCTAGGAATGTCTACATTGTTTATTCTGGACTTTATTTTGAAATTGCCAAGTACGTATTGAATTTTATGTGAAATTGACCAAATTACCGATTCCTGACTATTGGGTAGTTGAAATAGTTAAATGGGTAGTTTATTGTACGTACTCAGTCAGTAGAATAGAAGAAATACTAGTGAAATAGCTATCAGTTTGGTCGACTGGAACAATGGAATTGGCCAAAAATAGGACTCAATTTGGAAAAAAATTGCTGATGTATAAATATCTCCAAGACCAATAACTCTGTGAGAGCATAATTCCATAAGTTTTCCATCAAATTTCATACTTTTGGTTTCATTACCCTCAGATTTTTTCTTTTTTTATATATAAATTGAGGAATTGTTAAATGTTGATGAAGATAGGGAAGCTGTGATATCGTGTATAGGGCAAGGAGGAATAACATCTTGTAGGAGTGAGGAAGAGCCAGTTGTGAGTGTGGGGGAAGTTCGTGAGGCAGTAGGTAAAATGAAAGGGGGTAAGGCAGCCGGGATTGATGGGATAAAGATAGAAATGTTAAAAGCAGGTGGGGATATAGTTTTGGAGTGGTTGGTGCAGTTATTTAATAAATGTATGGAAGAGGGTAAGGTACCTAGGGATTGGCAGAGAGCATGCATAGTTCCTTTGTATAAAGGCAAAGGGGACAAAAGAGAGTGCAAAAATTATAGGGGGATAAGTCTGTTGAATATACCTGGTAAAGTGTATGGTAGAGTTATTATTGAAAGAATTAAGAGTAAGACGGAGAATAGGATAGCAGATGAACAAGGAGGCTTTAGGAAAGGTAGGGGATGTGTGGACCAGGTGTTTACAGTGAAACATATTAGTGAACAGTATTTAGATAAGGCTAAAGAGGTCTTTGTGGCATTTATGGATTTGGAAAAGGCGTATGACAGGGTGGATAGGGGGGCAATGTGGCAGATGTTGCAGGTGTATGGTGTAGGAGGTAGGTTACTGAAAGCAGTGAAGAGTTTTTACGAGGATAGTGAGGCTCAAGTTAGAGTATGTAGGAAAGAGGGAAATTATTTCCCAGTAAAAGTAGGCCTTAGACAAGGATGTGTGATGTCACCGTGGTTGTTTAATATATTTATAGATGGGGTTGTAAGAGAAGTAAATGCGAGGGTCTTGGCAAGAGGCGTGGAGTTAAAAGATAAAGAATCACACATAAAGTGGGAGTTGTCACAGTTGCTCTTTGCTGATGACACTGTGCTCTTGGGAGATTCTGAAGAGAAGCTGCAGAGGTTGGTGGATGAATTTGGTAGGGTGTGCAAAAGAAGAAAATTAAAAGTGAATACAGGAAGGAGTAAGGTAATGAGGATAAAAAGATTAGGTGATGAAAGATTGGATATCAGATTGGAGGGAGAGAGTATGAAGGAGGTGAATGTATTCAGATATTTGGGAGTGGACGTGTCAGCGAATGGGTCTATGAAAGATGAGGTGAATCATAGAATTGATGAGGGGAAAAGGGTGAGTGGTGCACTTAGGAGTCTGTGGAGACAAAGAACTTTGTCCTTGGAGGCAAAGAGGGGAGTGTATGAGACTATAGTTTTACCAACGCTCTTATATGGGCGTGAAGCATGGGTGATGAATGTTGCAGCGAGGAGAAGGCTGGAGGCAGTGGAGTTGTCATGTCTGAGGGCAATGTGTGGTGTGAATATAATGCAGAGAATTCGTAGTTTGGAAGTTAGGAGGTGCGGGATTACCAAAACTGTTGTCCAGAGGGCTGAGGAAGGGTTGTTGAGGTGGTTCGGACATGTAGAGAGAATGGAGCGAAACAGAGTGACTTCAAAAGTGTATCAGTCTGTAGTGGAAGGAAGGCGGGGTAGGGGTCAGCCTAAGAAGGGTTGGAGGGAGGGGGTAAAGGAGGTTTTGTGTGCGAGGGGCTTGGACTTCCAGCAGGCATGCGTGAGCATGTTTGATAGGAGTGAATGGAGACAAATGGTTTTTAATACTTGACATGCTGTTGGAGTGTGAGCAAAGTAACATTTATGAAGGGGTTCAGGGAAACCGGCAGGCCGGACTTGAGTCCTGGAGATGGGAAGTACAGTGCCTGCACTCTGAAGGAGGGGTGTTAATGTTGCAGTTAAAAAACTGTAGTGTAAAGCACCCTTCTGGCAAGACAGTGATGGAGTGAATAATGGTGAAAGTTTTTCTTTTTCGGGCCACCCTGCCTTGGTGGGAATCGGACAGTGTGATAATAAAAAAAAAAATAAATTCTCCAACCTTGAGAGCAAGTTTCAGATCAGGGGTTCAGACCCTGATAGGGGTTAAGCAAGTAATTAGGCAAACCCACAAACAAACAATGTAGCTCCATTTTGTTTATAATCTTTTGTAACGGTGTTTTTTTTTTTTTTTTTTTTTTTTTTTTTTTTTTTTTTTTTTAAACTCTTTCAGTGTCCAGACCCCTGGTGATCTGAAATATGTCTACACTGTCCAAGAATTTAAAAAAAAAAAAAAATGAACTCACCCAATCAACTATTTCAACTACCCAATAAAAGAAGGAACACTGCACACTGTGTTTCTGTGTATGCCACTATGATTCTTAAATCTCTCAAACCAGCCTTTGCTGGCTTTAAATTTATCAATATCATCACTATTTTGAGGCATTTTCTTAATGAGATCATCATGCAACTGCCTTGCTTTTTCACATATTATTGACTAAGACACTCTATCTCCTAATAATTGTTTTTCGTTTATCCACACCAACAACAGTCTCTCCACCTCTTCGATTATTTGTGATCTCCGTTTTGAAAACATACTTGCACCTTTCGCAACAATAGCTTCCTTGATTGCCTTTCTGTTCGCCAAGATAGTAGTGATGGTTGAATGGGGTTTGTTATATAGCCTTTCCAACTCAGACATACGCACTCCACTTTCATATTTTTCAATGATCTCTTTCTTCATTTCCATAGTAATTCTCACCCTTTTTACCACAGGCTTGGCACTAGAAGCTTTCTTGGGGCCCATGGTGGCTTATTTAGCAGTTACAAGCACTAAAAACACTAGAATAATACAAAATAAATCGCAGGTACACGTGGAATCAACCACAACGGCTTGTAAAAAATGGTACACTGAGTCTTGGAGTGGCTGGGCCCGCTTAGGCTGCGCTCCTGCCGCATGGACACGTTTGGGACAAAAACCATTAGATGAGTTTTTCGCCGTTGGTAGAGCCATTTTTTTTTACGCCAAAGAGCACTGTTAGATGAATTTGCCATTAGTTGATGCCGCCGCTGGTTGGGGGTCCACTGTATATGCATTTTATCACTCTGGGGTGCTTTAACCCTTAAACTGCCCAAACGCAGATCTACGTTCTCGTGCATAGCACTCCGACCTTGATTTTCCCCATTTGAAAGCACGTAAAAAAAAACGTAGATCTAAGTTTGGAGCCCCCCGCACGTGGACGTAGATCTACGTTTGGACAGTTTAAGGGTTAAATGTCGCAGTATATTACGTATGGGTGGGGTGGCCTGGCTGGCTACCATACCTCCCACACCTGACTTCTTACAATAAATACTACTCACCTCTCACCCTACATTAAGACTACAAATACAGTGGACCCCCGCTTAACGATCACCTCCCAGTGCGACCAATTATGTAAGTGTATTTATGTAAGTGAGTTTGTACGTGTATGTTTGGGGGTCTGAAATGGACTAACCTACTTCACAATATTCCCTATGGGAACAAATTTGGTCAGTACTGGCACCTGAACATACTTCTGGAATGAAAAAATATCGTTAACCGGGGGTCCACTGTATTTTAAGGTAATGAGTGTACTGTGTGTGTAGTATTTTGCTTTTGATTGTTGTAATGCCTAGTTCTATTACAAACTTCATATATGTTAGTGTAAACTTGTTATCTGGCATTTATTTGCATTTATAAGTGGAAAAAATGGCGTTCTGCTTTCTGGTGGTAGCCTGGAATCTAACCTGCTGTATAAGTGGGCTCTACTGTATTTATTATGCAGAATATTACTGTATTTCATGTAATTTGTTTATTTTTCGTTTATATAATTAGTGAGTTTGTTATACTGACCCTTAAAAGATTTTTTGGAATTTTTCAGGTAATGAACCGACCAGTTGCTACTTTAAGGAGTGTTGAGACTGTTCAGAATATTGTAAGCATTCTCAAGAAACATCATTATAATGGCTTCCCAGTTGTAGACTGTGTTCCAACTGAAGCAGATACACGTTACTTCAGGTCATTTGGCACCTTGAGAGGTCTCATACTGCGTTCTCAGCTCTTAGTGCTTTTAAAACACAAGGTAGTACTATTCTAATTTATATTATATACATTAAAGTATGGCCTATTTTTTATAATTTTTTCCTTAAATGAGGTATTACATTTTCCCAAATTCACAATCTGGCATTATTAACCCTTTGGGGGTCGACAGGTCCTCTCAGAGACTTGTTCTCAGGGTCGGCCAAATTTAAAAAAAAAAAAATTTACAAAAGTATGAAATTTGATGGAAAACTTATGGAATTGTGCTCTCGTGAAGTTAGTGGTCTCGACGATGTTTATGCATCGGCGATTTTGCCCACTTTGTGCCCTATTTTTGGCCAATTCCAGTGTACTAGTCGACAAAAATCATAACTATTTCGCTAGAACTCCATTTTTTCTATTGAATGAGTACAAGAAACCACCCATTTACCGATTTCAGCTATCCAATAAAGTGGTCAGAATTTAGCAATTTTGCCAATTTCACACAAATTTCAAAAGCTGCCAATTTCCAAATAGGGTCCATAATAAACAGGACAGACATTCCTGGCACTAAAATAGCAGTTCTCTGTTTGTTAGTCACGTCCCCAGGCCCCTCTTATATTTCTTTGGCTTTCCACTTTGAATTTTTATTTTTACAAAAAAAAAAAAAAGATTTACTGTTATGCAGACTACTGCATTAGTGTAGAAATGGTATAAATAATATCAGCGCATTTGTGAAAGAATATTAGACTCGCCAGTTGATGTGTATTGGACGCTTGGCATGATTTGTTTACTTTTGAACTTTAGTAAAAATCGAACATTTCTGCTACTTTGAGCTCAATTTCAAGGTACTTTTCATTGTAAAACCAGTCAAAATCATCTCAATTTCTGTAATATGTCTTCCATTCTATAAAATGAGACCAAGAAAACTTGAATACAACAATAAATACCATACGAAAATACAGTGCAAAATCCCTGTTTTAATCCAAAAACATGGTCAAAGTTTTTTTTTTTCTCATTACGCACTGTGTGCTGCGGGATTTTTTTTTATACTGCGCACACTTACCACATAGACCCATTCTTACATATGTAGGCCTACCAGCTTTCTCTCACTAGATTTGAGGGCGCTAGAATTTAGGCGTACTAGTACGTCAAAAGCCCTGGGTCGTAAGACATACTAGTACGTCCGAAACCCCCAAAGGGTTAAGCGATCTGTCCCACTGTTGGGTTTCAATATTATCCTTTTCATGTTTGCTTTCTTGTTTTCTGGTGTTTGTTGTTTCCCTACCTTTGCATTTCCTCTTATTTTACTTTATATGCTGAACATGTAGTTAGCAAGTTGAGTTGATTAGTGATGAATGGCTTGAGAATTAAGCATCACTTTGTACCTCAGTGATAACTTTTTAAGTACAAATTACTTTTTTTTTTTTTACCTCGATGCCCTCTCCTGCCAAGGCAAGGTAGCCCAGAGAGGAAAACACATTCACTTTCATTCATTCAATCACTATCTTGCCTGAAGTGTACTAACATTACACTGCAGATTACCCCTTAGATGACAGTATCTCTCAACCCTTCTTCAGAGTGCATTCACTGCCCTTATCACCTCCAGGACTCTTTAAGTTTCACTAACTGTTTTCCCTTCATCAGTTCATAATTGTTACCTTCCTTACACTCCAACAGCATGTCCATTAAACCACTTGTCTTCTTTAGCTCATATCTAACACACTCTAATCAGCCTGTTAGATGCTTCAAAACCCTAAAACTCAAAGCCTCATTTACTCTCTCAACCCTGTCAGTCTTTCCTTCTCCATTCTCTCTACATGCCCAAACCACTTCAGCAACCCTTCTTCAGCCTTCTGAATTATACCCTCAGTGAACCCACATAGCTTTTTAATTTCTGTGCTCCAAATTCTGTATGTGATATGCCTGCCATAATTTTTTTTTTTTTTTAACAAGTCAGCTGTCTCCCACCAAGGCAGGGTGACCCAAAAAGAAAGAAAATCCCTAAAATCAATGAACTCCAAGACGATATCAATGAACTCCAAGACGATTTGAACAAACTAATGTCTTGGTCTGAAAAATGGCAGATGAAGTTTAATGTGGATAAGTGTAAGGTACTTGCCCTTGGTAATGAAAATAACCCTAGAAGCTATAATCTAGGTGAAGTAGAGCTTGGTCATACAGAATGTGAAAAAGACTAGGGAGTCATGGTAAGCAGAAATCTAAAGCCAAGACAGCAGTGCCTTAGTGTGCGCAACAAGGCCAACAGATTACTTGGATTTATCTCAAGAAGTATAAGTAACAGAAGTCCAAAAGTTATTTTACAGCTCTATACATCACTAGTGAGGCCTCATTTAGATTATGCTGCTCAGTTTTGGTCCCCTTACTACAGAATGGACATAGACTCATTAGAGAACATACAGAGAAGAATGACTAAAATGATTTACTGTGTAAGGAACCTCCCGTATGAAGATAGACTTAAAGCCTTAAATCTCCACTCTCTGGAGAGGCGTAGAATGAGGGGAGATATCATTGAGGTGTATAAGTGGATGACGGGCATAAACAAGGGAGACATTAATAAAGTACTGAGGGTGTCGAACAAGGTAAGAACCAGGAATAATGGATTTAAGTTGGATAAATTTAGATTTAGAAAGGACATAGGTAAGTACTGGTTTTCTAACAGAGTTGTGGATGCGTGGAACAGTCTTCCCAGTGGGGTGATAGAGGCTAGGACCTTGGGTAGCTTTAAGAAGAGACTGGACAAATGTATGAGTGGGAGGGGCTGGGTTTGATTGGTGTCATGGGGTACGGGAGTTATTTCTTGGGTAGCTTTAGGTAGATGTGACGCTGTATAGTCCTTGTGGCTTAGCGCTTCTTTTTGATTATAATAATAATAATAATTTAGGAAGATGTCGTTTTGATAAGGACCTGCCTCGTATGGGCCAGTAGGCCTTCTGCAGTGTTCCTACATTCTTATGTTCTTATGTTCTTAAAAAGAAAATACTTTCATCATTCAACACTTTCACCTCACTCACACATAATCACTGTTTTTTGCAGAGGTACTCAGAATACAACAGTTTAGAAGTATATATGTATAAAGATACACAACATATCCCTCCAAACTGCCAATATCCCAAACCCCTCCATTAAAGTGCAGGCATTGTACTTCCCATTTCCAGGACTCAAGTCCGGCTATATAAAATAACCGGTTTCCCTGAATCCCTTCACTAAATATTACCCTGCTTACACTCCAACAGCTCGTCAGGTCCCAAATACCATTTGTCTTCATTCACTACTATCTATCACGCTCACGCACGCTTGCTGGAAGTCCAAGCCCCTCGCCACAAAACCTCCTTTACCCCCTCCCTTCAACCTTTTCGAGGGCGACCCCTACCCCGCCTTCCTTCCTATACAGATTTATATGCTCTCCGTGTCATTCTACTTTGATCCATTCTCTAAATGACCAAACCACCTCAACAACCCCTCTTTCCTCCTGCACCCACCCTCCTATAACCTACAAACTTCTGCCCCACATTCTAATACTGCATTTTTAAAACTATTCCAACCCTCTTCAACCCTCCCACTACTCATACTTGCACCAGCCCATCTTTCTGCGAATAGTTGCTTATATCTCACCCGAACTTCCTCCTCCTTTAGTTTATACACTTTCACTTCCCTCTTACTTGTCGTTTCCATTTTCCTCTTGTCGCATCTACCTCTTACTCTAACTGTAGCTACAACTAGATAATGATCCGATATATCAGTTGCCCCTCTATAAATATGTACATCCTGGAGCCTACCCATCAACCTTTTATCCACCAATATATAATCTAACAAACTACAGTGGACCCCCGCATAGCGAACGCCTTGCATAGCGAACAATCCGCATAGCGAACGCTTTGTTCGCTAAAATTTTGCCCCGCATAGTGGACAAAAACCCGCTCAGCGAACTTCGTCCGAGACGCGTCCAATGTGGGCCCTCAGCCAGCCTCACATGTGCCGCCCGTCCCATTGTTTACCAGCTAGCCTCCGCGGTAACATTCAAGCATGCACTCGGAATATTTCGTATTATTACAGTGTTTTCGGTGCTGTTTGTGGAAAATAAGTGACCATGGGCCCCAAGAAAGCTTCTAGTGCCAACCCTACACCTCAAAGGGTAAGAATACCCATTGAAATTAAGAAAGAGATCATTGATAAGTATGAAAGTGGAGTACGTATCACCGACCTGGTCAGGTTGTACAAGAAACCAAAATCAACCATCGCTTCTATTGTGGGCAAGAAAACGGCAATCAAGGAAGCTGTTGTTGCCAAAGGTTTAACTGTGTTTTCGAAACAAAGATCGCAAGTGATGGAAGATGTTGAGAGACTGTTATTGGTGTGGATAAATGAAAAACAGCTAGCAGGAGATAGCGTCTCTCAAGCGATCATATGTGAAAAGGCTAGGAAGTTGCATGACGATTTAATTAAAAAAATGCCTGCAACTAGTGATGATGTGAGTGAATTTAAGGCCAGCAAAGGTTGGTTTGAGAGATTTAAGAAGCGTAGTGGCATCCATAGTGTGATACGGCATGGTGAGGCTGCCAGTTCGGACCACAAAGCGGCTGAAAAATATGTGCATGAATTCAAGGAGTACATAGAAACTGAAGGACTGGAACCTGAACAAGTGTTTAATTGTGATGAAACAGGCCTGTTCTGGAAGAAAATGCCAAGCAGGACCTACATTACTCAGGAGGAAAAGGCACTCCCAGGACATAAGCCTATGAAAGACAGGCTTACTTTGTTGATGTGTGCCAATGCTAGTGGTGATTGCAAAGTTAAGCCTTTATTAGTGTATCACTCTGAAACTCCCAGAGCGTTCAGGCAAAAGAATGTCCTCAAGGATAATTTGTGTGTGCTGTGGAGGGCAAACAGTAAGGCATGGGTCACTAGGGAATTTTTCTATAACTGGTTACACCATGCATTTGCCCCCAATGTGAAAGATTACCTACTTTCATTACGTGCTATATTATACATTGTATATTTATTTATCCTCTTTTTCATAAAATATGTATTACTTATTACCAAACCTCACATAGTGCAATTAAAGGCTCCCCATTTTCATTTACCCCTGTCACCCCAACTTTACCTACTACTCCCTCCACAACATTTTTACCCACTTCAACAATGAAATCCCCAACCACAACTACTCTCACACTTGATTCAAAACTCCCCACGCATTCACTCAACATTTCCCAAAATCTCTCTCCTCTACACTTCTCTCTTCTCCAGGTGCATATACGAAATCCCCAACCACAACTACTCTCACACTTACTATAACCCACTTTTCACATCCAACCTTTATTTTACTCCGCATAATCCTTGAATTAATACATTTATTGTCTCTCTTTTCCTGCCATAGCTTATCCTTCAACATTATTGCTACTCCTTCTTAAGCTCTAACTCTATTTGAAACCCCTGACCTAATCCCATTTATTCTTCTCCACTGAAACTCTCCCACCCCCTTCAGCTTTGTTTCACTTAAAGCCAGGACATCCAGCTTCTTCTCATTCATAACATCCACAATCATCTCTTTCTTATCATTCACACAACATCCACGCACATTCAGACATCCCACTTAGACAATTTTCTTCTTATTATTCTTTTTAGTAATTATTACAGGAAAAGGGGTTACTAGCCCATTGTTCCCGGCATTTTAGTTGACTTTTACAACACGCATGGCTTACGGAGGAAAGATTCTTACTCCACTTCCCCATGGATATAAAAGGAAAAGTAATAAAAACAAGAACTATTAAGATAAAATCAAAGAAAATTCAGATGAGTTTGTATAAATAAACGTGTACATGTATGTGTAGTGTGACCTAAGTGTAAGTAGAAGTAGCAAGACGTACCTATAATCTTTCATATTTATGAGACAGACAAAAGACACCAGCAATCCTACCATCATGTAAAATAATTACCGGCTTTTGTTTCACACTCACTTGGCAGGACGGTAGTACCTCCCTGGGTGGTTGCTGTCTACCAACCTACTACCATAATTTATCCTGAGTAATATTGTCCAGCTGGCAAGGCATAAGTTATGGTTAGACCACCTCTGAAAGTGCAAATAAGTCTTGTTCTTTTGAAGTTTTCAGTTATCAGTATAATGGTATACATTACTGACAAAAAATAGATACCCAGTAAGTAAGACGTGTGCAGCAGTTAGGTACAGTATCTTATTCTGAAACAGGTTGCCTAAACAGTAGGCTTCATCAGTTGAGTACAGAGGTGGCAAATATGGAACATACAGTACTAGCTTTTAGTGATGGGATTTATGTTATTCATTAAGGCTGTTAAAGCCATTGCTTTGATATTTTTGTATAAGAATGCATCCATTTGCTTCCCTTGAATGTGATATAATACACTCCTGTGCTAAAATGTTGGTAAAAAAATATATAATAATATTTAGGAAGTTATCTTTGTGCCTAACCATTCTCATCTCTTTTTTTTTATTATATATTATTTTTTTTTTTTTAGGTTTTCAACGAAAATGCTGAAGTGTGGCAGAATAGCAAAGTAGATATCAGTCTCTTCCGTCTGTCTTATCCACGGTACTTCACTCTGGATGAAGTTGAGTTGAATTCTGAGGATTTGAACTGCACAGTTGATGTTAGACCATTTTACAACCCCTCACCCTACTCAATAGTTACCTGCACTCCCCTGCCAAGAATGTTCAATCTTTTCAGGGCTCTTGGTTTAAGACATCTTGTTGTAGTTGATGACAATAATGGAGTTGTTGGTATTGTGACTCGTAAAGATCTTGTAAAGTACAGAATTTGGAAACATAGAGGGCAGATGGGTTTAGAAGAGCTAGTCATTTATAACAGTGTTTCTTAAATAATAATAATATATTACAGATTCATCAGAGTTATTTTCCTGGAAAAAATAAATGTTTTTTTAAGGTTGTGAGATTACATCAAAGAATATGTACAGTACATTAATTTACAACTTACCAGTTATGTTGATTTCATTTTTATTAAAAAAACACTTTCACCACTAATATTGATAAATAAATTTTAATTTACTTCCTTGCATTTTGTTGAATATTTTTCTAAATATTATATTTATTCTAAATTAAAATTAATAATTGTTACCACTCAGTGGTCTGATTTGACTTCTGGATTTCTGCCCTTCATTATTTCACTCACACTTTACTAACAGTCCAGAACAGAACAAAATATCAGATTTTCATTTACAATTTGGATGTTATTTTTTAATTGTTAGTGCCATAATGTTTTGACGCTTCATTTTTTAAATTAATGCATGAAATCTTTAAAAAATTAAACGTACTATATAATGAACATAAGGTTGTGGATGTTTTACCTTTATTGGAATTACTGAGCTCAGTTATTAAATTGTTCATCTTGTGTGATTACCTGTAAGAGTAAATAATATCCAAGTCATCTGATTAGCTTTAATATAGGTATAGCTGAAGAGCTGAGCCTAAAATTATCCTCATTTATCTAGATTTGCTACAATCAGTATTTTAACAGTAAAACATAGTGTATCTTTTAATGAATGGGGGCTGCAAATATCTTGAATAAGTAAGAAAGTGGAGTACTTCAGCAGTGAAATTATGTTTCATTTTGGTAGATTGATGCTAGTAAAGATTTACAAACTTTAGAGATCATACATGTATTAAAATTTTACACAAATAACCTGCACATAGGAGAAACAAACTTATGATAATGTTTCAGTCTGACTTAGATCATCATCTGGTCACATTAACTGGTTTATGGTCCAGGTCAGACCAAAACATTGTCATAAGTTTCTTTTTCCTATGTGCAGGTTATTTGTGTACTGTTCCAGTTATGGTATTGTGCTTTTTTACTATTCTTTTTGTATTAAAATTTACTGGTATTGCACCTCCTAATATATACAAACTCTTGTTTTCTGTAGTAATGCCCTCTCATACAAGCTTCCAGGCAGCCCTATTTAAGTACTCTAGTATATAATGTTACCTGCTCTTTATCGTTTATGCTTTCAAAAAGCAGGCTGGAAAATTGTTTCAGGAATTTTAAAAAAAAATTCTGCATGGGAAAATTACATTTAACCCTTTCAGGGTCAAGAGGCCCTCTCCTAAACTTGTTCTCAGGGTCAAAAATTTTTTGGAAAAAAAAAATTCTTATGAAAAGATAGAGAATCATTTCCCTATCATAATGACACCAAAAGTATGAAATTTGATGGAAAACTTATGGAATTATGCTCTCGCGAAGTCAGCAGTCTCAACGGTGTTTACGCATTGGCAATTTTGCCCACTTTCAGCCCTATTTTCAGTCAATTCCAGTGTACTAGTCAACAAAAATTATAACTATTTCGCTGAACTCCATTTTTTTCTATCGAATGAGTACAAGAAACCACCTATTTACCGATTTCAACTATCCAATAAAATAGTCAGAAATTAGCAATTTTGCCAATTTCACACAAATTTCAAAAGATGCCAATTTCCAAATAGGGTCCAGAATAAACAAGACAGACATTCCTGGCACTAAAATAACACTTCCTCTGTTCATTAATCACGTCTCCAGGCCCCTCTTACATTTCTTTTGCTTTCTACATTGAATTTTTATTCTCTCAAAAAATAGAAGATTTACTGTTATGCAGGCTACTGCATTAGTGTAGAAATGGTATAAATAATATCAGCGCACTTGTGAAAGAATATTAGACTCGCCAGTTGACGTGTATTGGACACATGGCATGATTTGTTTACTTTTGAACTTTGGCAAAAATCGAACATTTCTGCTACTTTGAGCTCAATTTCAAGATACTTTTCATTGTGAAACCAATCAAAATCATCTCAATTTCTGTAATATGTCTTCCATTCTATAAAGTGAGGCCAGGAAAACTAGAATACAACAATAAATACCACATGCAAATACAGTGCAAAATCGGTTATAAACCAAAAACACGGTCAGTTTTTTTTTCTCGTTACGCACTGTGCGCTGCAGGATTTTTTTTATACTGTGCACACTGACCACATAGACCCATTCTTTCATATGTAAGCCTACCAGCTTTCTCTCGCTAGATTTGAAGGTGCTAGAATTTACGCATACTAGTACATCAATAACCCTGGTGCGTAAGCCGTACTAGTACGTCGGAAACCCCGAAAGGGTTAAAATTCAAAAACAAGAGAAAAGATATTTCTCTCACAAGGAGTTAATATTTTTGATAATGAGCAGATTGTTGCTGAGTGAGGCAAGTGCAAGAACAACTAACATGAAGGAGGAATACAGAAGGAGTTACTGAGTGAGAAGTACAGGAGCAGCAAACATAGATGAGTAGAGAGGGGTTAGATAGAGAAGACAAGTAAAATGTAAGTGACAAATAATTGCTGGTTTTAAATCTCGTAAGTTTATAATCATTACTAGTAATAATTTCACATCACTTGAATATTATGTTTCGGCGGGAGACAGAGAGAGAGAGATTTTGGGAAATGTTGAGTGAATACATGGGGAGTTTTGAACCAAGTGTGAGAGTACTTGTGGTTGGGGATTTCAATGCTAAAGTGGGTAAAAATGTTGTGGATGGAGTAGTAGGTAAATTTGGGGTGCCAGGGGTAAATGTAAATGGGGAGCCATTAATTGAGCTATGTGTAGAAAGAGATTTGGTAAGAAGTAATACATATTTTATGAAAAAGAGGATAAATAAATATACAAGGTATGATGTAGCACGTAATGAAAGTAGTTTGTTAGATTATGTATTGGTGGATAAAAGGTTAATGGGTAGGCTCCAGGATGTACACCTTTATAGAGGGGCAACTGATATATCGGATCATTATTTAGTTGTAGCTACAGTTAGAGTAAGAGGTAGATGGGACAAGAAGAAGGTGGCAACAACAAGTAGGAGGGAAGTGAAAGTGTATAAACTAAGGGAGGAGGAAGTTCGGGTGAGATATAAGCGACTATTGGTAGAAAGGTGGGCTAGTGCAAAGATGAGTAGTGGGGGGGGGGGGTTGAAGAGGGTTGGATGAGTTTTAAAAATGCTGTATTAGAATGTGGGGCAGAAGTTTGTGGTTATAGGAGGGTGGGGGCAGGAGGAAAGAGGAGTGATTGGTGGAATGATGAAGTAAAGGGTGTGATAAAAGAGAAAAAGTTAGCTTATGAGAGGTTTTTACAAAGCAGAAGTGTTATAAGAAGAGCAGAGTATATGGAGAGTAAAAGAAAGGTGAAAAGAGTGGTGAGAGAGTGCAAAAGGAGAGCAGATGATAGAGTGGGAGAGGCACTGTCAAGAAATTTTAATGAAAATAAGAAAAAATTTTGGAGTGATTTAAACAAGTTAAGAAAGCCTAGGGAACGTATGGATTTGTCAGTTAAAAACAGAGTAGGGGAGTTAGTAGATGGGGAGAGGGAGGTATTAGGTAGACGGTGAGAATATTTTGAGGAACTTTTAAATGTTGAGGAAGAAAGGGAGGTGGTAATTTCATGCACTGGCCAGGGAGGTATACCATCTTTTAGGAGTGAAGAAGAGCAGAATGTAAGTGTGGGGGAGGTACGTGAGGCATTACGTAGAATGAAAGGAGGTAAAGCAGCTGGAACTGATGGGATCATGACAGAAATGTTAAAAGCAGGGGGGGGATATAGTGTTGGAGTGGTTGGTACTTTTGTTTAATAAATGTATGAAACAGGGGAAGGTACCTAGGGATTGGCGGAGAGCATGTATAGTCCCTTTATATGAAGGGAAGGGGGTCAAAAGAGATTGTAAAATCTATAGAAGAATAAGTTTATTGAGTATACCAGGAAAAGTGTATGGTAGGGTTATTATTGAAAGAATTAGAGGTAAGACAGAATGTAGGATTGCGGATGAGCAAGGAGGTTTCAGAGTGGGTAGGGGATGTGTAGATCAAGTGTTTACATTGAAGCATATATGTGAACAGTATTTAGATAAAGGTAGGGAAGTTTTTATTGCATTTATGGATTTAGAAAAGGCATATGATAGAGCGGATAGAGGAGCAATGTGGCAGATGTTGCAAGTATATGGAATAGGTCGTAAGTTACTAAATGCTGTAAAGAGCTTTTATGAGGATAGTGAGGCTCAGGTTAGGGTGTGTAGAAGAGAGGGAGACTACTTCCCGGTAAAAGTAGGTCTTAGACAGGGATGTGTAATGTCACCATGGTTGTTTAATATATTTATAGATGGGGTTGTAAAAGAAGTAAATGCTAGGGTGTTCGGGAGAGGGGTGGGATTAAATTATGGGGAATCAAATACAAAATGGTAATTGACACAGTTACTTTTTGCTGATGATACTGTGCTTATGGGAGATTCTAAAGAAAAATTGCAAAGGTTAGTGGATGAGTTTGGGAGTGTGTATAAAGGTAGAAAGTTGAAAGTGAACATAGGAAAGAGTAAGGTAATGAGGGTATCAAATGATATAGATAAAGAAAAATTGGATATCAAATTGGGGAGGAGGAGTATGGAAGAAATGAATGTTTTCAGATACTTGGGAGTTGACGTGTCGGCGGATGGGTCTATGAAAGATAGAGGTGAATCATAGAATTGATGAGGGGAAAAGGGTGAGCGGTGCACTTAGGAGTCTGTGGAGACAAAGAACTTTGTCCTTGGAGGCAAAGAGAGGAATGTATGAGAGTATAGTTTTACCAACGCTCTTATATGGGTGTGAAGCATGGGTGATGAATGTTGCAGCGAGGAGAAGGCTGGAGGCAGTGGAGATGTCATGTCTGAGGGCAATGTGTGGTGTGAATATAATGCAGAGAATTCGTAGTTTGGAAGTTAGGAGGAGGTGCAGGATTACCAAAACTGTTGTCCAGAGGGCTGAGGAAGGGTTGTTGAGGTGGTTCGGACATGTAGAGAGAATGGAGCGAAACAGAATGACTTCAAGAGTGTATCAGTCTGTAGTGGAAGGAAGGCGGGGTAGGGGTCGGCCTAGGAAAGGTTGGAGGGAGGGGGTAAAGGAGATTTTGTGTGCGAGGGGCTTGGACTTCCAGCAGGCATGCGTGAGCGTGTTTGATAGGAATGAATGGAAACAAATGGTTTTTAATACTTGACGTGCTGTCAAAGTAACATTTATGAAGGGATTCAGGGAAACCGGCAGGCCGGACTTGAGTCCTGGAGATGGGAAGTACAGTGCCTGCACTCTGAAGAGGGGTGTTAATGTTGCAGTTTAAAAACTGTAGTGTAAAGCACCCTTCTGGCAAGACAGTGATGGAATGAATGATGGTGAAAGTTTTTCTTTTTCGGGCCACCCTGCCTTGGTGGGAATCTGCCAGTGTTAATAAAAAAAAATAACATTCATACATACATACATACATTATAGGTAGTAGATTGGCAGACAGCAACTGCCCAGGGAGGTACTCCCGTCCTGCCAAGTGAGTGTAAAACAAAAGCCTGTAATTGTTTTACATGATGGTAGGATTGCTGGTGTCCTTTTTTCTGTCTCATGAACATGCAAGATTTCAGGTATGTCTTGCTACTTCTACTTACAAATAGGTCACACTACACATACATGTACAAGCACATATATACACACCCCTCTGGGCTTTCTTCTATTTTCTTTCTAGTTCTTATTCTTGTTTATTTCCTCTTATCTCCATGGGGAAGTGGAACAGAATTCTTCCTCCGTAAGCCATGCGAGTTGTAAGAGGCGACTAAAATGCCGGGAGCAAGGGCCTAGTAACCTCTTCTCCTGTATATATTACTAAATGGAAAAGGAGAAACTTTCGTTTTTCCTTTTGGGCCACCCCGCCTCGGTGGGATACGGCTGGTGTGTTGAAAGAAAGAAGATATATATATATATGTACATACATTATAGGTAGTAGGTTGGTAGACAGCAACCGCCCAGGGAGGTACTACCGTCCTGCCAAGTGAGTGTAAAACGAAAGCCTGTAATTGTTTTACATGATGGTAGGATTGCTGGTGTCCATTTTTCTGTCTCGTAAACATGCAAGATTTCAGGTACGTCTTGCTACTTCTTCTTACACTTAGGTCACACTACACATTCATGTACAAGCATGTATATATATATGTACACATCCCTCTGGGTTTTCTTCTATTTTCTTACTAGTTCTTGTTCTTGTTTATTTCTTGTTCTCTCCATGGGGAAGTGGAACAGAATTCTTCCTCCGTAACCCATGTGTGTTGTAAGAGGCGACTAAAATGCTGGGGGCAAGGGGCTAGTAACCCCTTCTCCTGTATAAATTACTAAATTTAAAAAAGAGAAACTTTTGTTTTTCTTTTTGATCCACCCTGCCTCGATGGGATACAGCCGCTTTGTTGAAAGAAGAAGAATATACATACATACATACATACATACACACACACAGGTCTCCCTCAACATTAGCGTTTTCAACTTTCGCGGGCTTCACACATTTGCAAATTCCCAATCACCAAATTCCCAGCCACCAAATTCTCAGCCGCCAAATCATATTTAAGTTTCCCGCCACCTGCGAGTCCCTACTACCCTCCCTCCGACGCACAACTGCCAGCCAGCCCTCCCACCACTGTGTGGTGAGTGTTTTGTTTGTTCATTATTTGCTATTAAACTACAGTATAAATAATGTAAACCCATTTATGACTGCATATTGGAATGGCTATTCAGACAGGTATTGGACGGTGACATTATGTGTTTACTCTTGAGCACAGCAAAGAATCAAACATTTCTGCTGCTGCTAATAATAACAACAGTAATAATTATAATAATAATAAATACGATAGAATTGAAGAAGGAAATTGTACAAAAAAACGAGGGAGTGGTTAACACATCGTCAGTGTGGCTTTGTTTATGCTGGAGTGAGCATTAGTCTCCATCCTCTTCCAAACATTTCACAATAATTCATTGTTTACCTGGAGAGAGTTCCGGGGGTCAACGCCCCCGCGGCCCGGTCTGTGACCAGGCCTCCTGGTGGATCAGAGCCTGATCAACCAGGCTGTTGCTGCTGGCTGCACGCAAACCAACGTACGAGCCACAGCCCGGCTGATCCGGAACTGACTTTAGGTGCTTGTCCAGTGCCAGCTTGAAGACTGCCAGGGGTCTGTTGGTAATCCCCCTTATGTGTGCTGGGAGGCAGTTGAACAGTCTCGGGCCCCTGACACTTATTGTATGGTCTCTTAACGTGCTAGTGACACCCCTGCTTTTCATTGGGGGGATGTTGCGTCGTCTGCCAAGTCTTTTGCTTTCGTAGTGAGTGATTTTCGTGTGTTTGGTGCTTGTAGATTGAGTGCAACTGGAGTGGTAGAGGCAGTGGTTGAGGAAGCGGTTGAAGCAGTGGGTGAGGCAGTGAGTGAGGCATGGGTTGAAGCAGCAGTTGAGGCAGCAGTTGAGGCATTGGTAGAGGCAGCGGTTGAGGCAGCGGTTGAGGCAGCGGTTGAGGCAGTGGGTGAGGCAGTGGGTGAGGCAGCGGGTGAGGCAGCGGTTGAGGCAGCGGTTGAGGCAGTGGGTGAGGCAGCGGTTGAGGCAGCGGTTGAGGCAGTGGTTGAGGCAGTGGTATTTAATAACATACATGTTAATAATAATACATGTTATTAATAACATGTACTATTATTATTTATAACATATATGTTATTAAATACCACTGCCTCAACTGCTGCTTCTACCACTGCCTCAACCGCTGCCTTAACCGCTGCCTCAACCACTGCCTCTACCATTGCCTCAACCGCTGCCTCAACCGCTGCCTCACCCACTGCCTCACCCACTGCCTCACCCACTGCCTCACCCACTGCCTCACCCACTGCCTCAACCATTGCCTCAACTGCTTCCTCAACCACTGCCTCTCCCACCACTCAGTATGGTGAGTGTTTTGTTTGTTCATTATTTGCTATTAAACTACACTATAAATAATGCCAACCCATTCATGACTGCATATTGGAATGGCTATTCGGACAGGTATTGGATGGTGACATCATATGTTTACTCTTGAACACAGCAAAGAATCAAACATTTCTGCTACTGCTAATAATAACAATAATAATAATAATAATAATAATAATAATAATAATAATAATAATAATAATAATAAATACAATAGAATTGAAGAAGGAAATTGTACAAAAATACGAGGGAGTAGTTGACACATCGTCAGTGTGGCTTTGTTTATGCTGGAGTGAGCATTAGTCTCCGTCTTCTTCCAAACATTTCACAATAATTCATTGTGTTTGGTGCTTGTAAATTGAGTGTGACTGGAGTGGTAGAGGCAGTGGTTGAGGAAGCAGTTGAGGCAATGGTTGAGGCAGTGGGTGAGGCAGTGGGTGAGGCAGTGGGTGAGGCAGCGGTTGAGGCAATGGTAGAGGCAGTGGTTGAGGCAGCGGTTAAGGCAGCGGTTGAGGCAGTGGTAGAAGCAGCAGTTGAGGCAGTGGTATTTAATAACATATATGTTATAAATAATAATAATACATGTTATTAATAACATGTACTATTATTATTTATAACATATATGTTATTAAATACCACTGCCTCAACAACTGCCTCTACCATTGCCTCAACCACCGCCTCAACCGCTGCCTCAACCACTGCCTCTACCATTGCCTCAACTGCTGCCTCAACCGCTGCCTCACCCACTGCCTCACCCACTGCCTCACCCACTGCCTCACCCACTGCCTCAACCATTGCCTCAACTGCTTCCTCAACCACTGCCTCTACCACTCCAGTCACACTCAATTTACAAGCACCAAACACAATGAATTATTGTGAAATGTTTGGAAGAAGACGGAGACTAATGCTCACTCCAGCATAAACAAAGCCACACTGACGATGTGTCAACTACTCCCTCGTATTTTTGTACAATTTCCTTCTTCAATTCTATCGTATTTATTATTATTGTTATTATTATTATTATTATTATTATTATTATTATTATTATTATTATTATTACTATTGTTATTATTAGCAGTAGCAGAAACGTTTGATTCTTTGCTGTGTTCAAGAGTAAACATATGATGTCACCATCCAATACCTGTCCGAATAGCCATTCCAATATGCAGTCATGAATGGGTTGGCATTATTTATAGTGTAGTTTAATAGCAAATAATGAACAAACAAAACACTCACCATACTGAGTGGTGGGAGGGCTGGCTGCCAGTTGCGGGGGTTGGAGGGAGAGTAGTAGGGACTCGCAGTGGTTGAGGCAGTGGTATTTAATAACATACATGTTATTAAACCATAACATGTATGTATTTAGTACAATTTATGATGTTTTTATTTATTTTATGATTGTTCATGGTTCAACAAGTTAAGGAAGCAGTATTGTATTATATTTCCCTACAATACATTGGGGCACAAAACATTCGCGATTTTTCAACATTCACGAGGCTCTTTATCCCCTAACCCTCGCGAATGTTGAGGGAGACCTATATATATCTTCTTTCTTTCAACACACCAGCCGTATCCCACCGAGACGGGGTGGCCCAAAAGGAAAAACAAAAGCGTCTTCTTTTACATTTAGTAATATATACAGAAGAGGTTACTAGGCCCTTGCTCCCGGCATTTTAGTCGCCTCTTATAACACGCATGGCTTACGGAGGAAGAATTCTGTTCCACTTCCCCATGGAGGTAAGAGGAAATGAACAAGAACAAGAACTAGTAAGAAAATAGAAGAAACCCCAGAGGGGTGTGTATATATATGCTTGTACATGTATGTGTAGTGTGACGTAAGTGTAAGTAGAAGTAGCAAGACATTCCTGAAATCTTGCATGTTTATGAGACAGAAAAAAGGACACCAGCAATCCTACCATCATGTAAAACAATTATAGGCTTTCGTTTTACACCCACTTGGCAGGACGGTAGTACCTCCCTGGGCGGTTGCTGTCTACCAACCTACTACCTCAAACCTGTATATCTTTCTTTCAACACACCGGCCGTATCCCACTGAGGCGGGGTGGCCCAAAAGGAAAAACGAAAGTTTCCCCTTTTACCTTTAGCAATATGTACAGGAGAAGAGGTTACTAGCACCTTGCTCCCGGCATTTTAGTCGCCTCCTACAACACGCATGGCTTACAGAGGAAGAATTCTGTTCCACTTCCCCATGGAGGTAAGATAAAATAAACAAGAACAAGAATTAGTAAGAAAATAGAAGAAAACCCAGAGGGGTGTGTGTGTATATATATGCTTGTACATGTATGTGTAGTGTGACCTAAGTGTAAGTAGAAGTAGCAAGACGTACCTGAAACCTTGCATGTTTGAGACAGAAAAATGGACACCAGCAATCCTACCATCATGTAAAAAAATTACAGGCTTTCGTTTTACACTCACTTGGCAGGACGGTAGTACCTGTCTACCAACCTACTACCTCAAACCTGTATATATATATATGTACTATATACATAAAAGAAGGCAGTTGAGACTAGGAGCAGGTGAAAGAAAAGGGAGAGAAAGAAGGATGATTTGAGAGACGGTTGCTCTGTACTATATTATCTTTTTTCCTATTAAATCTATCAAGTCAGAGATGGATAAAAGCATTTACTGCTTTGTGATGGAGCCGAAAAACTCACAGATAAATATCCATATCGGTTACCTAAGGATTTGTAGATTCATCTTTAGAGCAATTAGGCCTTTCTCTACATTGATGTCTTGAACATTCAGTAGGTTTGTCATAACTGCTTTCCTATCTGCTTTTTCCAAATATTCAAGACGACTTAAGGTTTAACTATTTTTAAATTTCATGGCAAATCAGGTTCTCAGACCTTTAAAATTCATGACTAATGATACAATGAGGATTATTTGTTAAGAAATAACACAAAAGACATAATGTTAATCAACAAATAACATGATCCTTATTTTATAGTTAGGTAACTTAATATATAATACAGGTGTATAAGTGCACAGAGGAAGGGTCATTATATCATTGAGGGATTTCTTCTAAAACTTTAAAACTGAAGCCTCTTAAAAATGTCCTTACTCACTGAAACCAGTGCCTGAGAGATCATAGGTTCAGGCATGTGTATCGGTATATATTACATTAAGATCCACATTAGTTTTGCCACAGGGCCAAAATAAATGCACATACTTAACACAAAAGACCATGTTCATAAGCCATTGCTTCAGGCATGCAAATGTGCATGCTTTAAGCCTTACATAGGTAATATCCCCTACTAAAGAATGACGTCACCTTCATTCCTAAACAGAAGAGTTAATTATATCCTTTGATAAAAGTTATTATGATTACATTTTTACCAGAATCTCCATGGTCTGCCTAATAATGACAGAAAGGACTATTGTCCTAGTTTAAGCTAGGACCCAAAAACTTGACACAGACAGTTCTCTGTTAATCATGTTTTATTGTGATGTAAAATCATGACTTATTTACAGTTAGGACAAAATTATTTATTGTGTCAGCTGTTACAGAGAGGTCATCTAAGTTTGCTAGCATGAGAATCAGGTAGACTATTCACTTTGTAAGAATGTTTATTAAACTATGAGGAATTGCAGCCAGCAAGAATGAATGCCATTCCTTCCTCTTTTGTAATGTACAGTACTGTGTGAGCTAACTTCTAGCCTGTACAGTGCATCTTTCATTTGTGCAGGAATATCCAGGTCCACACGAGCCACAGTGTAAATTGCAAAGTTGTTGGAAAAAAGATGTAACACACTGTTAACAGTAGGAAAACTTTAAGCCTTAACAGCCTTGGGTGCCATTATAATGAGTGTTTAAGCGTTTACAAAATCATAACCTTGGTATTCCCAGTTAAATCCTTTTTTTGAAGCTCCATCCATCATCACAGTTGGTAAAAGCAAGGCGATGGTTACTTGGTAGCATTATAGGCAAGGCAGACCTTGCTCAAAGTAAGTCGGGTTTATCTAGGTGTGCTTAATTAATGTTTTCTAAATACTTGAATACTTTCAAATTTATTATGAATTACAATGCTTAGTTATATTATGATTTTCACAACATTTAACACCCCCATTCTGCAGTACAGTGTAGTATTGTCAAGCTTTGGGAATGGATTGCACAATGGTTACCACTTTCTCCTGTTATTAATGTATCCCCTATGATCATGTCTGTATTGTTTTAAGCCTATCTGTACACTGAGGAAACCATTATATGCTTATTCTCTTATTTCCATTACATATTTTCTACCTTTAGATTTCTTTACTTTTGTAATATTGAATATGGTTTAATGATTGTCAGTCATTTCATTCCAAAAAAATTAGGTGCTTTATTTCATAAAATTCAAGGACATGCTCACTTATAATAATGCAGTTCTGAAGAAAGTCAGTACCTTGTTGAAATGGTTCAGAGCTAACCCAAAAATTGGAAATGGAAAGTAGACAAAGTGTCAGTTGGTTTTGAGAATGATAATGGTCCAAGACTGACCGTTGTCATTTACTTTCAATTTCCAGTTTAACTTTGAAAATACATGTACTTCTAATATACATATATATAGTACTAGATACTGAGAGAGGCCAGCATCACCTTAATGTAATAAAAATTATTACTATTGTTACTATGATTATTATTATGTGTATTATCATTGTAATTTTTGTATGTATGTATATTATAAAGCTTGTGATGTTGCATAAAAATGGCACTTGAGATTCAGAATTGTCATATACTGTGCTCCTTTGATTCTACAAACTTTTCGGGGAATCATTCACTGCGATTCTTTTCATTTTTGGAAAATATGTGCTTTTATGATTGTGACATTTTATTCATTGAGCATTTTTGGCCAGTTCCATTATTCCAATCGACCAAACTCATGGCTATTTCACTAGTATTCCTTCTATTCTATCAACTTGAGTACAAGAAACCCATTTACCTATTTCAACTATCCAATAAGGTGTTCAGAAATCATTAATTTGGCCAATTCTACACAAAATTAAAAAATTGCCAGTTTAAAAATAGGGTCTAGAATAAACAATGTAGACATTCTTGGTACAAAAAAAAAAACTTTTCCTCTGTTCCTTAGTCACATCTCCAGGCCCATCTTATATTACGCTTGCTTTCCATTTTGAATTATTATTCACACAAAAAAAAATAGATGTACTGTTACGCAGACTACTGCATTATTGTAATAATTGTATAAATAATGTCAGTGCCTTCCTAAATGCATATTAGAATGGCAGGTTGGATGCATATTGTGTACTCTAGAATATCAGCAATTTTAAGACTACTTTCAGTCCTGAAACAAATCAAAATTATCTCTGTTTTTGTAATATATCTTCTATTCTATCTATCTTTTGATTAGAATAATAATAATAACTTTCAAATGAGACCAAGAAACCGAGAATACACCCATAAAAATCATACGATAATACAGTGGACCCCCGCATAACGATTACCTCCGAATGCGACCAATTATGTAAGTGTATTTATGTAAGTGCGTTTGTACGTGTATGTTTGGGGGTCTGAAATGGACTAATCTACTTCACAATATTTCTTATGGGAACAAATTCGGTCAGTACTGGCACCTGAACATACTTCTGGAGTGAAAAAATATCGTTAACCGGGGGTCCACTGTATACTGCAAAATCGCTATTTAAAAAAAAAAAAAAAACGGTCGCAGTTTTTCTTTTCTCATTATGCATTGCTTCCTGCAGGAATTTTTTTATATGGTGCCCACTTACTGCATAGACCCTTTCTCTCATACCTAGGCCCAAATCTACCACACTCTGGTCGTAAACTGGGCCACAGGGGTATTGACCCCCGAAATCCTCTCCAAGTATGCACAGCGTATCTGAGTGAACTGAGTTCATGGCATTGTACTATGGGACCGACACTGTCTTCAAAGACATTATATAACGGGACTGATACCGAAAGGGTTAAGATGACTCAATAACCCTGATATTCATTTGGGATTTTCATCACAACTGGTAACTTGTCAACAAATCTGTGAATGACTCCTTTAAATCACTGTACTTAAGAATATCAGAATAGATCTGTGTAATATTCTTTTAAATGAATGTTTCCTACTTGTAGAATATATAATATAATTAATGTAAGAGTAGAAAGTAACTTAATAATATTTATTTTACTTTCATTTTTTAATGTAATGTATAGAGATCATGGAAATATTCCAGAACTGCCAAAGATTTTATCAGAATCATTTACACATGGTTACAATATAGGAGAAAAAAAAGTCATTCATTAAATGTAAGGACTCGGGTAGATAGTTATTTGTAACACAAACATGAGCTGTCACACCATTTGCCTCTTTGACACTTGACCATTTTGGGTTTAGCTCTTATTGTATTATTTCTCTGATACTCATTCTTTTATGCTTAGTATGCAACTACAAATACAGATTATATACCTTTTTTTTTTTTTACCAGCCATCTCATTTTTTAATTGCATATTTTGGGATTTCATAGCAGTTTGAGGTATTTTTGACATACAGTGGTAACTCAGGATACGAACGGCTCAAAACTCGAACAATTATGTAAGTGTATTTATGTAAGTGCTGTTGTAAGTGTATTTTTGGGGGGTTTGAAACGGATTAATCTAATTTACATTATTCCTTATGGGAACAAATTCGTTCAGTATTGGCACTCAAACAGCCTTCTGGAACAAATTAAGATCATATCCTGAGGTACTACTATATTTAAATTTTTAGCTAGAATATGCATATAAATAACAAAATTGATGTTATACTATATACTGATACACAAATTATCAAGGCTTATCACTTCAAATAACAAAAAAAGGAAACATTAACCCTCAGCTGTTGAATAAGGGATGGTGAATGTGTTTCCTTTTTTGTTTAGTCACCTTATCTCAGTGGGAGATGGCCGGTGTATTAAAATTAAAAATGAATATAATTTGTATTTCTAGTTACATGAACAGAGCTATACTCGTAGCATCCCATCTTTGGTGTTAAGTTTGCCATTTAACTAAAGTTTCCAGTGATTATAACACTGCCTCCTTTTGATTCCCATGTTAAACAACTTTCTAAGGTTTCCAGTGATTGTAACACTTACTACCTTTTTTTTTGTGTGTGTATACACCAGCTGTCTTTCTAGGGTTTTTTGGCACTGCTTTTTTTAAGGTTACAATTTTGGGCTCTTATTCTCTGTTGATGTTGCTAGTACAGTAGGGCCCAGCTTTACGGTGTTTCACCTTATGGCGTTCCGCTAATACAGGCATTTCAAATTATGACCAAAACTCACTCTACAGCTTCCCCCACCTGGCTTTCTAATATGGTCACCACACCCCACCCGGTTTGTTTACATTCTCCGTGAGCTCCGTGAGAACTGCATCTCTCCATTGTATCTGGAGACTTTCCAAAATTTCTAGTGCTGTAAAGTTATTTCATGTTTTATATATTCTCTGATAATTATACTTATTTGTACTTGTACCTAAATAAACTTGCGCACTGTGCTGGCATGCAGGTACACATTAAACTCGCTAAGAGTGTCTTACTAGTCTTGAGTAAGGACCCCATAATAATACTGTAGGGGTCATCCTCAAAAAGGTTAGAGAGAGGGGGTAAAGGAGGTTTTGTGGGCGAGAGGCTTGGACTTCTAGCAAGCGTGCGTGAGCGTGTTAGATAGGAGTGAATGGAGATGAATGGTTTTTGGGACCTGAAGAGCTGTTGGAGTGTGAGCAGGGTAAGATTTAGTGAAGGGATTCAGGGAAACCGGTGATTTTAATACAGTGGACCCCCGCTTAACGATCACCTCCCAATGCGACCAATTATGTAAGTGTATTTATGTAAGTGCGTTTGTACGTGTATGTTTGGGGGTCTGAAATGGACTTAATCTATTTCACAATATTCCTTATGGGAACAAATTCGGTCAGTACTGGCACCTGAATATACTTCTGGAATGAAAAAATATCGTTAACCGGGGGTCCACTGTAATTGGATTTACATTGTTTCTTGTGGGGAAAATGGATTTGAAAATCGTCGATTTCGACAACAGTCACACTTCCAGGAACAGATTAATTACGAAAAATGGGGGACCACTGTATTAGGTTAATATAAACATTTTCATTAATCCATCTATGATATTTTTTTTTTTTTTTTGCAAAATTATATAATAAACAGGCTACGTAACATATAAACATGATAAATACACCCCACAGTAGAATAAGTTAACATAAATATGAGATGTTTCATGTAAATGAACATGTATGAGCCAAAAGTAGACATGTTCATCTGCCTGTTTATATACTACATGTGTCTCTCCCCTCTCATTTACTCGTTCTTTCATTTATTCGTTTTACCTCGTTTAATCACCTTTCACCTTACATTAAGACTACAAATATTTTAAGGTAAGTAATGATTGCACTGTATGTTCATTTGATCACGCTGTTGTGCTTTAAATGTCGTAGTATATTACGTGTGGATGGAGTGGCCTGGCTGGCTACCATACCTCCCACACCTGACTTCTAGCAATAAATACTAATCACCTCTCACCATACATTAAGACTACAAATAATTTAAGGTAAGTAATGAGTGTACTGTGTGTGTATTTTACTTTTTATTGTTTTTGACGCATAATTCTATTGGTAACCTAATATATGTTAGTGTAAACTTGTTATCTGGCATTTATATGCATTTATAAGTGGAAAAAATGGTGTTCTGCTTTCCGGCGATGTCTGGTTTCTGATGGTAGCCTGGAACCTAACCTGCTTTATAAGTGGGGCCCTACTGTACATTTTTTTTTAAATTTCATTATATCTATTTGTAATGTTATCCTGTCTCTTTATTTTTTCTATCAGTGAGCAAGAGAATGTATACTGTGTTCAATCTTTCTTCATAGCTTGTAGCTTTTACAGCCATTTTATAGCATATACAGCCTCCTCACTTAATGATGGAGTTCCATTCCTAAGAGCACATTGTTAAATGACTTCGTTGGTAAGAAAGGAGCATACTGTAATGGTTGTGGATTTGTGTCAACCATCTCTGATATTGTTTTAATGTCACCTTTGCACTATTTATAACATTTTTAGTATATTTTTATATGTTTATACAGTAGTGTACTGTATATTGTAATAAACAGAATAGAGGAAATCAGCTCTAATATGCATTATTTAGGTATGCATAATGGTCAGAGAGCCCATCGTAAGTCCAAGTCATTGGTAAACGAGTACGTTTTTAAGTGAGGAGAGGCTGTATTTAGATTTGTTTCTACTTTAAATACATTTTTTTATATGTAGACACCATACAACTGGTAAGCCATTCCTATAATTAGAAATGTTATGAAGACAAGTACTGATGTCTTTAGGACTCAGCTGGTGATATTTTTTCTTGAATATTTCTCCTCATATTAATGGTTCAGTATTCCTTTCACACAGACTCTCCTACCCACTCTAATAATTTGTTTTTTAATCCTGTGTTTTCTAATTTCCATATTAGTCTTTTATGGGAAACCATCTAGTGTCATTTTCCAAGTTGTTAAAAAAAATTTAATCTTAACTATACATGTTTACTGCTCTAACCCTTTGAGGGTCCAAATCTCAGTTCTGAGACTTGTCCACAGGGTCCAAGAATTTTCAGAAAAAAAAAAATGTTATTTTTTATGAAATGGTAGATAATCTTTTTCTGAAGGTAATAAAACAAAAAGTACGAAATTTGATGGAAAATTGACGAAATGACGCTCTCGCGAATTTTGCTGCATCAGCGATGTTTACGCATCAGCAATTTTGCCTACATTGAATCCTATTTTAGGCCAATTACATTGCTCCAGTCTACCAAATTCTTAGCTATTTCGCTAGTATGCTTTCCATTTTAGCAACTGTGCACAAGAAACTTCTCACTACCCAATAAAATGATCACAAAATGGTAATTTGTCCAATTTCACACACATTTCAAAATATTCTAATTTCAAAATAGGGTCCAGAATAAACAATGCAGGCACTCCTAGCACTAAATAACACTTCCTCTGCTCATTAGTTACAGTTCCAGGCTTTACACATTTTGATGTTTTATTCACACAATTTTTTTTTTTTCCTCTCCTTCAACAAGTTGGCCATCTCCCACCGAGGCAGGGTGACCCAAAAAGAAAAAAAATCCCCAAAAAGAAAATACTTTTATCATCATTCAAAATGTATTTTTGCTGTTGATGTTACAACCTGATAGAACACAATATTGCAATAATTGTAATAATTGAATAAGTAATATCAGTGCTTTCGTGAACGCACCGCAGATCCACTAGTTGATGTGTATTAGATGCATGAGTGATTTGTTCATTCTTGAACATTGGCAAAAATTGAACATTTCCCCTACTTTGAGCTCAATTTCAAGCTATTTTCAGTATTAAAACCGATCAAAATTATATCTATTTCCATTCTATTAAATGATACCAAAAAAACGAGAAATCAATCATAAAAGCCATACGAAAATACACTGCAAAGTTAGTGTTTTAAACCAAAAACACGGTCGCAGTTTTTTCTCATTATTCACTGTGTATTGCATGATATTTTAGGTATGGTGCACACTTACCACATAGGCCCATTCTCTCATATCTAGGCCCAAATTTACCATTCGCAGCTTATCTGAGTGAGCCGAGCTCACGCCATAGAGCAATGGCACAGGCCTGGGCTTCAAACACGTAGAACGACTGCATGGACCCTCAAGTGGTTAAATCATCTTGTTTGTATTTTCTTTTTTCCTAAGCCGTGTCTTGTAACATTATCACAGAGAACATAATCACTTTTACCAACTAATACTGAAGCTATTTTCTTTTTATAGTAAACACTTAGTTTAATATTGACTATGTATATATCTGACTTAAGCATCATTTTGTATGCCTATGTTCAATCCTTTCTCAGAAGTTCTCTCTCAGATTTTCCCTTCCAGTTATTTCACATTGCCAATATAGTATTAATCTATCTATGGTATACTGTATATTGCTTCCAAGATACTTCACACATTCTCATTTTTCTATCAGTGTAGTGCTTATTATCTCCTTGAATATAAAATCAAAATGCAGCTTGTATATTAAATGAGTATACTTTTGAATTAAAATCATTTTTATTTGAGATGTTAAGAAACACTATCTATGGAATATTTGCATGACTGATATTTTGAGGCTGTATTCATAGTTTTGAATTAAAAAGACATGCTTATGCAAGAGCAAGTAGTAGTGAGATTTTGTGACTGTACATTTCTAAATGTATACTATAGTATAGAGTTCAGTATTGTGCTTACACATAAAGGTACTGTATTATAAAGTATGTTTGTGTGTTAAAAAGACTTTTCACAACCTACAATGTATATGTTGGTGTATTGTAAAGGCTTTCACAATCTACATTGTACATGGTAAGACTTTTCACAGCTTACAATGTACCTGATATATGGGTGTACTGTAAATGGTATGATAGTGTTTTACAGACTTTTCATAATCTACATTGTACATGGTATGCTGGTGTACTGTGAAGGCTTTTTACAAACTACATAGTACGTACTTCTCAAGCAGTAAAACAACAGATGCAAGAAAAACAATACTGGACATCTATACAGAATGCATTACAGCAAGTTCTTTTATATATCCTCTTTGATATATATTTAATTTCTCAGTAGTAGTACCAATTCCTAGTAACCAGTTACCAGTAACCAGTGTACCAGTAGATGACTCACTACCAATCGTCTGCGTGAATCACTGACTGATTATTCATATTGCTAAAATAATGAGTCAAAGAAACACTGAGTCTACACTGAAAACACAAGGCTTAGAGTACACAAGAAATTCACTGTAAATGTCTCACACACGCAAATGTCTTTAAATGCAGAAAAAATGTCTCTAAACAGAAAATTATCACTGAAGTCTGGAGTAGTAGACGGAGTGACTAGTGATGAGGGGAAGGTTGTCCTGTGCGGTGATGACGCCTCCTACACTCACACTGTCGTCGTGAAGAAATGCGCTTTCTAGGT
Source organism: Cherax quadricarinatus (assembly GCF_038502225.1). Lineage (NCBI taxonomy): Eukaryota > Metazoa > Arthropoda > Malacostraca > Decapoda > Parastacidae > Cherax > Cherax quadricarinatus. The sequence continues at coordinate 25,228,229 of NC_091304.1, forward strand.
GAACTCACATAACTGGCTTTATCGTTGGCGCCAGCTACAATCTCTTGACCAATTATGTGAGCCAAAACAGTACTAGGACCTGGTACAAGGGTGGAAAAAAACCCATAGGCAGATGAGTGAATAGTGGCGGATGGTGGTGGGGGCAGCGGAACAAGCTGGCCCTGTGCGCTCTCACTGCCATGCACTTCTCAACACGCACAAGGTGGCTTAACTAAATCACAATGCCACAGGGATGATGAAGACCACTCTTACCAGCATCCAAGCACAAGCGATATATGAGACAATACTTCAGAGGAACTTGCGTGGCTTACTTCTCTCTCTCAGCTGGGTTAGGAAGCTGGGCTGGCTGACTGGCTTAACCCACGAGAATGGCTGACTGGAAGACGTGTAACGATGCACACAGCATGAAGGAGCAGGTGGATGACAGGAGACAGGCTGGATGGTAGGCTGAGGCAGGCTGACTAGCGTTCACTTCCACAGTCTGGCTTGGCTGGCTTAATTGCAAAATCCGGGTCAACCCCTCGGAGATTGAAGCAGTTAGCACACGAACTAAACCAGGAAGCTTGAAAAACGGCTGCAACAGGCTTGCAGGCTGGAGTACACAGGGTGGTGTGGGCTGCTAGCTGGAGGTGGCTGAGACGGTTCACCTCTGACCTGCCGGCAACCCACAAACAGTCTTCTAACGTCTGAAATACCCTTAAATCCACGCCCACACCGGTGCCACCATTTGTCAAGTGGGTTTTTGATACGTGGATGGGTAAAAATACTCACGTAGGCTGGTAGTACGTATAATATATATCAGGAAGTATGGGAAGCGCCAACAGCCGACCTGCCTCTCTCTGCTGCCTATCTTCGACTGACCCATAGTGCCTACGGGTGAGGGTGTTTGAAATCCTGCTATGGTCAGCAGCAATATGAATAATCAGTCAGTGATTCACGCAGACGGTTGGTAGTGAGTCATCTACTGGTACACTGGTTACTGGTAACTGGTTACTAGGAACTGGTACTACTACTGAGAAATTAACAGAACATTCAGCAATGTAAATATACTTTTTCTTTACATTTAGGTGATCAAATTATGCCAGTCAGGTTGCTGAAGTTCCATGTACTTAGGTCATTTTTCTTCAACATATTATGTTTAGTATATATATATACATAAAAAATATTAGACATAAAATAACAACATTTTTACTCATCTTTTTAACTAATAGGAACCTATGAATCTTTATCAGCATAAGCTCTGGTAAATCTTATCAAATTTGATTTATGTATGTGTGTTTTGTAAAGAAATAACAAAATCAATGTTTCTAAAAAAAATAACTGTAAAAAACCCATTGGTTTCTTTCTCTTCATAAGTTGCATGTCAGTATCCTCCCTACTGATGCATAGTTTGATTTGTGTTTCGAGATCCGCTTAACCCTTTGACTGTCGCAAGCTTCTTTCTGATACTGTTATTCTATGTTGCAAAATATTTGGAAAAAAATATTTTTTCTTATGAAATGATAGAGAATCTTTTCCCGATGGTAATGACACCAAAAGTACGAAATTTGGTCGAAAACTCGTGGAATTATGCTCCCGCGAAGTTAGTGGTCTTGGCGACATTTACGCATCGGCAATTTTGCCGACTTTGAGCCCTGTTTTTGGCCAATTCCGTTGTTGCAGTTGACCAGACTCATAGCTATTTCTTTAGAACTCCACTTTTCCCTATCGAGTACAAGAAACCGCCCATTTATGATTTGAACTACCTGATAAAGTGGTCAGAAATTGGCAATTTGGCCAATTTCATGCAAATTAAAAGAGATGGCAATTTCAAAATAGGGTCCAGAATAAACAATGTAGACATTCTTCGCACTAAAATAACATATCCTCTGTTCATTAGTCACGTCTCTAGGCCCCTCTTATATTACTATTGCTTTCTATTTTGATTTTTTATTCATACAAAAAAATACAAAATTTGTTATGCAGACTACTGCATTATTGTAAAAAGGGTATAAATAATATCAGTGCACTAGTGAAAGAATATTAGACTTCCCAGTTGACGTGTATTGGACGTTTGGTGTGATCTGCTTACTCTTGAACATTGGTAAAAATTGAACATTTCCGCTACTTTGAGCTCAATTTCAAGGTCGTTTTCATCGTGAAACTAATGAAAATCATCTCTATTTCTGCAATGTGTTTTCCATTTTATCACATGACCATGAAAATGAGAATACAACAATAAATACTATACGAAAATACACCTCAGTCGGTGTTTTAATCCAAAAAACGTTTTTTTTTTTTTTTCTCATTATGCACTGTGTGCTGCAGGATTTTTTTTATGTGGTGCACACTGACCACACAGACCCATTCTCTCACATGTGGGCCTACCAGCTTTCTCCTGCTTGATTTGAAGCCACTAAAATTATTGAGCATATATACATCCGAAACACTGGCTCATAAGATGTATATATACGACCAAAACAGTCAAAGGGTTAACTGATGTTCTATTCACTTGCTAACAATTGGATACTTGACTTGGCATTTTAGCTCATTGTCCCTTTAATTGTAATGTTTTAGACACATGAACCCACCGATTCATAATTGTACAATACGTACTGTAAGGAGTATTGCACAGTACAGTCTGTAAATAGAATTGATAGTGTACAGGACACTCCAAACAATATTGGGTAATGCATACTATAAGCATTGTTGCAGAAGACACTGTAAGCAGTTTTATACATGGCTTGTTATGTTAATATAATAAAGGTGCATATCAAATAGTAGCATTGTATTGTATTTTATACTAAAAAAGTGGGGATGTTGCACTTCAGCAGGTTTCTCTGGCAAGACAGAGATTAAGTGAATGATGGTGAATGCATTTCCATTTTTAGACCACCTTGCCTTGGTGGGAAATGACTGTTGAAATAAAAAAAAAAATATACACACACTGAAATTTTGAATTGTAATGTCTGTGCACTGGAAAGACATCTAGGGAATGTGCTCTGGAAAGACATCTAGGGAATGTGTGTATATTTGTGTCATTCCCTCCTTGGTAGTACATGGTTGATAGATTGGAGAGAGAATGATGCACTACATTATGGAAAGACTTCTTACTATTAGATTTAGGTTTATACTGTAAATCACTCCATATATTTTGTTTTATTCATGTGATAAAATAGTTTCTCAAGTTACATGGATTTGTGTGTGCAGTATTTTCTTAAGGGACCACATAACTGCCAGATTGCACACAAAAGTGGTGCATAAACTATATAAATTTTTATATTATACAGCATTGATGGCATACATTACTTACCCATATTCCATAATTTGAATTCTGAGGAGGATTCAGGTGCTAAAAATGTACAGTCACTTGTATTTGCTTAGTTTCTCTCTGTAAATAAAAGCTTCAGTGCTTGCTGTGAAAACCCACAATAACTTAGTCACAATGTATATATATTTTTTTTTCATGTTTGTAACATATTTTATTAATATAAAAAAATACATATATACTGTACTGTATTGTATAATATAGTGCAAGAAAGTTGAAAGACTAACCTTTATCTTAAATAATTCTCATTTGTTATGGAATTGTATTACTACAATTACAGCTGTAGATATGTACAGCCTCTCCTCACTCAATGACGGGGTTCCGTTTCTAAGATCACATCATAACCCTTTGAGGGTCGACAGGCCCTCTCCGAAACTCGTTCTCAGGGTCGGCCAAATTTCAAAAAAAAAAAAAAATAATTTTCTCTTATGAAAAGATAGAGAATCTTTTCCCGATCATAAGGACACTAAAAGTTTGAAATTTGATGGAAAACTTACGAAATTATGCTCTCGCAAAGTTAGCGTTCTCGGCGATGTTTACGCATCGGCGATTTTGCCCACTTTGAGCCCCATTTTCGGCCAATTCCACCGTACTAGTCGACAAAAAACATGAATATTTCGCTAGAACTCCATTTTTTCTATCGAATGGGTGCAAGAAACCACCCATATATGAAATTCAACTATCCAGTACAGTGGTCAGAATTTAGCAATTTTGCCAATTTCACACAAATTTCAAAAGATGCCAATTTCCGAATAGGGTCCAGAATAAACAAGAAAGACATTCCTGGCACTAAAATGACATTTCCTCTGGTCATTAGTCACGTCTCAAGGCCCCTCTTATATTCTTTTCCTTTCCACTTTGAATTTTTATTCTCACAAAAAATATAAGATTTACTGTTATGCAGACTACTGCATTAGTGTAAAAAATGGTATAAATATTATTGGTGCACTTGTGAAAGAATATTAGACTCACCAGTTGACGTGTATTGCACGCTTGGCACGATTTGTTTAATTTTGAAATTTGGTAAAAATCGAACATTTCTGCTACTTTGAGCTCAATTTCAAGGTACCTTTCATTGTAAAACCAGTCAAAATCATCTCAATTTCTGTAATATGTCTTCCATTCTATAAAATGAGACCAAGAAAACTAGAATACAACAATAAATACCATACGAAAATACAGTGCAAAGTCGCTGTTTTTCTCATTATGCACTGTGTGCTGCAGGATTTTTTTTAGACTGTGCACACTGACCACATAGACCCATTCTTTCATATGAAGGCCTACCAGCTTTCTCTCGCTAGAATTTAGGCGTACTAGTACGTCAAAAACCCTGGGTCGTAAGCCGTACTAGTACGTCCAAAACCCTCAAAGGGTTAAACGAATTCATCGTTAAGTGAGGCGCATACTATAATGGTTTTGAGTTTGTGTCAACTATCTTTGATATTGTTTTAATGTCACTTTTGCACAATTTATAACATTTCTGGTCTATTTTTAAATGTTTATACAGTAGTGTACTGTATATTGATATAAACAGAATAGAGGAAATCAGCTCTAATATACATTAGATATGAATACTCATCAGAGAGCCCGTCATAAGTCCGAGGCGTTGGTAAACAAGTATGCCGCTAAGTGAGGAGAGGCTGTAATATAATACACTGTACAGCCTCTCCTCACTTTAACGACATACTTGTTTACCAACACCTCAAAGTTACAACGGGGTCTCTAACCAGTATGCATGCCTAAATAATGTATATTAGAGCTGATTCCTCTACCCTGTTTATTACAATACACGGTACACTACTGCATAAACATTTAAAAATATACCAGAAATGTTATAAATAGTGCAAAGGTGACAGTAAAGCAATATGAAAGATGACACAAACCCACTACAATTATAGCATGCTCCTCAGCGATGAATTTGTTTACCGATGTGGTATACACTGGACCCCTGGTTAACGATATTTTTTCACTCCAGAAGTATGTTCAGGTGCCAGTACTGACCAAATTTGTTCCCATAAGAAATATTGTGAAGTAGATTAGTCCATTTCAGACCCCCAAACATACACGTACGAACACACTTACATAAATACACTTACATAATTGGTCACATTCGGAGGTAATCGTTATGCGGGGGTCCACTGTATTAGGAAAGGAACTCCGTCGTTAAGTGAGGAGAGGTACTCACCTAGTTCTCACCTAGTTGAGGTTGCAGGGGTCGAGTCCAAGCTCCTGGCCCCACCTCTTCACTGGTCGCTACTAGGTCACTCTCCCTGAACCATGAGCTTTATCGTACCTCTGCTTAAAGCTATGTATGGATCCTGCCTCCACTACATCGCTTCCCAAACTATTCCACTTCCTGACTACTCTGTGGCTGAAGAAATACTTCCTAACATCCCTTTGATTCATCTGTGTCTTCAGCTTCCAACTGTGTCCCCGTGTTGCTGTGTCCAGTCTCTGGAACATCCTGTCTTTGTCCACCTTGTCAATTTCTCTCAGTATTTTGTAAGTCGTTATCATGTCCCACCTATCTCTCCTATCCTCCAGTGTCATCAGGTTGATTTCCCTTAACCTCTCATCATAGGACATCCCTCTTAACTCTGGGACTAGTCTTGTTGCAAACCTTTGCACTTTCTCTAGTTTCTTTACATGCTTGGCTAGGTGTGGGTTCCAAACTGGTGCCGCATACTCCAATATGGGCCTAACATACACAGCGTACAGGGTCCTGAACGATTCCTTATTAAGATGTCGGAATGCTGTTCTGAGGTTTGCTAGGCGCCCATATGCTGCAGCAGTTATTTGGTTGATGTGCGCTTCAGGAGATGTGCCTGGTGTTATACTCACCCCAAGATCTTTTTCCTTGAGTGATGTTTGTAGTCTCTGGCCCCCTAGACTGTACTCCGTCTGCGGTCTTCTTTGCCCTTCCCCAATCCTCATGACTTTGCACTTGGTGGGATTGAACTCCAGGAGCCAGTTGCTGGACCAGGTCTGCAGCCTATCCAGATCCCTTTGTAGTTCTGCCTGGTCTTCGATCGACTGAACTCTTCTCATCAACTTCACGTCATCTGCAAACAGGGACACCTCGGAGTTTATTCCTTCCGTCATGTCGTTCACAAATACCAGAAACAGCACTGGTCCTAGGACTGACCCCTGTGGGACCCCGCTGGTCACAGGTGCCCACTCTGACACCTCACCACGTACCATTACTCGCTGCTGTCTTCCTGACAAGTATTCCCTGATCCATTGCAGTGCCTTCCCTGTTATCCCTACTTGGTCCTCCAGTTTTTGCACTAATCTCTTGTGTGGAACTGTGTCAAACGCCTTCTTGCAGTCCAAGAAAATGCAATCCACCCACCCCTCTCTCTCTTGTCTTACTGCTGTCACCATGTCATAGAACTCCAGTAGGTTTGTGACACAGGATTTCCCGTCTCTGAAACCATGTTGTCTGCTGGTGATGAGATCATTCCTTTCTAGATGTTCCACCATTCTTCTCCTGACAATCTTTTCCATGATTTTGCATGCTATACATGTCAGTGACACTGGTCTGTAGTTTAGTGCTTCATGTCTGTCTCCTTTTTTAAAGATTGGGACCACATTTGCTGTCTTCCATGCCTCAGGCAATCTCCCTGTTTCGATAGATGTATTGAATATTGTTGTTAGGGGTACACATAGCGCCTCTGCTCCCTCTCTCAGGACCCATGGAGAGATGTTATCTGGCCCCATTGCCTTTGAGGTATCTAGCTCACTCAGAAGCCTCTTCACTTCTTCCTCTGTTGTGTGTACTATGTCCAGCACATGGTGGTGTACCCCACCTCTCCGTCTTTCTGGAGCCCCTTCTGTCTCCTCTGTGAACACTTCTTTGAATCTCTTGTTGAGTTCCTCACATACTTCACGGTCATTTCTTGTTGTCTCTCCTCCTTCCTTCCTTAGCCTGATTACCTGGTGTGTGTGTGTGCGTGTGCGTGTGCATGTGCGCACACGCGTGTACTCGCCTAGTTGTGGTTGCAGGGGTCGAGCCAAAACTCTTGGCCCCCCCACCTCTTCACTGGGCTGTACTGGGTTACTCTTCCTGTTCTATGAGCTTTATCATACCTCTTCTTAAAGCTATGTATGGATCTTGCCTCTACTACATCACTTCCCAAACTATTCCACTTCCTGACTACTCTGTGACTGAAGAAATACTTCCTAACATCCCTGTGATTCATCTGAGTCTTAAACTTCCAACTGTGACCCCTTGTTGCTGTGTCCCATCTCTAGAACATTCTGTCTGCCCACCTTGTGGATTCCTCTCGGTATTTTATATGTCATTATCATGTCCCCCCATCTCTCCTGTCCTCTAGTGTCGTCAGGTTGACTCCCCTTAACCTATCCTCGTAGGACATACCCCTTATCTCCAGGACTAGTCTTGTTGCAAACCTTTGTGCTTTCTCTAGTTTCCTTACATGCTGTGTGTGTAGACCTCCCCTGAACCTCCCCCTCCCCGGGTTTTCGTAATTAATCCATTCCAGAAGGTCGGCCAAAATCCAAAATGGACAAAAATCGAAGTAATATTTCCCATAAGAAATAATGTAAATCCAATTAATCCATTTCAGACACCCAAAAATATTAACAAAAAATCAATTTTATGGAGAATAACTATAGTGTTGCAGCTCTTCCATGGTTAATATGTACATTCATTACTTACCTTAAAATATTTGTAGTGTTAGTGTAGAGCAAGAGGTGAGTAGTATTTATTTGTAGTCCCAGGCAGACTACATCCCAGGCAGAGCTAGTCCGCCTGGGCTATACCTAATGGCTACATACACTGCAGCCCACAGCCATATTATTACCATCGACATACAGGTCTCCCTCCACATTCGCGAGTTCCACTTTTGCAGGCTTCAAACATTTGCGAGTGCCCAGCCGCCCAATCACATTTAACCCTTAAACGGTCCAAACATATATATATATATATGTTCTCTCGCGTAGCGCCCCAAACGTATATATACATTTCATTCTTTATTCATTCAACATTGGCGCGATAAGCCTGAGTCACCTAGACATGAGAGAATGGATGTGTGCACTCGGTGTGCATCGTATGAAAAAAATTGGGGATGCCTGGGTACCAGGCATCCCCAGTGCCTGGTACCCAATGCCTGGTCGTTTTTTTTTTCTATAAAAAAAAGAAAAAAAAAATTCTCAAAATATTCGGGGCGCTGCGCAGGTGAACGTATATTTACGTTTGGACCGTTTAAGGGTTAAAATATGTCATTACATATGTTAGGAATTGTGGCAGTGGCAGAGTTTGTTTGGAGATAGGACAAGATAGTCCTTCAATATGGCACTTATATCAACTCTACGGCTTATTTATCTATCACAATTCATCTAATATGACTTAATAAATAATATTAATAACATAGAAACATGACATATACTCTAGAATGAATAAAATATGTCATTAGGTATGTCATGAGTGTTGTTGCATTGTTGTTGGGTGTATAAGGGCCACTGAGAGCATAAGCCTTACATAGTGGTGGTGGAGGCGGCAGCAGAGGCGGTAGAGATGGCAGTGTTGTCAGTCACCCTATATAACTCCAACAACATTGGAGGAGTTAGGTTCGTGCTGTCCTTTTTCTATCGATTAATTGCTTAACTTATTTGCTACACTGTTAATGCTACACTTTATCGCTGGCTGGCGCTATAGCCTTTATTGATTTGTGCTGCTTTAGTATCGTACATATCGTAGAATCACTGAAGAAGGCACATTCTCCCTTCTCTCTTCCTCCTCCACTTTGGTACTCTGCTACAAGTTCTTTCTTGAATTCTAGAGTCTTTTTCACCTTCTTTACCAAAGGGCTGGCACTAGTACAATATTTTACTATGTTTTCATGTGTTTTATGATTGTTCATGGTTCACTAGGTTAAGGAAGCAGTATTGTTAGGCTAAATAAATGCTATTATTATATTTCCCTACAATATATTTGTGCATCAGACATTCGCGATTTTTCAACATTCGTGAGGTTCTTGGTTCCCTAACCCTCGCGAATGTGGAGGGAGACCTGTTCCTTGTTCACCGAGTTTAATTGTTTCTAACAACTGCCTTTAGATGCCATCATAAACAAGGGGAGAAGTAATGATAATTCATGCCGAGAATTTTAAACAAATGCATATTAAGGGCAGTGACTGGGCCAGACGCAGATTCACAGTTTTCTCTAATGCTGGACCAGAGAAAACGTAATGTTTTCCCTCCACCAACTCACCACTCGATAGCATATAAACAATGTATGTTTATATGCTATATAATGTGTTTCTTATATAATTATTAAGAAAATATCATAGATGGATTAATGAAAATGTCTATATTAACCCAAAATAAGACATTTAATATGCTCAGAGTAATTATTATTAAACATACATCACATATAAACATTGCATGTTTATATGCGATGTGCCCAAGAGTGATTATTATTGCGTATTATTATAACTATGGCATTAAGACTAGAGGGACACTTAGCGAACGAGTAACAAATGCATGTTTGTGCTATGTAATGTGTTTCTCATATAAATTTGAAGAAAATATCATAGATGGATTAATGAAAATGTCTATATTAACCTAAAATAAAACATTTAATGTGCCCAAGAGTGAATCACGAGTGTATGAGCGGCCCAGGTGCACGCGTTTGGTACCAACGATTTCCAAGTGGATGTACGAAACCCAGGGGAAAATTTTGCAGAAAGAAGTACTCAAAATCCGAATTGTACGATTTCCGCACCAGCTGAAAACCAGGGGTCCATTGTATATATATATTATATGTCGTGCTGAATAGGTAAAATTTGGTATTTTGGCTTACATAGCAATGTTCTTGCTAAATAAGGCAAGCGAAAATTTGTGTATGCAATTTCGCAAAAATCATTCTGAGCCTAATGAAAAAGAATACAGTATTTTATTGTGTTTATCATTAAATTATTGTAAACTTTAAAATATATTTAGTTGGATTAGGCTAAATTTAATTGCGCTTGTTATAATAAGGTTAGGTAAGTTTTCTAAGATTCTGTTGGTATAAAGTTATTAATTTGTACATGAACATAAATGAGAAAAATATATGTTTAAACATATAAGAGAAAATTTTAGAAAGGACTTAATTTTAAACGAGTTCTTGCTAATTGACCAATTTTACCTATTTGGCACGACATATATATACAGCGGTACCTCGGGATACGAACAGCTCAAAACTCAAACAATTACGTAAGTTATTTATGTAAGTGCTTTTGTAAGTGTATTTTTGGGGGTCTGAAATGGATTAATCTAATTTACATTATTCCTTATGGGAACAAATTTGTTCAGTATCGCCACTCGAACAGCCTTCTGGAACGAATTAAGTTCTTATCTTGAGGTACCACTGTATACATACATACATACCATTTACTAAAGTGAATTTTTTGATTAATGAAGATAGAAGATTAATCCTTCATTTCAGGAAAATTACATTGGTACATTAGTAGAGAACTCCTCATATTTGCTAGGGTCTTATCAACCATTTTTGTTAGAAATAGCTTTATCAGTAATGTTGACATTTACAGTAACATTAAAATGTATCCCTTCAAGTGTTGCCCTTGATCCACCCTCTTCCTTAGATCATATCTGATTATCTCCTATTTCCAATTCCTTTATGACCCCCCTGTGGGTTTAGTGTTTACCTGTGATTATAATGCCCATAATAATTAAAATGTATCTTTTTTAGGATTACAAATAAGTTGCTCATCAATGTAGAGAATATATAATTCATTAATATTTCCTGGTAAGATTTTATAGAATGCTTAAATATGTTCTGTAATATTATCTTGTTAAAGACTCTTGAGCTATACTATTCACTTAACAGTGAAAAAAATTATCAATGAAATACTGACATGGAAGGTCTTTTCTTTAACTTATCCCCCCTTTTCTTGGAAATGCCTAGGCCTGCTAGTGGCCTTCTTCGTAATTAATATTTTATAATATGTAAACCACACATTATAAACTTTGCAAAGAAATAAACATTTCAGTTTCAACTGAACCTGAACGCCTCCTATTCCCCAGGTGCTATAAGACCCCTATGAATTTAGTGCTTCCCCTTGATTAAAATAAAAATAAAAACAATCCTTTATAGTAGTTCCTATATATTTACAAGATTATGCAGCATTTCATATTATGTATAATTTATTTAATTAAACTGTTTTGCACTTAAACACTAGCATGTTCCCCTATTATGCTTCTCTCCAAGAACATGATGTCTCAAGTGTGGTAGTGTTGCTGTCAATGAAATACTTCTTATGTTCCAGTTTGAGGGATCATGTGTTGTCAGTAGTAAGGAAGCTAAATATAAATTTGTTATGGTTGTAGGTGATAATGAAAGCCAGAGTATGCAATGTGTTTACTCTCACTTCGCCTCTGGTGACAACAACACACCTATAAATAAATTAACATAACAACGTAGGATTTAATCCTCTTACTGCTCCCAACACCTTACAAAATTTATATTCATTACTGGGTTCTTAAAATTAAACAAATACTGTAATATCTATGTCTTTTAAAAGCAAAACTTGAACTTGTTCACTCCTGTCACAATGACTACTTGTATTTCTCTATACATAAACTTTATTTTGTATATACACTGCATTACAATGAATTTCTTTCAATACTCCAAGATTGTTTTTATTATAAAGCATAATGTTTTATATTTTAAATTTAATAAAAATTGTCAAACTCTAAATTTGTTTAAATACAGTATAGAAATCCTTTAACTTTAAAATACAATAAATTATGGTTAAAGTCAAACCTCCAAATTTGTGATTTTTGATTATGCATTGCATTTAGTGAAGGATTTTATTATTTTTTTTTTTCACAGAAGGGAAAAATTAACTTTCTTTCAATGTAGAAATAATATTTCATACATTTACACTTGAACTACGAGTTTCAGTCGCCCCAAGTTTCGGCCGTTTTGAGTTTCGGTCACTTTTTTTGCCTGAATTTTGTCTTGAGTTTTGAACAGAACCTTGCGTTTTGGCTGCCGTACCAGACCTGTCCGCCTGCCCGCGCCCACACAAAGCATCCCACACATGCGTTGCGAGTCAGTCTACCTTTGTTTCTCCTCGAGTGAACATTACCCTGCACATTCATCCAAACATTTCACAATAATCCATTGTTTTTTGTGCTTGTTGACTGAGTGCGACTGCTACATAATTAACCATGGGCCAAAAAAAACTTCCTGGTGCCAGCCCTTTGGTAAAGAAAGTGAGAAATATGATAGAATTGAAGAAAAAAAATGCCAAAAAATAAGAAAGTGGTATGTGTGTGCTCCAGCTTGCCAGGATGTATGGCAAAAACAAATCAACCATCAGTTCCATCCTGGCAAAGAAAAAAGAAATCAAGGAAGCTGATGTTGTGAATTAAACAATTAGCGGGAGATAGCGTTTTGGAGATTATTGTTGGTGAAAAGGCGAGGCAGTTGTATGCGGATCTCGTAAAGAAAATGCCTGGAACGAGTGCAGATGTCAGTGAATTTGAGGCCAGCAGAGACTGGTTCGACAACTTCAAGAAGTGTAGTGGCATACACAGTGTTGTAAGGCATGGCGAGGCTGCAAGTTCAGACAAACGTGTGGCTGAAAAATTCGTGCATGAATTCAAGGACTACGTAGAGGCTGAAGGATTCATCCCCCAACAAGTGTTCAGTTGTGACGAAACAGGCCTCTCTTGGAAGAAAATGCCAAAGAGGTCCTACATCACGCAGGAGGAAAAGACACTGCCAGGACACAAGCCTATGAAGGATAGGCTAACTCTTTTGTTCTGTGCTAATGCTAGTGGGGATTTCAAAGTGAAGCCTTTACTGGTGTATCACTTTGAAAATCCCAGAGTTTTCAAGAAAAACAATGTTGTCAAGAGTAGCCTGTGTGTGATGTGGAGGGCTAACAATAAGGCATGGGTCACAAGGCAAATTTTCATTGATTGGGTCCATGAAGTGTTTGATCCGAGTGTGAAAAAATACCTCCAGGAAAATAAATTGCCACTCGAGTGCCTCCTGGTACTGGACAATGCTCCTGCTTATCCTCCAAACTTGGTAGATCAATTGTCTACGGACTTCAGTTTTATAACAGTGAAGTTCTTGCTTCCTAACACCACTCCTCTCATCCAGCCCATGGACCAGCAGGTTATTTCAAACTTCAAAAAACTCTACACAAAAGCAGTGTTTCAGAGGTGCTTTGACATAACCTCTGATACTGAATTGGCCCTAAGAGAGTTCTGGAGGAATCACTTCAGTATCTACAACTGCATAAGCCTTATAGGTAAGGCTTGGCACGGAGTGACTTCCAGGACTTTGAACTCTGCTTGGAGAAAATTGTGGCCAGATTGTGTCCAAGAGAAGGATTTTGAAGGGTTTGAGACTGACCCTGTCAACCCTATCCCTGTTGTGGTATCTATTGTCTTTGGGAATGTCCATGGGGTTGGAGGTGAGTGGCCAGGATGTGGAAGAGTTGGTGGAGGACCACAGGGAAGACCTAACCACTGAAGAGCTGCAAGACCTTCATCTGGAACAGCAACAGACCACAGCTGAGGAACTTGCTTCAGAGGAGGAGGAAGAGGGAGGGAAGGAGGTGTCTTCCTTAGATATTAAGATTTTTACAATGTGGAGTAGGGTGCAAACTTTTGTTGAGAAATATCACCCTGAGCAAGCTGAAACAAAACCATGTTCATTTCAAACAAATGCTAAAGAGACACCAGAAACAGACCTCTCTCAACAGTTTTTTTTGTGCGACTGGGGTCCAGTGGCTCAAGCTGGTCCTAGTGCCATTAAAAAAACAAAGAAGGGAAGTAACCCCGGATAGGGATTTGATACCCAAGGTCCTTATGAAGGGGGATTCTCCTTCCAACCAATAATCAGTCCTACCTCTCTCCTTCATCTTCCATATGCCAACAAGAGTCTTCAATAAAGGTATGTAAATGTGATTTTAAATGTTTATTTATTTTGTTAGTCATTTAAGTACTATATGTATTTATAATTGTCTGTTGTGTGTAAAACTTTAGTTATTGTTTAAAAATGTATTTTTTTACTATTTTTTTAATATTTCTGAGCGGAACGGATTAATTGGATTTACAGTACATTATTTCTTATGGGAAATATTGCTTCGACTTTCGAGCAATCTGAGTTTCAGCCGAGCTGCTGGAACGGATTGCGGCCAAAACTCGAGGTTCCACTGTATTTAAATTAATATTTTGTTACATGAATAGTGTGGCCAAAGAAAAGGACAATTTGTAAGAGCAGAGGAGAGGTATGTGCCACACACTTCACACATATGCAGTATCTTGACGAAGTAAGCACTGTATGACCTTTTCAGGTTTGGGTCTTAATATTATTATTATTGCTCAACAAAGTGATCACATGTAGCTTTACATTTTGATTTATATGCTGGAATGTACAGTACGTACTGCCTTATGTCAATTATATATTTTGAAAATTTATTAAGTTCAGAAAAGCTTACAAAAGAGTTATTATAATTTATTTTATTTGAGTCAAATAAATTAGTTTATACTACACTAGTTTATAGTACATTTAAAAAGTTTATTATCAACTCACCTTCTTGCTCTTGTAAAAGGGAGGTACTTTGATGCTAGTGAGAGGCTCTTGATGTAAGGAATTTGACATCTCTCCTCTCTCCCTCCTTGGATGAAACCTGGTTGCATCCCATTCACCAAGCAATGTATGACCTCTTAAGAGTTTAATGCCTCCCCATAAATATAATGTCTTTCAAGGCCTTGCAGGTGGTGTCTTGATGCTGATGAGAGGTTCTTGATCCACTGAAATGAACTTATCCTCATGCTTCTTATTCCACAGGTGCTATATGATCTCATTGGGTTTAACACTTCCCCCTGATTAAAATAAATCTTACTTAAAGTTCATGGATATATATTTTTTATAATTATCATTAGATATACTACACTGTGTAGAGGCTTATTACCCAACACTTGAATTCTTTAAGACAGAAAATGTGATGTTTATGTTGCATATCTGTATACACCCAGCAGACATGCAGTCATGTATTAAAGTATACCTTCTATTTTGTGTGGATTTTTTTATTTCCATACTTAAAACTAAAAGAGGAGGCAGTTAGGGTAAGATATAAACAGCTATTGGAGGATAGATGGGCTAATGAGAGCATAGGCAATGGGGTCGAAGAGGTATGGGGTAGGTTTAAAAATGTAGTGTTAGAGTGTTCAGCAGAAGTTTGTGGTTACAGGAAAGTGGGTGCGGGAGGGAAGAGGAGCGATTGGTGGAATGATGATGTAAAGAGAGTAGTAAGGTAGAAAAAGTTAGCATATGAGAAGTTTTTACAAAGTAGAAGTGATGCAAGGAGGGAAGAGTATATGGAGAAAAAGAGAGAGGTTAAGAGAGTGGTGAAGCAATGTAAAAAGAGCAAATGAGAGAGTGGGTGAGATGTTATCAACAAATTTTGTTGAAAATAAGAAAAAGTTTTGGAGTGAGATTAACAAGTTAAGAAAGCCTAGAGAACAAATGGATTTGTCAGTTAAAAATAGGAGAGGAGAGTTAATAAATGGAGAGTTAGAGGTATTGGGAAGATGGAGGGAATATATTGAGGAATTGTTAAATGTTGATGAAGATAGGGAAGCTGTGATTTCGTGTATAGGACAAGGAGGAATAACATCTTGTAGGAGTGAGGAAGAGCCAGTTGTGAGTGTGGGGGAAGTTCGTGAGGCAGTAGGTAAAATGAAAGGGGGTAAGGCAGCCGGGATTGATGGGATAAAGATAGAAATGTTAAAAGCAGGTGGGGATATAGTTTTGGAATGGTTGGTGCAATTATTTAATAAATGTATGGAAGAGGGTAAGGTACCTAGGGATTGGCAGAGAGTATGCATAGTTCCTTTGTATAAAGGCAAAGGGGATAAAAGAGAGTGCAAAAATTATAGGGGGATAAGTCTGCTGAGTATACCTGGTAAAGTGTATGGTAGAGTTATTATTGAAAGAATTAAGAGTAAGACGGAGAATAGGATAGCAGATGAACAAGGAGGCTTTAGGAAAGGTAGGGGGTGTGTGGACCAGGTGTTTACAGTGAAACACATAAGTGAACAGTATTTAGATAAGGCTAAAGAGGTCTTTGTGGCATTTATGGATTTGGAAAAGGCGTATGACAGGGTGGATAGGGGGGCAATGTGGCAGATGTTGCAAGTGTATGGTGTAGGAGGTAGGTTACTGAAAGCAGTGAAGAGTTTTTACGAGGATAGTGAGGCTCAAGTTAGAGTATGTAGGAAAGAGGGAAATTATTTCCCAGTAAAAGTAGGCCTTAGACAAGGATGTGTGATGTCACCGTGGTTGTTTAATATATTTATAGATGGGGTTGTAAGAGAAGTAAATGCGAGGGTCTTGGCAAGAGGCGTGGAGTTAAAAGATAAAGAATCACACAGAAAGTGGGAGTTGTCACAGCTCCTCTTTGCTGATGACACTGCTCTTGGGAGATTCTGAAGAGAAGTTGCAGAGATTGGTGGATGAATTTGGTAGGGTGTGCAAAAGAAGAAAATTAAAGGTGAATACAGGAAAGAGTAAGGTTATGAGGATAAAAAGATTAGGTGATGAAAGATTGAATATCAGATTGGAGGGAGAGAGTATGGAGGAGGTGAATGTATTCAGATATTTGGGAGTGGACGTGTCAGCGGATGGGTCTGTGAAAGATGAGGTGAATCATAGAATTGATGAGGGGAAAAGAGTGAGTGGTGCACTTAGGAGTCTGTGGAGACAAAGAACTTTGTCCTTGGAGGCAAAGAGGGGAATGTATGAGAGTATAGTTTTACCAATGCTCTTATATGGGTGTGAAGCATGGGTGATGAATGTTGCAGCGAGGAGAAGGCTGGAGGCAGTGGAGATGTCATGTCTGAGAGCAATGTGTGGTGTGAATATAATGCAGAGAATTCGTAGTTTGGAAGTTAGGAGGAGGTGCGGGATTACCAAAACTGTTGTCCAGAGGGCTGAGGAAGGGTTGTTGAGGTGGTTCGGACATGTAGAGAGAATGGAGCGAAACAGAATGACTTCAAGAGTGTATCAGTCTGTAGTGGAAGGAAGGCGGGGTAGGGGTCGGCCTAGGAAAGGTTGGAGAGAGGGGGTAAAGGAGGTTTTGTGTGCGAGGGGCTTGGACTTCCAGCAGGCATGCGTGAGCGTGTTTGATAGGAGTGAATGGAGACAAATGGTTTTTAATACTTGACGTGCTGTTGGAGTGTGAGCAAAGTAACATTTATGAAGGGGTTCAGGGAAACCGGCAGGCCGGACTTGAGTCCTGGAGATGGGAAGTACAGTGCCTGCACTCTGAAGGAGGGGTGTTAATGTTGCAGTTTAAAAACAGTAGTGTAAAGCACCCTTCTGGCAAGACAGTGATGGAGTGAATAATGGTGAAAGTTTTTCTTTTTCGGGCCACCCTGCCTTGGTGGGAATCGGCCAGTGTGATAAAAAAAAAAATTAAATTCATCAAATGGTTGTTGTATCGAGTGTAATTCACCTGTTAATATGCAAGCAGTACCTTAGTTTGTACCATAATTTCTAACTGGAATTAAACTGCATTGCAGCCTCAACACTACTGTCCCTTTACCCCAGGGAGGTACCTTGATGCTGAGAGGGGTTCTTGATCCTGCTAGTGGACATGTCCTCTCTTGGACTGCCTCTCATTTACAGGTGCTTTACGACCCCTATGGGTTTATCATTTACCCGAGTGTAATAACTCCCACCCCCAAGAAAGGTGTTGCCAGTGAAGGGTTCTTGATCCAAGGAATTTGGATTTCTTTTCTCCGTCATACACACTCTCCGACTTTTTGTCAGCAACTGCTTTATGACACCAGTTTTGATTATATTTTTCCTTTAGCACTCCCCCATTACCCTTTACCTCTTGCATACTTCTTACCTAATGATGAAATACGCTGGTATTTCATCTTTAGCACATCCTGCCCTGCAGTGCTGTATGACCCTTGTGGGTTTAGTGCTTAGTTATGAGTGTAATAATCTTTCCCTTAGTTGGATCGAATATGATTACTTTCCATTCCCCAGCACTGAATGACTCACTATGGGTTTGGTACTTCCCTAAAACATAATCACTAACTACTGTAGCTAGCTTGGTATAATTTGTTCTGGTTACCACCTACAGGATGGGTGTGAGGTGATTCAAACTTTCAAACTTTATTCTCTAAGTATTACACCCCTCTTGGAAGGTTCCTTGATGTTGGTGAGGGGCTCTTGATTTAGGGAATTGAATCTGTGCTCCAGTTCCCCGAATTAAGCCTGAATGCCTTCCACATCCCCCCCTGGGCGCTGTATAATCCTACGGGTTTAGCGCTTCCCCCTTGATTATCATAATAATATAAGTATTACAATGCTGAGTTTACAGAATTTGGTTGTGTGGTTTACATGTAGTAAAATAATAATTACAGAGTGTACCACTAGAACGCCTAGCATGGCTAGGCATTTCGGGCAGACTTATATTAAATCTTAGGTTTAAAATGTTATAGAATTATGAGAAGTTGGTATTATGGCAAAGTGACTAAAAACTAGTTGTGAGTTTTGCAATGTGAATGCTTTTGTTTTGGCGCTATACATAGTTTCAGCATTGGAGTATCACTGGCCAACTTTTGACTAGTTAAGATTCATTATTTTGAGATTGAGATTGATATTTCTGTTTATGGTCAAATGGGTGAGTGAGTGTAAGTGTGAACCACCAGGTGGTATTCGTATTATTAGTTGACAGGGTGTATCAGGGAGATAAGATGTTTTCTGATGGTAGTTTTGAAGGTGATGAATGTGTCTGCAGTTTTGGAATTTTCAGGTAGAGTGTTCCAGATTTTAGGGCCTTTGACATACATTGAATTTTTGTAAAGGTTTAGTCGGACACGGGGAATGTCATAGAGATGTTTGTGTCTGGTGTTGTGCCTGTGGGTTCTGTCACAACTATCAAGAAAGCGTTTTAGGTCAAGGTTAATATTGGAATTTAAGGTCCTGTAGATGTAGATTGCACAGTAGTAAGTGTTGATGTACTGAACAGGGAGTAAGTTTAGATCTATGAAGAGTGGGGGGGTGTGTTGCCAGGGATGGGATTTAGTGATTATTCTTACTGCGGCTTTTTGTTTGGTTATTGGCTTTAGGTGTGTTGCTGCAGTTGAACCCCAAGCACAGATGGCATAGGTGAGGTATGGATATATAAGTGAATGGTATAGTGTGAGAAGGGCAGTTTGCGGCACGTAGTGTCGTATCTTGGAGAGGATCCCAACCGTTTTGGATACTTTTTTGGTTATGTGTTGGATATGGGTGCCGAAGTTCAGGTTGTTGTCGAGGTATAGGCCTAGGAATTTGCCCTCATCATGCCTGGTAATTAGAGTGTTGTCGATCTTAATGTTAATTTGCGCATCTCCTGCTCTGCTACCAAACATAATGTAGTAGGTTTTGTCAACGTTAAGCGTAAGTTTATTGGCTGTCATCCAAGTCGATATTTTGATCAGCTCCTCATTAACAATGGTGTTGAGGGTTGCAAGATTAGGGTGAGAGATGACATAAGTCGTGTCGTCAGCAAAGAGAATGGGGTTCATGTGTCGAGATACGTTTGGAAGATCATTGATGTATATGAGGAAGAGCAGGGGACCAAGGACACTTCCCTGCGGAACTCCAGTATCAAGTGGCTGTCCACATGATGGGTATAGGTGACTACTGCCCAAAGAATGGGTATGGGTGACTACTACCCTACAGAATGAGCAAGTGTGATGGAGAGTGTGGTGGGAGGTAGAGAAATAAGGGAGTGTGGTGGGTAACATAGGGTTAGGTTAGGTTTGGTAATATTTGTCAGGAAACAGGACAAGTGTTTCCTGATAAAGGTAATAGTCATACGATGACCCACCATTGGGGCTTTTGGTCATCTAACAGAAACCTTCCACTAGCTTACCGGTCACATCTTGAAAAAAATTAAGGTAATGATTATAACCATAGTCTAGTGTAGGGTGATGAGAATGTGATGTAGGTTAATGAGGGAATGTGGTGTAGGGCGATAAGGGAGTGTGGAGGTGAAGGGTGATGGAGTGTGTAATGTATTCAATTCAATTCAATTCAAATTCAATTCAAACTTTATTCTCTATAAGTATTACAATGCTGAGTTTACAGAATTTGGTTATTGTGTGGTTTACATGTAGTAAAATAATAATTACAGAGTGTACCACTAGAACGCCTAGCATGGCTAGGCATTTCGGGCAGACTTATGTTAAATCTTAGGTTTAAAATGTTACAAAATTATGAGATAAGTTGGTATTATGGCTAAGTGACTAAATACTAGTTGTGAGTTTAGCAATGTGAATGCTTTAGTTTTGGCACTATACATAGTTTCAGTATTGGAGTATCACTGGCCAACTTTTGACTAGTTAAGCTTCATTATTTTGAGATTGAGACTGATATTTCTGTTTATGGTCAAATGGGTGAGTGAGTGTAAGTGTGAACCACCAGGTGGTATTCGTATTATTAGTTGACAGGGTGTATCAGAAAGATAAGATGTTTTCTGATGGTAGTTTTGAAGGTGATGAATGTGTCTGCAGTTTTGGAATTTTCAGGTAGAGTGTTCCAGATTTTAGGGCCTTTGACATACATTGAATTTTTGTAAAGGTTTAGTCGGACACGGGGAATGTCATAGAGATGTTTGTGTCTGGTGTTGTGCCTGTGGGTTCTGTCACAACTATCAAGAAAGCATTTTAGGTCAACCTGGAGAGAGGTTAATATTGGAATTTAAGGTCCTGTAGATGTAGATTGCACAGTAGTAAGTGTTGATGTACTGAACAGGGAGTAAGTTTAGATCTATGAAGAGTGGGGGGGGGGTGTTGCCAGGGATGGGATTTAGTGATTATTCTTACTGCGGCTTTTTGTTGGGTTATTATTGGCTTTAGGTGTGTTGCTGCAGTTGAACCCCAAGCACAGATGGCATAGGTGAGGTATGGATATATAAGTGAATGGTATAGTGTGAGAAGGGCAGTTTGCGGCACGTAGTATCGTATCTTGGAGAGGATCCCTACCGTTTTGGATACTTGTTTGGTTATGTGTTGGATATGGGTGCTGAAGTTCAGGTTGTTGTCGAGGTATAGGCCTAGGAATTTGCCCTTATTATGCCTGGTAATTAGAGTGTTGTTGATCTTAATGTTAATTTGCGCATCTCCTGCTCTGCTACCAAACATAATGTAGTAGGTTTTGTCAACGTTAAGCATAAGTTTATTGGCTGTCATCCAAGTCGATATTTTGATCAGCTCCTCATTAACAATGGTGTTGAGGGTTGCAAGATTAGGGTGAGAGATGACATAAGTCGTGTCGTCAGCAAAGAGAATGGGGTTCAGGTGTCGAGATACGTTTGGAAGATCATTGATGTATATGAGGAAGAGCAGGGGACCAAGGACACTTCCCTGTGGAACTCCAGTATCAAGTGGCTGTGTTGTTGATGCTGTGTCTTTAATGGTGACATACTGATACCTATTAGTAAGGTAAGATTTGAAATATGCAAGCGCATGGCCTCTTATACTATAATGGTCAAGTTTGTAGAGTAGGATGCCGTGGTCTACTGTGTCAAAAGCTTTTCTTAGGTCAATAAAAATTCCTAGTGGATATTCCTTATTTTCCAATGCTGTGTAAAGCAGATCTAGCATTTTTATAATTGCATCGTTAGTGCTTTTATTTTTCCTGAATCCAAATTGGCAGGGGTTGAGTATGTTTTGTGACGTTATAAATGAATATAGTCTCCTGTGCACGAGTTTCTCAAAGATTTTGGATAGCAATGGTGAGTTTGATATTGGCCTATAGTTGTTTAAATCTGTAGGGTCACCACCTTTATGTATTGGTGTAACCCTTGCCGTCTTGAGTAGTTTCGGGAAGGTGCTAGCTTCTAGTGACTTGTTAAAAAGCAATGAGATAGTATGCGAGAGGACATGGTCCACTCTCTTGTACAATAATGGTGGGACATGAGACAGATTCCCTGAGTTATTTTTAAGTGACTTTATAATCTCGGTGACTTCCGTGGGCTCAGTTGGAGCAAGATAGAAGGAATTTGGGAAATTCCCATCTAGGTAGTCCCCAGCATGGGCATTGGTATGTGGGATTTTATTGGCGAGATTAGAACCTATGGTTGAGAAGAAGTCGTTTATCTTGTTAGCTGTGTCGGTGGGTTGCAGTGGTGTTTCATTAGGTTTAGTTAGGACAATATTCTTGTTTTTTTTTCAGTTTGTGGGTCCCCAGAATCTGAGAGAGTGTTTTCCAGGTCTTTTTTATATCTCCTCTTGTGTCAGTGAATCTACTGGAGTAGTATAGTTGTTTGGCTTTCTTTATTACTTTGGTGAGGACTGATGAATAATGTTTAAGAATATCTTTGTGTATTAAGCCTTGTCTATATTGCTTTTCATATTGGTGTTTCTTGTCAATGGATTTCAGAATGGTGCTGGTTAGCCATGGGCAATCAAGCCGTTTGTTTGTGATCTGTTTCGTTTTTATAGGACAATGTTTGTTGTATAGTCTAAGTAGTTTGTTAAGAAAAATGTCTGTCCAGTCGTCAATACCATTGGCCTTGGAGAATTCTGTAGGCCAGTCAACAGTCTCTAGGTCAGCTGTGAACTTCGTTATTGAGGCCTCATCATGGAGTCTAAATGAGACTTTGTTGTATTCAAGTGGTGGTTTACTAATGTTTGTCAAGAGGAAGGTAGGGTAGTGGTCTGTAGTGCTATCTGTGATTATCCCTGATTTAAGGGGGGCTAGTATATTGGTCCATATGTGGTCTATTATGGTTGCACTTGTTTCAGTGAGCCTGGTTGGTTTAGTTATTGTTGGTATGAGAAGTGTGTTGTTCATATTGTTGATGAAATCAGTTACAGGCTGATCATCTAGTAGGCCAAGGTTGATGTTGAAGTCTCCAGCTAAGAGAAGGTGGTGCTTATTCATTTGTCTGTTTGTTAGTAGTGCCTTTAATTTCTCACTGAAGTTTGGGATGTTAGTGTGGGGTATCCGGTAAATGGCACCGATTGTTATAGGCGTCTTAAGGTTTTTTACAGTAAAATTAGTAAAAATGTACTCTCCATATTCATCACTAAAGCAATTGGTGCTGATACAAGATACATGTAGGGTGAATTAATTAATTAATAAATTGAAGGAAGGCAAGAAAGGTGTCATGCTCAGCACCAACAGCAGCTTTATTAACGACCACCAGGTAGAATGTTTTATAAATATTCAAGAGTATACATTCCTGTACTCAACCGGAGAAACCATCACTCCTCACACGAACACTCGTCAGTGGTTCACTAGAAACATCTACCATACTAGGCATCTGATAGGGTAAGCAAAAAATCTAAAACAAAATTATTAGTTACAATCTAATGAGTTATTCTAATCTTGCCTTTAAGAAAACGAGTTATTAACGATATGCTACATACAACAACCTTGGCTAGGTTAGGCAATGTTCTAATAAGATCTTATCTGTCACACTGTAGCAGAAAACTTGATAAGTAAATATAATTACAAGGCTGGCATTAACCTTACTACATAAGGAAAAACTAAGGAGATCCTTGTGCTGGAAGCTCTAGTTCTATGGTGGAGAAGTAAAAGGTCTGGGTACGTTGTTTGTGCTCTGTAATGATGACGGGAACTGCAATGTGTGGTAGTGGAGACTAGGTGGTGGATTTCCTTCAACGTGATGGGGTGTGCGAGTTTTTTCAAGGACTTTTATTACTGGGGTAGGTTTTACCTCGTTGCCCGGTGAGGATTTTCTGGTTCTTTTGTTTCTAATAGTGTTAGATATACATATGTAATGGTACGAGCGTTTAACCATATCTGCGCTGTTTTGGCGTCCTGTACGATTGTCCTATGGTGCTAATGACCTAGTTGTTGAAGCACCTCAAGCAGCAAAAAATGTAAACTAGAACACAAGAATGAAGTTACACTACAGTAGGCCTACTGTAGCATGCTAGGCAGGTCTAACTCACACTTAACCAGACCCACTGATACCTACCTGGAGTTTACCTGGAGAGAGTTCCGGGGGTCAGCGCCCCCGCGGCCCGGTCTGTGACCAGGACTCCTGGTGGATCAGAGCCTGATCAACCAGGCTGTTACTGCTGGCTGCACGCAAACCAACGTACGAGCTACAGCCCGGCTGGTCAGGTACCGGGAGGCAGCTCTGATGAAAACTCACACTCACACGAGCTTTTAAATCTCTGCACAAAATTCAATTTAAACCAGCAAATAATAGAGCCTACTAGACTGGAGAATACACTAGACCTCATCTTCACTAACAATGATGATCTGATAAGAAATATCACCATATCAAAAACAATATACTCAGATCACAACATAATTGAGGTTCAGTCATGTATGCGTGGAGCCCCAGACCGACATAATGAGACTAGTCACGAGGGAGCATTCACCAAATTCAACTTCAATAACAAAAACATAAAGTGGGACCAAGTAAACCAAGTCCTAACCGATATAAGCTGGGAAGATATACTAAGCAACACAGACCCCAACTTATGCCTAGAACAGATTAACTTGGTGGCACTCGATGTATGCACAAGGCTTATTCCTCTAAGAAAAAGGAGGAGTAGATGTAAAATAGAAAGAGACAGGCGCTCCCTTTACAGGCGACGGAAAAGAATAACAGAGCGGCTAAAAGAGGTCAATATATCTGAAATGCGTAGGGAGACACTGGTCAGAGAAATAGCAAGCATCGAACTTAAGCTAAAAGAATCCTTTAGGAGTCAGGAATCGCGGGAAGAACTAAAAGCCATAAATGAAATCGAAAGAAACCCAAAGTATTTCTTCTCCTACGCCAAATCAAAATCGAGAACAACGTCCAGTATTGGGTCCCTACTTAAACAAGATGGGTCCTACACAGATGACAGCAAGGAAATGAGTGAGCTACTCAAGTCCCAATATGACTCAGTTTTCAGCAAGCCGCTAACCAGACTGATAGTCGAAGATCAAAATGAATTTTTTATGAGAGAGCCACAAAATTTGATTAACACAAGCCTATCCGATGTTATCCTGACGCCAAATGACTTCGAACAGGCGATAAATGACATGCCCATGCACTCTGCCCCAGGGCCAGACTCATGGAACTCTGTGTTCATCAAGAACTGCAAGAAGCCCCTATCACGAGCCTTTTCCATCCTATGGAGAGGGAGCATGGACACAGGGGTCGTCCCACAGTTACTAAAAACAACAGACATAGCCCCACTCCACAAAGTGGGCAGTAAAGCAACAGCAAAGAACTACAGACCAATAGCACTAACATCCCATATCATAAAAATCTTTGAAAGGGTCCTAAGAAGCAAGATCACCACCCATCTAGAAACCCATCAGTTACACAACCCAGGGCAACATGGGTTTAGAACAGGTCGCTCCTGTCTGTCTCAACTATTGGATCACTACGACAAGGTCCTAAGTGCACTAGAAGACAAAAAGAATGCAGATGTAATATATACAGACTTTGCAAAAGCCTTCGACAAGTGTGACCATGGCGTAATAGCGCACAAAATGCGTGCTAAAGGAATAACAGGAAAAGTCGGTCGATGGATCTATAATTTCCTCACTAACAGAACACAGAGAGTAGTCGTCAACAGAGTAAAGTCCGGGGCAGCTACGGTGAAAAGCTCTGTTCCACAAGGCACAGTACTCGCTCCCATCTTGTTCCTCATCCTCATATCCGACATAGACAAGGATGTCAGCCACAGCACCGTGTCTTCCTTTGCAGATGACACCCGAATCTGCATGACAGTGTCTTCCATTGCAGACACTGCAAGGCTCCAGGCGGACATCAACCAAATCTTTCAGTGGGCTGCAGAAAACAATATGAAGTTCAACGATGAGAAATTTCAATTACTCAGATATGGTAAACATGAGGAAATTAAATCTTCATCAGAGTACAAAACAAATTCTGGCCACAAAATAGAGCGAAACACCAGCGTCAAAGACCTGGGAGTGATCATGTCGGAGGATCTCACCTTCAAGGACCATAACATTGTATCAATCGCATCTGCTAGAAAAATGACAGGATGGATAATGAGAACCTTCAAAACTAGGGAGGCCAAGCCCATGATGACACTCTTCAGGTCACTTGTTCTATCTAGGCTGGAGTATTGCTGCACTCTAACAGCACCTTTCAAGGCAGGTGAAATTGCCGACCTAGAAAATGTACAGAGAACTTTCATGGCACACATAACGGAGATAAAACACCTCAATTACTGGGAGCGCTTGAGGTTCCTAAACCTGTATTCCCTGGAACGCAGGAGGGAGAGATACATGATTATATACACCTGGAAAATCCTAGAGGGACTAGTACCGAACTTGCACACTAAAATCACTCACTACGA
The DNA here is from genome assembly GCF_038502225.1 of Cherax quadricarinatus. NCBI lineage: Eukaryota > Metazoa > Arthropoda > Malacostraca > Decapoda > Parastacidae > Cherax > Cherax quadricarinatus. The sequence continues at coordinate 25,254,900 of NC_091304.1, forward strand.
AAGCAAAAGACTTGGCAGACGATGCATCATCCCCCCAATGAAAAGCAGGGGTGTCTCTAGCACGTTAAGAGACCATACAGTAAGTGTCAGGGGCCCGAGACTGTTCAACTGCCTCCCAGCACACATAAGGGGGATTACCAACAGACCCCTGGCAGTCTTCAAGCTGGCACTGGACAAGCACCTAAAGTCAGTTCCTGATCAGCCGGGCTGTGGCTCGTACGTTGGTTTGCGTGCAGCCAGCAGCAACAGCCTGGTTGATCAGGCTCTGATCCACCAGGAGGCCTGGTCACAGACCGGGCCGCGGGGGCGTTGACCCCCGGAACTCTCTCCAGGTAAACTCCAGGTAAACTCCAGGTGCTTGTCCAGTGCCAGCTTGAAGACTGCCAGGGGTGTATTGGTAATCCCTCTTATGTATGCTGGGAGGCAGAGCAGTCTCGGGCCCCTGACACTTATTGTATGGTCTCTTAACGTGCTAGTGACACCCCTGCTTTTCATTGGGGGGGATGTTGCATCGTCTGCCAAGTCTTTTGCTTTCGTTGTGAGTGATTTTCGTGTGCAAGTTCGGTACTAATCCCTCTAGGATTTTCCAGGTGTATATAATCATGTATCTCTCCCGCCTGCGTTCCAGGGAGTACAGGTTCAGGAACTTCAAGCACTCCCAGTAATTGAGGTGTTTTATCTCCGTTATGTGCGCCGTGAAGGTTCTCTGTACATTTTCTAGGTCAGCAATTTCACCTGCCTTGAAAAGTGCTGTTAGTGTGCAGCAATATTCCAGCCTAGATAGAACAAGTGACCTGAAGAGTGTCATCATGGGCTTGGCATCCCTAGTTTTGAAGGTTCTCATTATCCATTGTGTCATTTTTCTAGCAGCTGCGATTGATACAGTGTTATGGTCCTTGAAGGTGAGATCCTCCGACATGATCACTCCCAGGTCTTTGACGTTGGTGTTTCGCTCTATTTTGTGGCCAGAATTTGTTTTGTACTCTGATGAAGTTTTAATTTCCTCGTGTTTACCATATCTGAGTAATTGAAATTTCTCATCGTTGAACTTCATATTGTTTTCTGCAGCCCACTGAAAGATTTGGTTGATGTCCGCCTGGAGCCTTGCAGTGTCTGCAATGGAAGACACTGTCATGCAGATTCGGGTGTCATCTGCAGAGGATGACACGGTGCTGTGGCTGACATCCTTGTCTATGTCAGATATGAGGATGAGAAACAAGATGGGAGCGAGTACTGTGCCTTGTGGAACAGAGCTTTTCACCGTATCTGCCCCGGACTTTACTCTGTTGACTACTACTCTTTGTGTTCTGTTGGTGAGGAAATTATAGATCCATCTACCAACTTTTCCTGTTATTCCTTTTGCACGCATTTTGTGCGCTATTACGCCATGGTCACACTTGTCGAAGGCGTTTGCAAAGTCTATATATATTACATCTGCATTCTTTTTGTCTTCTAGTGCATCTAGGACCTTGTCGTAGTGATCCAATAGTTGAGACAGACAGGAGCGACCTGTTCTAAACCCATGTTGCCCTGGGTTGTGTAATTGATGGGTTTCTAGATGAGTGGTGATCTTGCTTCTTAGGACCCTTTCAAAGATTTTTATGATATGGGATGTTAGTGCTATCGGTCTGTAGTTCTTTGCTATTGCTTTACTTCCCCCTTTGTGGAGTGGGGCTATGTCTGTTTTTTGTAGTAACTGTGGGACGACCCCCATGTCCATGCTCCCTCTCCATGGGATGGTAAAAGCTCGTGATAAGGGCTTCTTGCAGTTCTTGATGAACACGGAGTTCCATGGGTCTGGCCCTGGGGCAGAGTGCATGGGCATGTCATTTATCGCCTGTTCGAAGTCATTTGGCGTCAGGATAACATTAGATAGGCTTGTGTTAACCAAATTCTGTGGCTCTCTCACAAAAAATTCATTTTGATCTTCGACTCTCAGTCTGGTTAGCGGCTTGCTAAAAACTGAGTCACATTGGGACTTGAGTAGCTCACTCATTTCCTTGCTGTCATCTGTGTAGGACCCATCTTGTTTAAGTAGGGGCCCAATACTGGACGTTGTTCTCGACTTTGATTTGGCATAGGAAAAGAAATACTTCGGGTTTCTTTCGATTTCATTTATGGCTTTTAGTTCTTCCCGCGATTCCTGACTCCTATAAGATTCCTTTAGCTTAAGTTCGATGTTTGCTATTTCTCTGACCAGTTTCTCCCTACGCATTTCAGATATATTGGCCTCTTTTAGCCGCTCTGTTATTCTTTTCCTTCGCCTGTAAAGGGAGCGCCTGCCTCTTTCTATTTTACATCTACTCCTCCTTTTTCTTAGAGGAGTCTTGGAGGAGTCTACCTGAAGGGTATTCCAGGGATCAACGCCCCCGCAACCCGGTCCATGACCAGGCCTCCTGGCGGATCAGGGCCTGATCAACGAGGCTGTTATTGCTGCCTGCACGTATTCCAACATACGAACCACAGACTGGCTGATCCGGCACTGATTTTAGGTATCTGTCCAGCTCCCTCTTGAAGACAACCAGGGGTCCATTGGTAATTCCCCTTATGGCTGATGGGAGGCTGTTGAACAGTCTTGGGCCCCGGACACGCATTGAGCTTTCTTTTAGTGTACTAATTTCGCCCCTACTTTTCACTCGGGATATGCTGCATCTCCTGCCAAGTCTTTTGCTTTCGTAGGGAGTGATTTCTGTGTGCAGATTAGGGGCCAGTCCCTCCAGGATCTTCCAGGTGTAGATTATGATGTATTTCTCTCGCCTGCGCTCCAATGAGTACAAGTCAAGTGCTTCCAAGAGTTCCCAGTAGTTAAGGCGTCTGATGGAGCTTATATGTGCTCTGCATAACAAGCTGCTTTCTGTATTGTATTATATCTGTGGAAAATAGTGTATATTTTCCAGAAATACGGTAATTTATAGGTAAATAGATGCCCTATATTGTATTTAATAAAAGTGTATTTTTAAAAGAACAGGCAGTCGCCATTGTTAATTTGAATTGGATACAATGTTAGTGTAATGGGAAGGAATTTTTGTGCTCTAGAGGTTAAAATTGGGCTGACACCTCTCAAATAGGAGGTGAAATTGTTGGATGTGCATTCCTGCTTAACTTGAGATATCAGGCAACTGGACAAGACAGCTCCAGGAACCTCAGATAAGTCTGTTATGTTATAACTCTGGCCAGTTGTTATTTTCATGCATAGACAGAGGTTTTCTGAGTATGATGCACCTTGATTTCCAGTCAAATTGGTGAGTGATATTAAGATATTTTCCTTCTGTTATATAAATGTCTGTATATATAATCTTTTTTTTAATTTTAATATACAGTCCACAAATTTATATATTTACCAGTATTCCTGGAGATGTATAATTCATTTAATTAATAGGTCCAGAGCAACTTGTGGATATGACAGTGGTAGGTATCGAAGGGGGACATTTTTTGCGACCTAGGTGTCCCAAATTCCTACTTGTCTAACTGATAAATAATAATTATCTATGTTCATTTACTGTTATGTATATAATGATACATTCAGCTAAATGTAATTTTCCACAATTAATTTGCCCATTGGTCCTTCAAACCGGATGTAATTAGTGAAGTCATTAATTAGTTAATTACTTAATAATTATATGTGAAATGACAGGAGGTGGATGTTAAGTTCACAAATTTACTTAATGTGTAGTGGATTATAATTATTACAATATTAATTTGGATAAGTCAAGTGTAGCTAATTACATTAATGCGTATATTAATTTTGCAAAGCCAAAGTGGCTAGGATTTATATTAATGTATCTGTATAATATTAATTTGATTAGATAATTCTGGCCAAGATTTATATCAGTGTATGTGTAATTGATAAGCCAAGTGTAACTAATATTAATATGAATAATATTAATTTTGCTATGCCAAATTCTGGCAAGGATTTATATTAATTTGTATAATAATTTTGATAAGCCAAGGCTGGCTAAAGGTTTGTATTAATGTACATTTAAAATTTATATAATTTTTACATGTAATTGCTGAGCTCAAGTAGCTAGGATTTATTCAAAGGTAAGTTGTATCAGTGTTGTAAGTTGTAATCAGTGTTATTAATAAAGCTGAATTTAATACATTGCATCATGGCTGAAAATGAGGAAATTAATATAGAAAACAAACATATGGAATATAGAGCAAAAAAAGCATCACTACAGGCTAGAAAAGGTCATGTAACCAAGGCATATAATAAATGTTTGGAATTAATGAATCAAGAAACTGTGAATACTGATGATTTAAAATTGTATTTAGATGCTTTGGGGAATAGATATGATTCATACAAATTATATTACAACAAATACGAAGGATATTTATTAGTAAACTGTGTAGATGAGACTGAAGTAGATCTCATGATTAATCAGTATTATGAATTAGAAGAAAAGATTCTTTCTTGTAAAAGTCAGGCTTTGAATAAACTAAAATGTGTAAACCAGGCAGTTAATCAATCTGCTCCAACAAATAAGATGTCTTTGCCAAAACTCCCAGAATTATGTTTACCTGTATTTAATCCTGGTGAAAATTGGGAGGAGTTTTGGTCAATTTTTAAAGCAGCTGTGCATGACAGGAGTGACCTAGCCACCAGGCCCGGTGGCCTGGTGGCTAAAGCTCCCGCTTCACACACAGAGGGCCCGGGTTCGATTCCCGGCGGGTGGAAACATTCGACACGTTTCCTTACACCTGCTGTCCTGGTCACCTAGCAGCAAATAGGTACCTGGGTGTTAGTCAACTGGTGTGGGTCGCATCCTGGGGGACAAGATTAAGGACCCCAATGAAAATAAGTTAGACAGTCCTCGATGACGCACCGACTTTCTTGGGTTATCCTGGGTGGCTAACCCTCCGGGGTTAAAAATCCGAACGAAATCTTATCTTATCTTATCAAAGGACAGGTAAGAGGAGATGCTCACATACTCATACAAGCCTTTCCCAATGTAAATGATTCTTATAAAGAAGCAGTTGACTTGTTGAAAGTCACTTATGGTAATATAGAACAAAGTAGGTTGGATCTAGTGAATATCATTGTTAATTTAAAATCTCTAGATCACACTTACAAAGGTTTACAACAGTTTAGAGTTAAACTGGAGAGCACTCTCAAAACTTTAAGTAATAAATATAATCTGAAGGAATCAGACTGGTTGTTGAGTGCCATGGTACAGAATAAATTAAGCTGTAAAACACTTGAATGGTTCTCGAACAAATATCACAAGGGTTATTTTGGTCTGGAGGAAATAAGACTAGGTCTACAAGAATTAAATGTGCAGTTGCAGACCAGCCAACTAACTCATTTTAAAGATGCAACACATAATAACTCTGAGGTATCTGTCAAGTTTCATAAAGGGAAAAATTATCCCAATGGTAATAATCAAATTTCATTTCCTAAAAAGAGTTGCATAGATGCATATCAATAAGCAGGAATCAGAAATAATGATTCTCCACAAGGTAAGAAGAATAAGTACCCTCCTAAGAGTAGCCCAGTTAATAAGAGACCAGTCAAAGAAAAGAGAGATTGTCTCTTCTGCAAGGGTACTCATTTTTCTAAGAATTGCAGTGCATACAATTCATGGAATGATAAAGTTGAAAGATTGGAGGAACTTGACAGATGTATCAGGTGTTTAGGTAATCACAATGTAAAGGATTGTTATGCCAAATTAAACTTTTGTTATCAATGTCACAAAGGAAGACACCATATAGTCGTGTGTAAGGGTCTATATGATAATGTTGATAATAATGATAATGTTGACAATCCTGACACAACAATAGCAAATGTAAAAATAGCTGCTAATGTTAGTAATGATGGTTTTGCTGAAGTAGCCTTACCTGTGTTACAGGTAAAAATTGATGATAAAAGGCATAAATCAAAAAATGTAAATGCATTATTGGACCAGGGATCCCAGCATACTTTCATAAAACGTAAATGTCTTGATGGTATGAAAGTACAGATGGGAGATCCCACAACTTTAAAATTATCTGGTTTTCTCTCGGATAAAAGGTCTCAATTGTATGACACTGTTTATGTACCTGTCAGGTTGGGCAATGAGAAAAAACGTGTTAATGCAGTAATTGTAGATAGACTTCCAGAGAAAATATCTACAGTAGGGCTTAGTAAAGCTACAGAAAGACTTTCACATAATGTAAATTTAGTACCTTCTGGGGTAAGTGATGATTCTGTCGGCCCAATAAATATTTTGATAGGTAGTGACTATTATGCCTCCTTTGTAAAGGGTATGGTAAAGAAATGTGGTGTCACCCTTTTGAAGACTGCAGGAGGCCATGTAATGTATGGTAGGATTCCTCGTAATAATAATTCATGACTAGAGGAAACTACAAATACCATAACTGTGTGTCTTACTCATGAAATCGTATCCCAGTATAATTCTTCCATAGAGGATGGTGTTGAGCCAGTGCATAAATTGTGGGAATTAGACAGCATTGGAATAAATGTAAATGAAGAAAGTCCAGACGATTCTTTTACTTAGGAGCAATACCTGAGAGATGTAAAATTTGAATCTGGACAATACTGGGTACGACTTCCGTGGAGACTGAACCATCCAGAATTACCCACTAATTACCGAATGGCATATGGACAATTAAAGGCTCAGCTCAGTGAACTGAGTAAGACACCAGAATTGTTAACTGCCTATAATGATATAATTGCTGAGCAGTTAATTAATAAATTTATAGAAGAGGTACCTCCTGAGCAAGCCAAAATTTATGGTCACTATTTGCCACATCACGGAGTGAAGAAGGATTCTAAGACCACTCCTTTGAGGATTGTGTTTAATTGTAGTGCCAGGAGTAACAAAAATGTACCTAGTTTAAATGATTGTTTGATGACAGGTCCGTCGTTGACGGAAAAATTAGGAGATATCTTATTAAATTTCAAAGTGAAGCACTATGCCTTTACGGATGACATAAGTAAAGCTTTCCTAAGAGTGGGTTTACAAGAGACTGACCGGGATTGTACCCGCTTCTTATGGCCTGAGAATCCTATTGACCCACTTAGCCCTCTGAAAAAACTTTCGCTTTAGGAGTGTATTATTTGGTGCTACATCCAGTCAGTTCCTACTTCAAGCGATGATAAATGCACACCTTAAACGTATGGAAAGTCCAATGAGTAAAGTAATGAGCAAACAATTTTATGTGGACAATTTCCTGGGTGTGATGTCAACTGAAGAGGAACTGTTAATGACTTATAGAGAGGCTAATAAAATAATGCAAAGTGCAGATATGCCTCTGAGAGAATGGAATAGTAATTCGTCCAAATTAAAGGGCAAAATAAGTAAAGATTACCCTGGAGATGAAGTGCCAAAATGTAGTAATGTATTGAGTTTAACTTGGGATACTGAGAGAGATTTGTTAATGTTAAAACCTAATAATTACAGTGTGCCCAATAATTAACTAAGAGAGTTTTTCTTGCTGAAGTTTCCAAATGTTTTGATCCACTAGGTTTAGTGTCACCCCTTACTATAAGAGGGAAATTATTAATTCAGGAAGCATGGAAACTTAAATGTGCTTGGGATGAAATTCTACCTGAGGAATTCATTAACAGGTGGGATGAATTAATTGGTGATTATGAAAAAATTCCAATGTTGGAGTTCCCATGCCAGGTGGCCAATCCAAATGGAAAAAATGTACTCCACATTTTTTGTGATGCTTCAAAATTGGCATATGGAGCAGTTGCTTACCTTCAATGTAATAGTGTTATTTCTCTTATGTCTGAGACTAAATTGTCTCCAATTAAATCACGTACCTTACCTGGAGTTTACCTGGAGAGAGTTCCAGGGGTCAACGCCCCCGCGGCCCGGTCTGTGACCAGGCCTCCTGGTGGATCAGAGTCTGATCAACCAGGCTGTTGCTGCTGGCTGCACGCAAACCAACGTACGAGCCACAGCCCGGCTTGTCAGGAACCGACTTTAGGTGCTTGTCCAGTGCCAGCTTGAAGACTGCCAGGGGTCTGTTGGTAATCCCCCTTATGTATGCTGGGAGGCAGTTGAACAGTCTCGGGCCCCTGACACTTATTGTATGGTCTCTTAACGTGCTAGTGACACCCCTGCTTTTCATTGGGGGGATGGTGCATCGTCTGCCAAGTCTTTTGCTTTCGTAGTGAGTGATTTTCGTGTGCAAGTTCGGTACTAGTCCCTCTAGGATTTTCCAGGTGTATATAATCATGTATCTCTCCCTCCTGCATTCCAGGGAATACAGGTTTAGGAACCTCAAGCGCTCCCAGTAATTGAGGTGTTTTATCTCTGTTATGCGTGCCATGAAGGTTCTCTGTACATTTTCTAGGTCAGCAATTTCACCTGCCTTGAAAGGTGCTGTTAGTGTGCAGCAATATTCCAGCCTAGATAGAACAAGTGACCTGAAGAGTGTCATCATGGGCGGCTTGGCCTCCATAGTTTTGAAGGTTCTCATTATCCATCCTGTCATTTTTCTAGCAGATGCGATTGATACAATGTTATGGTCCTTGAAGGTGAGATCCTCCGACATGATCACTCCCAGGTTTTTAACGTTGGTGTTTCGCTCTATTTTGTGGCCAGAATTTGTTTTGTACTCTGATGAAGATTTAATTTCCTCGTGTTCACCATATCTGAGTAATTGAAATTTCTCATCGTTGAACTTCATATTGTTTTCTGCAGCCCACTGAAAGATTTGGTTGATGTCTACCTGAAGCCTTGCAGTGTCTGCAATGGAAGACACTGTCATGCAGATTCAGGTGTCATCTGCAAAGGAAGACACGGTGCTGTGGCTGACATCCTTGTCTATGTCGGATATGAGGATGAGGAACAAGATGGGAGCGAGTACTGTGCCTTGTGGAACAGAGCTTTTCACCGTAGCTGCCCCGGACTTTACTCTGTTGATGACTACTCTCTGCGTTCTATTTGTGAGGAAATTATAGATCCATCGACCGACTTTTCCTGTTATTCCTTTAGCACGCATTTTGTGCGCTATTACGCCATGGTCACACTTGTCGAAGGCTTTTGCAAAGTCTGTATATATTACATCTGCATTCTTTTTGTCTTCTAGTGCATCTAGGGCCTTGTCGTAGTGATCCAATAGTTGAGACAGACAGGAGCGACCTGTTCTAAACCCATGTTGCCCTGGGTTGTGTAATTGATGGGTTTCTAGATGGGTGGTGATCTTGCTTCTTAGGACCCTTTCAAAGATTTTTATGATATGGGATGTTAGTGCTATCGGTCTGTAGTTCTTTGCTGTTGCTTTACTGCCCCCTTTGTGGAATGGGGCTATGTCTGTTGTTTTTAGTAACTGTGGGACGACCCCCGTGTCCATGCTCCCTCTCCATAGGATGGAAAAGGCTCGTGATAGGGGCTTCTTGCAGTTCTTGATGAACTCGGAGTTCCATGAGTCTGGCCCTGGGGCAGAGTGCATGGGCATGTCATCTATCGCCAGTTCGAAGTTATTTGGCGTCAGGATAACATCGGATAGGCTTGTGTTAACCAAATTTTGTGGCTTTCTCATAAAAAATTCATTTTGATCTTTGACTCTCAGTCTGGTTAGCGGCTTGCTAAAAACTGAGTCATATTGGGACTTGAGTAGCTCACTCATTTCCTTGCTGTCATCTGTGTAGGACCCATCTTGTTTAAGTAGGGGCCCAATACTGGACGTTGTTCTCGACTTTGATTTGGCATAGGAGAAGAAATACTTTGGGTTTCTTTCGATTTCATTTATGGCTTTTAGTTCTTCCCGCGATTCCTGACTCCTATAAGATTCCTTTAGCTTAAGTTCGATGCTTGCTATTTCTCTGACCAGTGTCTCCCTACGCATTTCAGATATATTGACCTCTTTTAGCCGCTCTGTTATTCTTTTCCATTGCCTGTAAAGGGAGCGCCTGTCTCTTTCTATTTTACATCTACTCCTCCTTTTTCTTAGAGGAATAAGCCTTGTGCATACATCGAGTGCCACCAAGTTAATCTGTTCTAGGCATAAGTTGGGGTCTGTGTTGCTTAGTATATCTTCCCAGCTTATATCGGTTAGGACTTGGTTTACTTGGTCCCACTTTATGTTTTTGTTATTGAAGTTGAATTTGGTGAATGCTCCCTCGTGACTAATCTCATTATGTCGGTCTGGGGCTCCACGCATACATGTCTGAACCTCAATTATGTTGTGATCTGAGTATATTGTTTTTGATATGGTGACATTTCTTATCAGATCATCATTGTTAGTGAAGATGAGGTCTAGTGTATTCTCCAGTTTAGTAGGCTCTATTATTTGCTGGTTTAAGTTGAATTTTGTGCAGAGATTTAAAAGCTCGTGTGAGTGTGAGTTTTCATCAGAGCTGCCTCCTGGTGTTATTACTGCAACAATGTTATTTGATATATTCCTCCATTTTAGGTGCCTTAAGTTGAAATCCCCCTTGAGCAAGATGTTGGGTGCAGGAGCTGGAAGATTTTCCAGACAGTGGTCAATTTTTAACAGCTGTTCCTGGAATTACTGGGATGTTGCATCCAGAGGCTTGTAGACTACCACAATGACTAGGTTTTGGTTCTAGACCTTTACTGCTAAAACTTCCACTACATCATTTGATGCATTAAGCAGTTCTGTGCAAACAAGTGACTCTGCAATGTACAGGCCAACCCCTCCCCTTTTGCCTGTTCACTCTGTCACATCTGTATAGGTTGTAACCTGGGATCCATATTTCGTTGTCCTTTATGTGGGTCTCAGTGAAAGCCGCGAACATTGCCTTTGCCTCTGCAAGCAGTCCACGGATGAAAGGTATTTTGTTGTTTGTTGCTGGCTTTAGACCCTGTATATTTGGAATTAACAGCCATTTATGTAGGTGTCAAATTAGCTAATTATATAAGAAATAAGTTGCAGGAGGTAAATATTAGCGACACTGTAATTTGGTCTGATAATGAGGTATCCTTACAATGGATTCGTAATGGAAACAGTAAAATTGTGTATGTACAAAACAGAGTCGCTGAAATTAATCAGATGCAAGAGAAGTATAATAGTTTGGGTCAGCATATGTTAACATTTAATCATATACCTGGTGAGGAGAATCCAGCTGATTTCTTGTCTCGAGGTTTATCTTATGCTAAATTTGTAAATGCTGTATCATGGTTTAAAGGACCGAGCTGGTTGGTAAATAAAGCTAATTGGCCTGTACAAAAGGCGTATATTGCTCCTGTTGAAATTACTGTGACCACCGCTCCAATAGTTTGTCCTTCCTTAGCCATTGATATAAATAGGTATTCCTCTTTACCCAAACTAATCAATGTAACTAAGTTGGTGTTTAAATTTCTAAACAAGATGAATATATCATATAAGTTTTCACATCCTCTTGAATATTGGATTTAGGGCTGTATTTAGAGAACAATGTAATTAGGTGCAGAGGTAGGTTACAAAATGCTGAATTGGGTGATTATGCTAAACACCCTATCTTACTGCCCAAAATTCATCATCTAACAAATCTACTTGTTCTAAATGCCCATAAAAATGTAATGCATGGTGGGGTACAAGATATCTTAAATTGTATTAGGGAAACTTTCTGGATTCCACAAGGACAGCAAAGTGTAAAAAGGGTGATTAAATCTTGTGTAATATGTCGCCGTGTGGATGCCAGATCCTATATGTACCCAGGTCCTCCACCATTGCCAAAGGAGCGTGTACAATTAGTGAAACCATTTGATGTAACAGGTGTAGACTATAATGGTCCAATAATTTTAACAGGTACTTCAGATGGTGTTCCACTGAAAGTGTATGTTTGTTTGTTCACCTGTACTGCTACTAGGGCAGTTCATTTAGAAGTGGCACAGGACTTGTCTGCAGAACAGTTTATACAGCTGTTTCGAGAATTTGCAGCTAGGAGATCCTGTCCGAGATTGATGGTTTCGGAAAATGCCACAAATTTTGTAGCAGGTGCTCAACATTTGATAGAATTAAATAATAGTAATGATGTTCAATCTCTGTTAACCCAACGAGGGTGTACCTGGAAATTTATTACTCCTAGAGCCCCTTGGCAGGGCAAGCTGTACGAAAGACTGATAGGCACAGTGAAGAGGTGTCTCCGTAAAGTACTACACTGGAAGAGAATTAATTTGGAAGAATTCCGTGCAGTTTACCTGGAGAGAGTTAGTGGAGGCAAAAAATCGTATAAATAATCGGCCTCTCTCGTACATGAGTGATACACCTGATGCAGATGTATTAACACCTTCTCACCTAATATGTGGAAGGAAATTGGAAGCTGCCCCTGTCTATAGAGATAATCCGGAAGAAAGTAATGAAGATTGCAATGATGCTGCAGTGTTGTGTAATAAATTTAAAATGTTAAATAAAGTAATTGATCATTGGTCTAATGTGCGGCATAAGGAATATCTTCTTACACTACGTGAACACTTTTATGGTGCGACAGAGGCAGTAAATTGACAGACCATTCAACCAGGTGACATTGTGTTAATTGACACTGAACAACATCGAACATTGTGGCCTCTGGGCAAAGTATTGACATTGTACCCAGATGCACAAGGTGTTGTCAGGAATGTCAAAGTGTTGTGTCGTGGCCAGGAAAATTTACGCACAATTAATAAATTGATTCGCTTGGAATTAGGTGTTCAATCAAATGTAAATGAAAATCTGAGGGAAAGTGACACGAGTGATATGGAAGATAATGCAGACCAAGTGATGCCGGGAAATGAAATCATAGTAAGATCTACTAGGAGAACAACCACTCAAGCCAGAACTGGCTGGAATCATCTCCTAAAGGAAGGAGTAATTTGAGTCGTTTAGCAACGAACTCCGCCAGGCCGCAGTGTGGAAAATACTGTACATTTTCCGGAAATACGGTAATTTATAGGTAAATAGATGCCCTATATTGTATTTAATAAGAGTGTATTTTTAAAAGAACAGGCAGTCGCCATTGTTAATTTGAATTGGATACAACGTTAGTGTAATGGGAAGGAATTTTTGTGCTCTAGAGGTTAAAATTGGGCTGACACCTCTCAAATAGGAGGTGAAATTGTTGGATGTGCATTCCTGCTTAACTTGAGATATCAGGCGACTGAACAAGACAGCTCCAGGAACCTCAGATAAGTCTGTTATGTTATAACTCTGGCCAGTTATTTTCATGTATAGACAGAGGTTTTCTGAGTATGATACACCTTGATTTCCAGTCAAATTGGTGAGTGATGTTAAGATATTTTCCTTCTGTTATATAAATGTGTGTATATATAATCCTTTTTTTAATTTTAATATACAGTCCACAAATTTATATATTTACCAGTATTCCTGGAGATGTATAATTCATTTAATTAATAGGTCCAGAGCAACTTGTGGATATGACAGTGGTAGGTATCGATGGGGGACATTTTTTGCGACCTAGGTGTCCCAAATTCCTACTTGTCTAACTGATAAATAATAATTATCTATGTTCATTTACTGTTATGTATATAATTATACATTCAGCTAAATGTAATTTTCCACAATATCATTGATGTCAACTATGGTCTATATACCTTATACATGTACTTGTAGTAAATAAAGATATTATTATTAGTTTTGATTAGAATTAGAATTAGCATCCCCATGAGTGTCGTGCACGACCTATATGGTTTTAGTGTTCCCCATAATAAGGCTAGTGTTGAGGGGCATTACCAGCTAAGTTTAAATATAGGGAAACTTAACTTAGAAAGACAGCTCATCGCCTGCACAGCCGCCCCTGCAGACGAGGTCTTGAGAAGCTGTCGAAGTCATCTCTCAACGGGCTGTAATGAGTTATAATTTGTAAGATTATAAATTACCCCTAGGGGGTGTTATGTCAGCATATTTCATTCACTGATAGCTGACAAACTTACTTGTGTTGACTCAAAAGTCTGCCCCTTACTGCCGACTATAGGTTGATTACAAACTCCTTGTGACTCAAGAACTGCGCAGTCCCCCATACTACAAGAAATTCGTAACCTACCTTGCTCTTGTAGCATGAGCTATGGTGTTCTTCACACCTTCGACAGGTATCGGTGACTTGATAGAAGCTGAAGTGTCCTTGGATGTCCACGTCTTCCATAGTCTAGGAATACGCACACTGGTACACTATGTTCCACAAGATTTGTCTTTATTGTTCACAATCTTATCACTAAAGAAGCTGATCACACTTCTCTTAAGTGTTTATTGTGTTTTATGAGACACTTTGTTCACACTAACGCACAGATCGTTCTTTGTTAGTTATCCTGGCGTCAGTGTCACTCTCAGTAGAGTCAAAAGTAATCTGAAGACGCCACAACGCCCCACACCGTCACTGCCCCTTGCACAAAGGAAAAGCTGACATAGTACTTTTGCTTCCTTGCCACTTCCTCGGTGAAGCAAAGCAGAATGTTTAAATCTTGCTGTCTTAAGCATAGACAACAATGTCCACTATCTTTACTGTGGTAATAAAGTGGGAGCAGGATTTCCCTTAATTGTCCTGCTAAGGTAAGAGATGTACTGTCTCTCATTAAAATACACTCTGCAACACTGGACTGCAAGGAGCGGCGGTCGCTTGACCACAGATCGTATACTGGTACTGCATCTGGGATCAATTACTCGCTGTAGTAGTAAACAAGATATTTGTCCCTTCTGAGAGGGCTGGGCCCCTCAGGGCTGAAAGGGGTTGAAAGGGGCTGAAGGGGGCTGATACCCCCCTCCTGGAGAAATTTCTCCACAGCTAGAGGGTCCCCTCATGATTCCAGGGATGGGGAGGGCCTGAGTAACCCCCTTCCCATTGAATAATGGGGGTCCCTTAGCTCGATCGCTAGGGCACTTAGCCTTCACACTGAGGTCCGGAGTTCGAATCTCCTCCAGTACGACTGGAAGACGTTATGGACGTGTTTCCATAAGACACCTGCCGTCCATGTTGCCCCATCAGTAAAATGGGTACCTGGGAGTTAGTCGACTGGTGTGGGTCGCATCCTGGGACAAAACTGACCTAATTTACCCTAAATGCTCTGCATAACAAGCGGCTTTCTATATAATAGTGTGTCATTGATGTCAGCTAGGACTGTATACCTTGTACATGTACTTGTAGTAAATAAAGTTATTTATAAAGGTGGTTCTCAGTACATTCTCTAGATCTCCAATTTCACCTGCTTTGAATGGAGATGTTAATGTACAACAATATTCCAGCCTAAAAAGAACAAGTGATTTAAAAAAGGATCATCATTGGCTTGGCATCTCTTGTCTTAAAAAAAAAGGCACAATACCGTGACTGGAACAATACACAAATAACCCGCACATAGAAGAGAGAAGCTTACGACGTTTCGGTCCAAGGCGGACCGAAACGTCGTCGTAAGCTCCTCTCTTCCACGTGCATTTTTTTTGTATATCTCTTGTCTTGAATGTTCTCATTCAGTTTCCTCGCAGATGTGATAGCGGCACTGCTGTGATCCTTGAAGATGAGATCCTCAGACATTACCACTCCGAGATCCTTCACGTTACTTTTCCGCTCTACTGTGTGATTAGAGTTTGTAGTAAACTCAATTCTAGCTATATTTCCATCAGTTTTCCATACCGGAGTAACTGGAAGTACTGTACCTTGTGGAACAGAGCCTGTGGAAAATACTGTATATATTTTCCAGAAATACAGTAGTTATATGTAAATAGATGGCCATACTGTATTTAAAAGAATTATATTATGGAAAATGGGAAACTGGACCAGCGCCTGTGCAGACACTCGCCATTTTGGTTTGAATTGGACACTAACGGTAGTGTATAATGTGAAGAATTTTTCGTGCTCTAGAGGTTAAAATTGGGCTGACACCTCTCAAATAGGAGGCGAAATTGTTGGATGTGCATTCCTGCATAACTTGAGATATCAGACGACTGGACAAGACAGCTCCAGGAACCTCAGATAAGTCTGTTATGTTTAACTTTGGCCAGTGTTATTTTCATAGACAGTGAGGTTTTCTGAGTATGATATACTTTAATCTACAGTCAAATTGGTGAGTGATATTAAGATATTCTCTTTCTGTTATGTATATGTGTATATAGATAATCATTTATTAATTTTAATATACAGTCCACAAATTTATATATTTACCAGCATTCCTGGTGATACATATTTCATTTATAATTAATAGGTCCAGAGCAACTTGTGGATATGACAGTGGTAGGTATCGAAGGGGGACATTTTTTGCGACCTAGGTGTCCCAAATTCCTACTTGTCTAACTGATAAATAATAATTATCTTTGTTCATTTACTGTTATGTACATAATGATACATTCAGATAAATGTAATTTTCCACAGAGCCCTTCACTATGGCAGCTTCCAATTTAACTCTGTTTACCACTACTGTGGAAAATTACATTTATCTGAATGTATCATTATGTACATAACAGTAAATGAACAAAGATAATTATTATTTATCAGTTAGACAAGTAGGAATTTGGGACACCTAGGTCGCAAAAAATGTTCCCCTTCGATACCTACCACTGTCATATCCACAAGTTGCTCTGGACCTATTAATTACAAATGAAATATACATTACCAGGAATGCTGGTAAATATATAAATTTGTGGACTGTATATTAAAATTAAAAAAGGATTATATATATACACATACACATAACAGAAGGAGAATATATCTTAATATCACTCACCAAGTTGACTGGAGATTAAGGTGTATTATACCCAGAAAACCTCACTGTCTACATTTATGATAATAATACTGGCAAGAACTATAAACATAAATATAGACATGACTTATCTGAGGTTCCTGGAGCTGTCTTGTCCAGTCACCTGATATCTCAAGTTATGCAGGAATGCACATTCAACAATTTCGGCTCCTATTTGAGAGGTGTCAGCCCAATTTTAACTTCTAGAGCACGAAAATTCTTCCCATTTTTACACTAACGTTCTGTTCAATTCAAACAACAATGGCGAGTGTCTTCTGCGCAGGCGCAGCTTCCCATTTTCGATATCATACTTCTTTTAAAAATACACTTTTAATCAGGTTTATTTACACAGCATAATATTGGGAAATTATTTTCCACAACTACTATTTGTGTTTGACTGGTTAGAAAGTTGAAGATCCATCTGCCTACTTTGCCAGATATCAATTTAGCACGCAATTTGTGTGCTATTACACCATGATCGCACTTGTCAAAGACTTTTGCAAAATCTGCATTCTGTTTGTTTTTCAGTGCATCTAAGATCATATCATAATGTGCCAGTAGTTGCGAGAGGCAGAAGCGACCTGCTCTGAACCCATGTTGCCCTGGATTGTGCAACTGTTGGGAGTCCAAGTGGTTTACAAACCTGCTTCTTAGAACTCTTTCAAGGATCTTTATGATGTGGGGCGTTAAAGCTATTGGTCTATAGTTCTTAGGTCTAACTTTGCTGCCACCTTTATGGAGTGGGGCTATATCCATTGTTTTTAGTGACTGGAGTCTCACCTGTAAGTAAGTTTATTCAGGTATACACAAATACAGTTACATAAATTATTATACATAGCAGCATATGTGTAGAGAGAGAACCTAGGATAACCCAAAAAAAAGTCAGTGACTTATTTCTATTGAGGTCCTTTTAATACCTTATTATTATACTATAACGGAGATAATATCTTATTATTATACTATAAAGAGAATATACTAAGAATAAGGTAAAATGAGTTATTTATATTTACATGCGCTATCTAAAAAAATAAAAAAAATCATTCTCCTTTCTGTCGCTACATTCATTAGGCACCTTTTGGCTCTCTTCTTGAACTGGTTCATGCTATGACTGGCTTCGACATGTGCGGGTAGTCTGTTCCATTCCTTTATTGCTGTACAATGAAAGGTGTTTGAAGCCTGGCCAATGACTGTGGGTACTACAAAGTTGTGCTCTCTCCCCCTAGTACTATGATTGCTTTGGTTCCCAACCTTGACAAAATTAGCAGCAAGATATTCTGGACACTGTTTGTGAGCAATTTTATAAACTTTATTTAACTTCAGTTGTTTTACTCTGTCTTCAACATTCAGCATATCCAATCGTCGTAATTCATCCTGGCCTACATGTTCTCTTGGACCCAGGTCCAGGATGAATCTTACCATTTTGTTCTGGGTGATTTACAGTCTATCTTTCAGTTTATTTGTCACGGCAGAGTACCATGAAGAGCAGTAGTATACATATATGACATAGGGTCCTGCGAGCCTCAGTAGGTGGAGACTGTGCTTGTCTGTAGAGGAACTTTAGTCTGACATTCGCTTTCTTTACTACATTGTTCCCTATCGATTCTCCTGATATGCATGAGTCAAAGGGGATTTCCAGATATTTTACTGAGGAAACTGAAGTGATGGGTTCCCCATTACACTGGTCATTAAAATTATTTACCCTTCTCAGTTTATGTTTCGTCATCCTCAT
Organism: Cherax quadricarinatus; assembly: GCF_038502225.1. Classification (NCBI taxonomy): domain Eukaryota; kingdom Metazoa; phylum Arthropoda; class Malacostraca; order Decapoda; family Parastacidae; genus Cherax; species Cherax quadricarinatus. The sequence continues at coordinate 25,273,248 of NC_091304.1, forward strand.
ACAGTAGGAGTTTGCATTTGACATTGATGGGCATGTCGTTTACATAACACAGAAATTATAAGGGACTCAGAATACTACCTTGGGAAACTCCACATGCTATCGGCAGTTTCATTTTGTTTCATTTTGCTAAAATAGACTTAAACCAGTCTATGGAACCTATGCCGATAGCTTAAAGTTTCTTACGTAATATATTGTGGTCGACAGCATCGAAGGCCTTTTGTAAGTCTAAAGTTACCATTCCTTTGAGGTTCCCTATCGATATTTCAGTTCCCATGTAATCCATCAGATTAATTAGGGAGGTATCGGTTGCGTAAGATCTCATGAAGCCTGATTGGTAACTATGAACTGTGTCTATGCTCCTTCTCCATAACATACTTAGGGCCCGTGAGAGGGATTTCTTGCAGTTCTTAATGAAGACAGAGTTCCACTAGTCTGGACCTGGGGCTGAGTGCATGAGCATGTTGTCAATGGCTTTCTCGAAATCTAGTGGAGTTAGGGTTATGTCAGAAATTTGGCATACATTGACAGGGTTTTGAGGCTCATTCATGAACACATTATATGGATTGTCTATCTTTAGACTGATTAGTGGCTCGCTGAACACAGAGTCATATTGAGATTTTAGTATCTCACTCATTTCTTTGTTGTCTGTGTAGGATCCGTCTTGTATGAGCAGGGGCCCTATACTAGATGCGATTTTTTACTTGTTTTTGGCATATGAAAAGATATATTTCGAATTTCTTTCATTTTCACTAATTGCTTTTAGCTCCTCTTGTCTCTCCTGGATCCTGTATGAGTCCTTTAACTTAAGCTCAATATTTTCGACTTTCTTGGTTAGAGCTTCCTTCTGTGTTTCAGATAATCTAGCATTCTTGAGAAGCTCAGTGATTCTTCGCCTTCTGTAGAGGGAGCGTCTCTCTCTCTCTCTCTCTCTCTCTCTCTCTCTCTCTCTCTCTCTCTCTCTCTCTCTCTCTCTCTCTCTCTCTCTCTCTCTCTCTCTCTCTCTCTCTCTCTCTCACTCTCTCTCTCTCCAGTTTACTTCTCTTCCTTTTTCATAAGGGAATATGCCTTGAACATACTTCAGCTACCAGAAGGTTGATCTTATCAAAGCACTGGTTAGGGTCCATGTTATTTAAGATATCTTCCCAAATGATTCATTTAGGACATAGTTTACCTGGTTCCAGTTGATGTTCTTGTTGTTGAAGTTGAATTTGGTGAAGGTACTCTCATAGCTGTATGCATTTTGCTGATCAGGACTCCTGTGCATATAAGTCTGGACTTCGATTAAAATGTGATCAGAATTAGTTGTTTTTGATATTGTTATGTTTCTTACCAGGTCCTCATTATTTGTGAAAATAAGGTCAAGTGTGTTCTCCAATCTTGTTGGCTCCACTATCTGCTGGCTTAGGGTGTGCTTATTGTAGAAATTCAGCAGCTCATGTGTGTGTGACTTTTCATCCGAGCTACCTCCAGGGATTATTTCTGCTACAACATTATCTGCTACATTCTTCCATTTTGTATGTCTTAGACTGGAGTCACCAAGCAGCAAGATGTTTGGGGATGGGGCTGGAAGGCTTTCCAGACAGTAGCCAATTTTTGATAACTGTTCCTTGAACTGTTGGGAAGTTGCATCTGGTGGCTTATATACAAACACAATTACTAAGTTTTGGTTCTCGATTTTTATTGTTGGAACTTCAACTACATCATTTGTGGTGTTCAGTATCTCCGTGCATATGAGCGACTCTTTGACATACAGGCCAACCCTTCCCCCCCCCCTTGTTACCTGTTCTTTCTGTCGCATCTGAAAAGGTTGTATCCAGGTATCCATATTTCACTGTCAAATTAATCTTTTGCATGGGTCTCTGTGAAGGCTGCAAACAGTGAATTTGACTCCCCTAGAAGTCCACTGATGAAAGGTATTTTGTTGTTGGTGGATGGCTTAAGGCCCTGTATATTAGCAAATATAAATGAGGTTGTGTTGCATGTTTGTTGGGGGGATTTTGTTGTTGGCATCAGTAGTTTGTGAGTCCGGAGGTGCCACTGGCTGTGCCTCCAGTCCAACAAGGCTCTAAGGTGGTGAACTATTTTGGTTATTTCTTTCCATTTTCTTTCTTCGTTTCCTACCACTAAAAAATAACTTGGAGTGGAGTTGCCGTAACTACTGTAACTACTATGATTTGTTTTATGGGGTGTGTACCTCCTGGTCCCTTTTTAAGTGGTATGTGGGGCAGATGGTGTTGTAACATTGTTTTTGAGGACTGAAGAATGGCACATCTTTGGGCGGAAAAATTTGCAAGAGATGGAATGACACACTCCTTTAGACAGGAGGTCGAGACATTTTTTGGGATGCTCAGAGTTGCATGTCCCATTTGTTTTCCCCGATATTCCATGCTTACAAATACCCCAAGCATAGAATTTGCACCATTTTGTTTTTGGTTGGATACATTTCGTACTGGATGTATTTCCAATTTGTACAGATCCTAGAAATGCACTACAATATTCGGTAGCCAAGCCAGAGATACCACCATCTGTTTTCAGGAGGCCAACATTTCCCCGGAAGAGGACTCCTCTATTACATCTGTAATAGGGGCTATGGCTGTGGAAGAGTCTTTAGCCGACTCTGAATTTGCATTATGGCTGGGGGCTGAGTTTGGGTCAGCCCTAGGGCTAGGGGCAGAGTCTGGGTCAGCCCTAGGGCTGGGGGCAGAGTCTGGGTCAGCTCTAGGGCTGGGGGCTGAATCTGGGTCAGCCCTAGGGCTGGGGCTGAATCTGGGTCAGTCCTAGGGCTAGGGGCTGAGTCTGGGTTAGCCCTAGGGCTGGGGGCAGAGTCTGGGTCAGCCCTAGGGCTGGGGGCAGAGTCTAGGTCAGCCCTAGGGCTGGGGGCTGAGTCTGGGTCAGTCCTAAGGCTGGGGGCTGAGTCTGGGTCAGCATTAGGGCTGGGGGCTTAGTCTGGGTCAGCCCTAGGGCTGGGGGCTGAGTCTGGGTCAGCCCTAGGGCTGGGGGCTGAGTCTGGGTCAGCCCTAGGGCTAGGGGCAGAATCTGGGTCAGCCCTAGAGCTGGGGGCAGAGTCTGGGTCAGCTCTAGGGCTGGGGGCTGAATCTGGGTCAGCCCTAGGGCTGGGGCTGAATCTGGGTCAGTCCTAGGGCTAGGGGCTGAGTCTGGGTTAGCCCTAGGGCTGGGGGCAGAGTCTGGGTCCGCCCTAGGGCTGGGGGCAGAGTCTAGGTCAGCCCTAGGGCTGGGGGCTGAGTCTGGGTCAGTCCTAAGGCTGGGGGCTGAGTCTGGGTCAGCCCTAGGGCTGGGGGCTGAGTCTGGGTCAGCTCTAGGGCTGGGGGCTGAGTCTGGGTCAGCCCTAGGGCTGGGGGCTGAGTCTGGGTCAGACCTAGGGCTGGGGGCTGAGTCTGGGTCAGCCCTAGGGCTGGGGGCTGAGTCTGGGTCAGCTCTAGGGCTGGGAGCTGAATCTGGGTCAGCCCTAGGGCTGGGGCTGAGTCTGGGCCAGTTCTAGGGCTAGGGGCTGAGTCTGGGTCAGCCCAAGGGCTGGGGGCAGAGTCTGGGTCAGCCCTAGGGCTGGGGGCAGAGTCTGGGTCAGCCCTAGGGCTGGGGGCTGAGTTTGGGTCAGTCCTAAGGCTGGGGGCTGAGTCTGGGTCAGCCCTAGGGCTGGGGGCTGAGTCTCGGTCAGCCCTTGGGCTGGGGGCTGAGTCTGGGTCAGCCCTAGGGCTGGGGGCTGAGTCTGGGTCAGCCCTAGGGCTGGGCCCTGAGTCTGGGTCAGCCCTAGGGCTGGGGGCTGAGTCTAGGTCAGTCCTAAGGCTGGGGGCTGAGTCTGGGTCAGCCCTAGGGCTGGGGGCTGAGTCTGGGTCAGCTCTAGGGCTGGGGGCTGAGTCTGGGTCAGCCCTAGGGCTGGGGACTGAGTCAGGGTCAGCCCTAGGGTTGGGGGCTGAGTCTGGGTCAGCCCTAGGGCTGGGGGCTGAGTCTGGGTCAGCCCTAGGGCTGGGGGCTGAGTCTGGGTCAGCCCTAGGGCTGGGGGCTGAGTCTGGGTCAGCCCTAGGGCTGGGGGCTGAGTCTGGGTCAGCCCTAGGGCTGGGGTCTGAGTCTGGGTCAGCCCTAGGGCTGGGGGCTGAGTCTGGGTCAGGCCCTAGGGCTGGGGGCTGAGTCTGGGTCAGACCTAGGGCTGGGGGCTGAGTCTGGGTCAGTCCTAGGGCTGGGGGCTGAGTCTGGGTCAGCTCTAGGGCTGGGGGCTGAGTCTGGGTCAGTCCTAGGGCTGGGGGCTGAGTCTGGGTCAGTCCTAGGGCTGGGGGCTGAGTCTGGGTCAGTCCTAGGACTGGGGGCTGAGTCTGGGTCAGCCCTAGGGCTGGGGGCTGATTCTGGGTCAGTCCTAGGGCTGGGGGCTGAGTCTGGGTCAGTCCTAGGGCTGGGGGCTGAGTCTGGGTCAGTTCTAGGGCTGGGGGCTGAGTCTGGGTCAGTCCTAGGGCTGGGGGCTGAGTCTGGGTCAGTCCTAGGGCTAGGGGCTGAGTCTGGGTCAGTCCTAGGGCTGGGGGCTGAGTCTGGGTCAGTCCTAGGGCTGGGGGCTGAGTCTGGGTCAGCCCTAGGGCTGGGGGCTGAGTCTGGGTCAGCACTAGGGCTGGGGGTTGAGTCTGAATCAGCCCTAGGGCTGGGGGCTGAGTCTGGGTCAGACCTAGGGCTGGGGGCTGAGTCTGGGTCAGTCCTAGGGCTGGGGGCTGAGTCTGGGTCAGCCCTAGGGCTGGGGGCTGAGTCTGGGTCAGTCCTAGGGCTGGGGGCTGAGTCTGGGTCAGTCCTAGGGCTGGGGGCTGAGTCTGGGTCAGTCCTAGGGCTGGGGGCTGAGTCTGAATCAGCCCTAGGGCTGGGGGTTGAGTCTGAATCAGCCCTAGGGCTGGGGGTTGAGTCTGAATCAGCCCTAGGGCTGGGGGTTGAGTCTGAATCAGCCCTAGGGCTGGGGGTTGAGTCTGAATCAACCCTAGGGCTGGGGGTTGAGTCTGGGTCAGTCCTAGGGCTGGGGGCTGAGTCTGGGTCAGTCCTAGGGATGGGGGCTGATTCTGGGTCAGTCCTAGGGCTGGGGGCTGAGCTAGCTGATTTTTTGTTTCCTGTTTTTTCCAGTGGGTGTCTATTTATTTTTGGGTCAACCTGTCTATATATTTAATAGTAACCAAGGTTCTCGCTTCACTGACACTTGGAAGTTTATTCCACTCATCTACAGCTCTGTTGCTAAACCAATACTTCCCTATATCTCTTCTAAATCTAAATTTGTCAAACTTGAATCCATCACTGCGAGTCTCGTCTATCAGCAATTCCTGTCAGTCAGACTATAACATAAATGACAATCTTTGGCTAAGTATAAAATTGTACTTAAGCCTAGAATATGTGAGTAAACATTTCTTCAGCATGTCGTGGAAACTCAAGCAAATTATTAGTATTATTATCAAAAGGAGATGCTAACCATACAAGCAAAGCATTCAAGCCTGGGCACAGATATTTATTTTAAGTTATTTTAGGGTATTGTGAGGAATTTTCACAAGAACACAATCTCGAATTAACTTTCTTTATCCCCCCAGACTCGGGGGAGAACACGGTATATAGAACCAAATTATAACTTACTGATGTTGATATATCCTGGAGATTTGTGGGACACTTTAGGAACACTGAGTCACAATGTCCCGCCTTCAATGTCCGCTGTGGAAAATAATGTATTTTCCGGAAAAAATACAGTGTATTTTTTATGTAAATTAGTGTAATATACTGTATTTAATAAAAATTTATGTTATAAAAAATGGGAAATTCTGCACCTGCGCAGAAGAGACTCGCCATGTTTGAATTGAGACAACACAAACGTTAGTGAATAATGGGAAGAATTTTCGTGCTCTAGAGGTTAAAATTGGGCTGACACCTCTCAAATAGGAGGCGAAATTGTTGGATGTGCATTCCTGCATAACTTGAGATATCAGACGACTGGACAAGACATCTCCAGGAACCTCAGGTAAGGTATCTAGATTTGTGTTATAATTCTGGCCAGCATTATTTTCATAAATTTAGTTAGAGTGAGGTTTTTGAATATGATACACATTAATCTCCAGTCAAATTGGTGAGTGATATTAAGATATATTCTCCTTATGTTATGTAAATGTGTGTATATATAATCATTTATTAATTTTAATATATAGTCCACAAATTTTATATTTACCAGAATTCCTGGTGATGTACATTTCATTTGTAATTATAGGTCTAGAGCAACTTGTGGACATGACAGTGGTAGGTATCGAAGGGGGACATTTTTGTGACCTAGGTGTCCCAAATTCCTACTTGTCTGTGTAACCTTGATAAATAATAATTATCTTTGTTACCATTTACTGGTATGTACCTTATGAGTTACATCCAGATAAATGCAATTTTCCACATCCATCGTCTCAGTTCCCCAGACTAGCTCTGGGACCCTGGATTAGGAACATATGGTTCTTGAAAAGAACAAGGCACAATACCGTGACTGGAACAATACACAAATAATTATTTTATTAATAATAATAATAATAATAATAATAATAATAATAATAATAATAATAATAATAATAATAATAATAATATATGCGTGTGATAAAACATGCGTGTTATAACACACATAAAGGAGAGAGCTTATGACATTTCGGTCCCACTTGGACTATTTACAAAGTGTGACTTGTAAATGGTCCAAGTAGGACCGAAACGTCGTCGTAAGCTTCCCTCTCTAATATGCAGGTTATTTACGTACGGTTCATGTATATTATTAAAAATTACATCAGTAAAAACTGACTACTTAGTGGACTTTATAATTAAGAATTTGAGTGGACCTGATTTATTGAAATATTTTGTTTTGTCTACTAGTAGGCTTTAATTATTAATCACATTATTTCATATTATGGACCTAAATTATTATACGCACCAATTTATCACATTGGTGCTATATCCTAACGCCTCCCACAGGAAAATCACAATTAAAAATTGGCTAATATTAAGTAATCTTACTTGTTGTGTGGTTTATAGTACATATTGAGAGGTGAACCTAAAGTGCTCCTGGTAGTAGACAATGTGGCGTCTAATTCACAGCTCTTGCATCTCATTTTAATACATTTATTTCTACAAGTACATGTACAAGGTACACAGGCCTAACTAACATCAATGACATACTATTATACAGAAAGCCGCTTGTTATGCAGAACATTTCGGGCAAATTAGATTAGTTTTGTCCCAGGATGCGACCCACACCAGTCCACTAACACCCAGGTACCTATTGTACTGATGGGTAAACATAGACAACCAGTGCAAGGAAACACGCCCAGTGTTTCACCCCTCGCAAGGAATCGAACCCGGAAATCAGCGTGTGAAGCGAGAGCTTTTTCCACCAGTCCAATCACTAGGTTCTTCCATTTCATTCTCTAGCTGGACATTTACAGATGTCTGTCGTCCTCTCTCACTGTAGCGTTGAATTAACCACTAATATTACTAACTAACACTACATAATTATAGAAACATACACGAACCAGCTGGTCCGTCTTACTTCCATCTTCACCGTTGTTGTTGCTTCTCCACTCTCCTATCTTGTATACATATATGTATTCAAATTTAGTGATATTTCTGGGTGTGTAATACATTTTTCTGATCAGAATATTAATCTTTCAGTATTACAATAATTCCATTTTATTTAATTAACTTATTACATTATATAAGGAAATTATAGGGAATATGTAGTAGTATGTCATTGTTGTCAGCTAGGACTGTATACCATGTTTACCTGGAGTTTACCTGGAGAGAGTTCCGGGGGTCAACGCCCCCGCGGCCCGGTCTGTGACCAGGCCTCCTGGTGGATCAGAGCCTGATCAACCAGGCTGTTGCTGCTGGCTGCACGCAAACCAACATACGAGCCACAGCCCGGCTGATCAGGAACTGACTTTAGGTGCTTGTCCAGTGCCAGCTTGAAGACTGCCAGGGGTCTGTTGGTAATCCCCCTTATGTGTGCTGGGAGGCAGTTGAACAGTCTCGGGCCCCTGACACTTATTGTATGGTCTCTTAACGTGCTAGTGACACCCCTGCTTTTCATTGGGGGGATGGTGCATCGTCTGCCAAGTCTTTTGCTTTCGTAGTGAGTGATTTTCGTGTGCAAGTTCGGTACTAGTCCCTCTAGGATTTTCCAGGTGTATATAATCATGTATCTCTCCCTCCTGCGTTCCAGGGAATACAGGTTTAGGAACCTCAAGCGCTCCCAGTAATTGAGGTGTTTTATCTCCGTTATGCGTGCCGTGAAAGTTCTCTGTACATTTTCTAGGTCGGCAATTTCACCTGCCTTGAAAGGTGCTGTTAGTGTGCAGCAATATTCCAGCCTAGATAGAACAAGTGACCTGAAGAGTGTCATCATGGGCTTGGCCTCCCTAGTTTTGAAGGTTCTCATTATCCATCCTGTCATTTTTCTAGCAGATGCGATTGATACAATGTTATGGTCCTTGAAGGTGAGATCCTCCGACATGATCACTCCCAAGTCTTTGACGTTGGTGTTTCGCTCTATTTTGTGGCCAGAATTTGTTTTGTACTCTGATGAAGATTTAATTTCCTCATGTTTACCATATCTGAGTAATTGAAATTTCTCATCGTTGAACTTCATATTGTTTTCTGCAGCCCACTGAAAGATTTGGTTGATGTTCACCTGGAGCCTTGCAGTGTCTGCAATGGAAGACACTGTCATGCTGATTCGGGTGTCATCTGCAAAGGAAGACACGGTGCTGTGGCTGACATCCTTGTCTATGTCGGATGTGAGGATGAGGAACAAGATGGGAGCGAGTACTGTGCCTTGTGGAACAGAGCTTTTCACCGTAGCTGCCCCGGACTTTACTCTGTTGACGACTACTCTCTGTGTTCTGTTAGTGAGGAAATTATAGATCCATCGACCGACTTTTCCTGTTATTCCTTTAGCGCGCATTTTGTGCGCTATTACGCCATGGTCACACTTGTCGAAGGCTTTTGCAAAGTCTGTATATATTACATCTGCATTCTTTTTGTCTTCTAGTGCATTTAGGACCTTGTACTATGTACTTGTAGTAAATAAAGATTATTATTATTATTATTATTATTATTATTATTATTATTATTATTATTATTATTATTATTATTATCACATTAACATTACACAACTCCGTTATTATATAAAAATTGTTATTCAAATCAATCATTATAATTAAATCATATGTAAATTATAAAAATTTTCCACAGATATATTAGCCATATTACCTCGGGTTCCTGTTTGGCGACAGGTTGTATATCACTGAAACTACTACTTTGGGTCCCCTAGTCTTAACCGAGCCCACTATGAAGTCGTTTGCCTCTTCTCTGTTTATCATTCCCACCTCTTCAGACCTCCATGATTTCTGATTAACAGTGCCATTCCTCTGCCTCGCTTGCTCCTCTATCTTTCTTTATCATTTATTAAATTACTGTAAATATGACATTTGATATAACGTCGGTCAGTTTTGTCTCTGTGATGGCTACTATGTCTGGAGTTACTTCAGCTATTGGCGCTTTCAACTTATCAAACTTATTCGATAACACTGTTCAACAACCAAAATTCTTCAGAGACCAGAATAGCAATTTCCAACTAATTTTAGGTCACTGTTAATTAATATCATGGTTAAAATTGTTTGTTATCTCTACTTATGAGTATACACCAACGTGTCACAACAGGTTCCAACAGGTTTGCGGCAGTGTGTTTCTTACCACACTCACAGTCTCACTGACCTTCATTATTGTTCCAGCAGTCATAGAAGGTGGTTGTGATGTACAAGTTTATATTTTGAGGTGAAAGGTCGGTGATTTTCTTAGCTAAACACTTTTTAAACTTATAATAAATATTCACTGAACAAGCTATTGATATGCATGTGAGGCATATTATATTAATTTTATTTTCCTACTGAATGATATAAATACTTCTGCTTAGCTGTCATGCTTTGTATTATAATGATTAATAAATAAATTTTCTGTTTATCTTCTAACTGTTTATTGTTTTCTTTTTTTCGGATACCTCATACTTGTACTCCCCTAATTGTACTCACCTAATTGTGGTTGCAGGGGTTGAGACTCAGCTCCTGGCCCCGCCTCTTTACTGATCGCTTCTAGGTCCTCTCTCTCTCTCTCTGCTTTTTGAGCTTTGTCATACCTTGTCTTAAAGCTATGTATGGTTCCTGCCTCCACGACTTCACTTGCTAGGCTATTCCACTTCCTGGCGACTCTGTGACTGAAGAAATACTTCCTAACATCTCTGTGACTCGTCTGAATCTTCAGCTTCCAATTGTGACCCCTTGTTTCTGTGTCCCCTCTCTGGAACATCCTGTCTGTCCACCTTGTCTATTCCACGCATTATTTTGTATATTGTTATCATGCCTTCCCTGACCCTCCTGTCTTCCAGTGTCGTCAGTCCGATTTCCCTCAACCTTTCTTCGTAGGACATTCCCCTGAGCTCCGGAACAAGCCTTGTTGCAAACCTTTGTACTTTCTCTAAATTCTTAATGTGCTTGACCAGGTGTGGGTTCCAAACTGGTGCTGCATACTCCAGTATGGGCCTGACGTACACAGTGTACAGCGTCTTGAACGATTCCTTACTAAGGTATCGGAACACTATTCTCAGGTTTGCCAGGCGCCCATATGCTGCAGCAGTTATCTGGTTGATGTGTGCCTCCAGAGACGTGTTCGGTGTTATGGTCACCCCAGGATCTTTCTCCTTGAGTGAGGTTTGCAGCCTTTGTCCACCTAGCCTATACTCTGTCTGCGGTCTTCTTTGCCCTTCCCCAATCTTCATGACTTTGCATTTGGCAGAGTTGAATTCGAGAAGCCAGTTGCTGGAACACGTGTCCAGCCTGTCCAGGTCTCTTTGTAGTCCCGCCTGGTCCTCATCTGATTTAATCTTTCTCATTAACTTCACATCATCTACAAACAGGGACACTTCAGAGTCTATCCCTTCCATCATGACAGTCTCATATATCAAAAATAGCACTGGCCCTAGGACTGACCCCTGTGGGACCCCGCTCGTTACAGGCGCCCACTGTGATACTTCATCATGTACCATGACTCGTTGCCTCCCTGTAAGGTATTCTCTGATCCATTGCAGTGCCCTTTCTGTTATACACGCCTGATCCTCCAGCTTCTGCACTAATCTCCTGTGAGGAACTATGTCGAGGGCCTTCCTGCAGTCCAGGAAAATGCAATCAACCCACTCCTTTCTCTCGTGTCTTACTTCTGTTACCTTGTCATAAAACTCCAGAAGGTTTGTGACACAGGATTTGCCTTCCATGAATCTGTGCTGGTTGTTGTTTATAATCTTGTTTCGTTCCAGGTGCTCCACCACTCTCCTCCTGATAATCTTCTCCATGACTTTGCATACTATACATGTCAGAGACACTGGTGTGTAGTTTAGTGCCTCATTTCTGTCTCCTTTCTTAAAAATGGGGACTACATTTGCCGTCTTCCATGCCTCATGTAGTTACCCAGTTTCAAGGGATGTATTGAAGATTGTGGTTAGTGGCACGCACAGCATCTCTGCTCCTTCTCTAAGGAACCACAGGGAGATGTTGTCCAGACCCTTCACCTTTGAGGTATCGAGGTTACTTAGCAGCTTCTGCACCTCCTCCTCCATTGTTTGTATGTCATTCAGCACCTGTTGGTATATTCCCTGTTGGTGTTCCCCTATGTGCTGTCTTCTCAGAGCCATTCCTGTCTCTACTCTAAATACTTCCTTATATCTCATGTTTAGCTCCTCGCATACCTCGTGATCGTTTCTTGTGAGTTTCCCACCTTCTTTCCTCAGCCTGATCACCTGTTCTTTGACTGTTGTCTTCCTCGTGATGTGGATGTACAGCAGTTTTGGGTCAGACTTGACTTTTGATGCTATGTTATTTTCATAGTGTCGCTGGGCCTCCCTCCTTACCTGTGCATACTCGTTCCTGGCTCTTCAACTAATCTCCTTATTTTCCTGTGTTCTTTGCCTTTCTGTACTTTTTCCATTCTTTATTGCACTATGTTTTTGCCTCCTTACACCGTCGGGTAAACCAGGGGCTCGTTCTGGTCTTCCCATTATTTCTGTTGCCCTTGGGAACAAGCGTTTCCTCTGCCTCCTTGCATTTTGTTGTTACATATTCCATCATTTCATTTACCGACTTTCCTACAAGTTTTCTGTCCCACTGAACCTCTTGCAGGACATTCCTCAAACCTATGTAGTCCCCCCATTTATAGTCTGGCTTTTCCCATTCAACTTCTGTTATCCTCTCCACTTGTAACTCTACTATGTATTCAAAGCACAGAACCACATGGTCACTAGCTCCTAGGGGACTCTCATATGTGATGTCCTCAATGTCTGAACTGCTCATGGTGAACACAGCCCAGTCTTGCTGGCTCATCCTCCCTTCTCTCTCTGGTAGAATCCTTAACATGTTGATGCATAAGGTTTTCCAGTATCACATCCATCATCTTGGCTCTCCATATTTCGGGACCCCCGTTTGGCTCCAGGTTTTCCCAATTGATCTCCCTGTGATTGAAATCGCCCATAACCAGTAACTTTGCTTTGCTCGAGTGAGCTCTTCTTGCCACCTCAGCCAGTGTGCCCACCATTGCTCTGTTACTCTCTTCATATTCCTCTCTTGACCTCCTGCAGTTCTGTGGTGGATTATACATCACTGCAATGACTACCTTGTGCTCCCCAGACTGAAGTGTACCTACTATGTATTCTCCTTCTCCAGTCTCGTCCATGCCTCTCATTTCCTCAAATTTCCATCAGTGTTTTACAAGCAGTGCAACCCCTCCTCCCCCTCTGCTCCTTCTGTCTTTCCTCAGGATCTGATATCCTGGTGGGAAGATTGCATCTGTTACTGTCTCAGTGAGTTTCGTTTCTGTGACTGCTATGATGTCTGGGGACTTCTCATTGATTATTTCATGCCACTCCTCATATTTGTTAGTTATTCCATCTGCGTTCATGCACCAAACCTGTTCCAAAACTGTGGTCCTGGGAGGATATTGGGGTTGGGAGAGCAGGAGCCCTGGCAGAGGCCTATGGGGGGTTGTGGTGGGGGCAGAGTTCCCATAGGGGGTTGCTGTAAGGTTGGGGTTCATGGTGTGGGGGCTGGGGACAGGGGGATCGGTGTGTGATTGTTGGCTTAGATTGTTCAGTTGCCTTGGGGTTGTCGTAGCTGGAGTCCTTCTGCGGGTGTTTCTGGGAAGGGTGTTTGCCCTTCCACCTGTGTCTGGATTATTCTGCCTCTCTTTATCACTTCCTCCCATATATCCTTTCGTTTTTGCACTCTTTCAGTATCCTCCTTTCCTCTTGTGTTTTGTCTCGGTTGAGGTACACACTCTGGAATTCCAGTCTGTCTCTCAGCCGTGCTTTCTCATGCAGGATCATGGTTCAAGTTGATTCTGTCACTTCCTTCTTGCAAACCACCCAATTCTCTGAAAATTTGCCACCTGGGTCATGTCGCCCTCAGCTATTGTCTTCATGTTTTCTTTCCTTGTAGGTCTTCCCTTTGGCTTCCTGGAGCCCATAGACAAAAACTGATCTCTCCCTTTCTTCCTCCCACTGTGTCTCCCATTGTGTCCTCTGAGGTGTTTTAATTCCTTCCCTTGGAGTGTTCCTTCAATCCCTTCCCTAGCTGAGGCCCCATTGCTCATTGGTCTGTCATTCCTGCTCAGCTGTTCCTGGCCCCTGCAGGAGTCTGGTAGAGTCCCTGCATATATCCTAGCTCCTTCAATGTCTCCTGACCTCTCATTTGTTCCTAGTGTGCTCCTTGTCTTTGCCTTGGCTCCATGTGGGTCTGACAGGACCTTTGCATATGGTATAGCTTCCTTGCTCCCTCCAGTCCCTTTGCTGTGTCCGATGTAGAAGTTCCTGATGTTACGTCTGTACTGTTGTTTTTCTTTAAGCTGTTTCAGATTGCTCAGTTCCTCTTCTAAGTTCCTCTTGGCTTCTGCTACTATGGCATGTTACTCCCACATTCTGCTCTCTGCAGCTATCATCTCCTCCATCTTCCTTCCAAGCTCTTCTAGCTTCCTTCGCCAGTCTTCCTCCCCTTTTTTGGGCTCTGCATCCCAATCATCCTTCCCAGCTTCGTCTGCCATACCCCTGGCTCTCGGCCTTGTCTTTGGCCCCATTGTACCACAGAACAAAGTTATGTGAGGATGGGTGTTGTAGGTAGGGGGAGGGGTAGGTAGGTAGGGCAGGGAGAGAAGGATATGGGGTGGGAGGGGGGCAGCATCAAGGAGAGTTTTAGGAGTTACAAGAGGGTATAAGGAGGGAGGAGGAAGGGAGTGTGGGGGAGGCTAGGGGGAGAGAGAGGAGGGGGGAAGAGACTGGGGAGAGGGAAGGTGGATGGAAGATGAGGATGAGAGAGAGAGAGAGAAAGAGAGACTGTTAGGATGTGTGAATAGGGTAGAAAACTTCTGCTACATTTGTGGTGAGGTGACCGTTTCACAGAAGTGCAGTATAACTTCTATGGTTAGAAAGGCATATCACCTATATTTTGGATGCAAGACTGATGACCAGGATAAGAAGTGGGCTCTACACATATGCTGCAACAATTGTGCTACTAACCTTCGCCAATGGTTGAACAGGAAGAGGAAATGAATGTCTTCTGCTGTGCCAATGACATGGAGGAAGCCAACAGACCATACCAACAATTGTTATTTCTGCATGGTACCTCCAGTACAAAGGGGCTTGTTAAAGAAAAAAAGGGGTCCACCGAATATCCAAGCATTTCATCAGCAATTCGCCCAGTTCCACATGGAAAAAGTCTACCTGTTTCTGATGCACCAACTTCAGTATTCTTCGAGTCAGATGAAGAAAGTGGTGAGGAGGAAGAAGAGAAGGATGACAATGCTGCATTACAGAATGACCAAAACTTTGATGAAGCACACTCCTTTAGGCCACATCTCATAACAAAAGGGGAGCTCTATGACCTCGTCAGGGATCTGCAACTGCCCAAAAATTAGGCAGAGCTGCTAGGCTCTCGTTTTCATCTGGAATCTCCTAGCAGTTGATAAAATGGTACCAGGGCAAATGGGGCACAATAATTCTTGCAGACTATTGCTGGACATTGGAAAGAGATAATTCTTCAGCCCACTATAAGCGTCAAGCAAAAAGGCAAAACATAGGTACGGATTAGAGTTTAAAACATACTGACACATATTGTACATTATAATTAAATAATCAAATATTACATGCCTCGTATCTTTAAACCTATAGCCAAATTAAACCTATAACCAATAATCATTTTCAAGGTGATATTTGGATTCAGGACATGAAAATACATAAGAATTACCTAATCTCATTTAAGAATTATACAACTTTCAAAAATTGTTGACCAGTTAATTCATCTGCATGTGTGTACTACACACTAAGCTTTATTTCAGTTACTGTACACTAGTTTGTGTTGTCTACTCTTTCAGCATGTTGGTCATTCAAGAGAAGTGGGGGAGGTAGGGATGGGGTAAGTGTATACAGTCATATCACTACCAGAGGAGAGATCAAAGATAAGGTTGTAGGCAGGAAAGGGAAAGGGTGTGAGAAGAAGGGAAAAGGGAAGGGGTTGGTGTTGGGGAAATAGGGTGGGAAAGGGGTTGGGGTTGCATTTGGAGGAATTCCTTGAGTTTGGGTGCTCCCTCAACCTACCCAATCGTCTGTTGCTCTTCGTGCTTGATAAGTTTTCATGTACCCCCATCCTCCCCCATTAAGCTGTTCCATCTCTGCAGCTGTCCAGTTCCGATCCAGGTAGTCATGACTGTATTGCCAAGAGGTCTTCTTCAGGCACGCTGTCTCTCATAGGATCCTGTCCCGGGATATATGGGATCAAAAGTTTACATTGATCGCGTGTTGTTGCCCTGGAAGAATTTCCCGATCCTCAGAAAATTTACCGTCTGTGCATTCTATAATCGATGTAATCTCACTCCTCATCTTCTAATCTACTTCCTGGGCCTCCTGCAGCCTCCTAGAGTCAGTAATCAGCAATGATCTCCCTATTTCTTTCTCCCATAGCCTTTCCTTCCAGATTCTTCAGTCTGTTGTCGCCATTTTCCTTCCTCTATGTGTACTCACCGAGTTGTGATTGCGGGAGTCGAAACTCAGTTCCTCTTCGCGTGTGTATGTACTCATCTAGTTGTGATTGCAGGGGTCGAGTATGTGTGTGTGTGTGTGTGTGTGTGTGTGTGTGTGTGTGTGTACTCACCTATTTGTACTCACCTATTTGTGGTTGCAGGGGTCGAGTCTTAGCTCCTGGCCCCGCCTCTTCACCGGTTGCTACTGGGCCCTCTCTCTCCCCGCTCCATGAGCTTTATCAAACCTCGTCTTAAAACTGTGTATGGTTCCTGCCTCCACTACGTCATTTTCTAGGCTATTCCACTGCCTTACAACTCTATGACTGAAGAAATACTTCCTACTATCTCTCTGACTCATTTGTGTCTTCAACCTCCAATTGTGGCCTCTTGTTTCTGTGTCCCCTCCCTGGAACATCCTGTCTTTGTCCACCTTGTCTATTCCACGCAGTATTTTATATGTCGTTATCATGTCTCCCCTGACCCTCCTGTCCTCCAGTGTCGTCAGGCCGATTTCCCTTAATCTTTCTTCATAGGACATTCCCCTTAGCTCTGGAACTAACCTTGTCGCAAACCTTTGTACTTTCTCTAGTTTCTTGACGTGCTTTATCAAGTGCGGGTTCCAAACAGGTGCTGCATACTCCAGTATGGGCCTGACATACACGGTGTACAGTGTCTTGAATGATTCCTTACTAAGGTATCGGAATGCTGTTCTCAGGTTTGCCAGGCGCCCATATGCTGCAGCAGTTATCTGATTGATGTGTGCTTCCGGAGACATGCTCGGTGTTATACTCACCCCAAGATCTTTCTCCTTGAGTGAGGTTTGCAGTCTTTGGCCACCTAGCCTATACTCTGTCTGTGGTCTTCTGTGCCCTTCCCCTATCTTCATGACTTTGCATTTGGAGGATTAAATTCGAGAAGCCATTTGCTGGACCAGGTGTCCAGTCTGTCCAGGTCTCTTTGAAGTCCTGCCTGGTCCTCATCAGATTTAATTCTCCTCATTAACTTCACATCATCTGCAAACAGGGACACTTCTGAGTCTAACCCTTCCATCATGTCGTTCACATATACCAAAAATAGCACTGGTCCTAGGACCGACCCCTGTGGGACCCCGCTCGTCACAGGTGCCCACTGTGATACATCATTACATACCATGACTCGTTGTTGCCTCCCTGTCAGGTATTCTCTGATCCATTGCAGTGCCCTTCCTGTTATATGTGCCTGATGCTCTAGCTTCTGCACTAATCTCTTGTGAGGAACTGTGTCAAAGGCCTTCTTGCAGTCCAAGAAGATGCAATCAACCCACCCCTCTCTCTCGTGTCTTACTTCTGTTATTTTATCATAAAACTCCAGAAGGTTTGTGACACAGGATTTGCCTTCCGTGAATCCGTGCTGGTTGGCATTTATACTCTTGTTCCGTTCCAGGTGCTCCACCACTCTCCTCCTGATAATCTTCTCCATAATTTTGCATACTATACACGTCAATGACACAGGTCTATAGTTTAGTGCCTCTTTTCTGTCTCCTTTTTTAAAAATGGGAACTACATTTGCTGTCTTCCATACCTCAGGTAGTTGCCCAGTTTCCAGGGACGTGTTGAAGATTGTGGTAAGTGGCACGAACAACATATCTGCTCCCTCTCTAAGGACCCACGGGGAGATGTTGTCCGGTCCCATTGCCTTTGAGGTATCGATGTCCCTTAGCAGTTTCTTCACCTCCTCCTCATCTGTATGTATGTCGTCCAACACTTGTTGGTGTATTCCTTGCTGGTGTCCCCATCTGGTCTGTCCCCCCAGAGTCCTTCCTGTCTCTACTGTAAATACTTCCTTAAATCTCGTGTTGAGCTCCTCACATACCTCTTGATCGTTTCTTGTGAGTTCTCCACCTTCTTTCCTCAGCCTTATCACCTGGTCCTTGACTGTTGTCTTCCTCCTAATGTGGCTATACAGCAGTTTCGGGTCAGATTTGACTTTCGATGCTATGTCGTTTTCATACTGTCGCTGGGCCTCCCTCCTTATCTGTGCATACTCGTTTCTGGCTCTTCTACTAATCTCCTTGTTTTCCTGGGTCCTATGCCTCCTGTACCTTTTCCATTCTCTGTTGCACTTAGTTTTTGCCTCCCTACACCTTCGGGTAAACCAAGGACTCGTTTTGGTCTTCCTATTATTTCTGTTTCCCTTGGGAACAAAACTTTCCTCTGCCTCCTTGCACTTTGTTGCCACATATTCCATCATCTCGTTTATTGATTTTCCTACCATTTCTCTGTCCCACTGAACCTCCTACAGGAAGTTTCTCATACCTGTGTAGTCCCCCCTTTTATAGTTTGGCCTGTCCTCTTCAGTTCCTGTTACCTTCTCCACTTGTAACTCTACTATATAGTCAAAACTCAGAACCACGTGATCGCTAGCTCCAAGGGGCCTCTCGTAAGTAATGTCCTCAATGTCTGAACTGCTCAGGGTGAACACAAGATCCAGTCTTGCTGGCTCATCCTCCCCTCTCTCTCTGGTTGTGTCCCTGACATGTTGATGCATGAGGTTTTCAAATACCACATCCATCATCTTGGCTCTCCATGTTTCGGGACCCCCATGTGTGTGTATGTGTGTGTGTGTGTGTGTGTGTGTGTGTGTGTGTGTGTGTGTGTGTGTGTGTGTGTGTGTGTGTGTGTGTGTGTGTGTGTGTGTGTGTGTGGTAAACAAAGGTGGCGGAAAGAGCTGCTTCTGAGCTCATGGAAATGTTGGTGAGATAGACATGTGTTGCTGGGTGTTGATGGGATACTGAGATGAGCATGTTGAGGGGGCACTGAGATGAGCGTGTTGCCGGGTTAATAACGAAGACTACACATTCTTCATAATAGGTACACTATTTTCTGAAGGACTTGGAAAAGGGGGAGGACTAAATGTGAGTTGTTTTACTGTAGTGGCTTAGGAGTACAGAATGCCACCGTGAGGGAAGAGACTGGTGTTAGTGTGGAGTCAGCAACCAGGACACCACCACCAGTATTCCTTCCCGGGAATACAAACCCGAGCCCACACAGAGAAGGGGGCGGTGACCCCCTCAGAACCACCTGCAGGTAGTTTCGTCACCAGTGGCAAAACGTCGCCTTCAATAAATGCCTCGAGTGTACATGGGTGTCTCATTCACACAATCTCTCAGTAATAACATACTTGTACGTGTACACAGCAGCAGGTAAATCATGTACACAGCAGCAGGTAAATCAGGTACACACACCAGGTAAATCAGGTACACACACCAGGTAAATCAGGTACACAGCACGTAAGTCAGATACACATCAGATACATCAGGTACATAGGTAAATAAGGTACACAGCAGGTAAATCAGGTACAAAGCAGGTAAATCAGGTACTCTTATATCCTCCAAACTAATGAGCCAGACATAATATGGCAAGTTAAAAATAGCTAGCTTTTGTTGCCACTATGTAACTGTCATATAAAATAGTGTGGCAGCACACTGTTTTCTACAGTTTTGATAAATTACGAAAAAAAGCAAGGTGACAATCTTTGATTACGCAGGAACCAGAAGACGCCTTGATTACCTTGATTACCTGTGCAACACTTGGTAATATTTCAGTAATAATAATTCCTAAGTGTTGAACAAATGTCTTATTTATCAACACACACTATATACTTCAGCTTCACGTTCAGTGTGGTGGGTGAGAGCTTCAGTGTGGTGGGTGAGAGCTTCAGTGTGGTGGTTGAGAGCTTCAGTGTGGTGGGTGAGAGCTTCAGTGTGGTGGGTGAGAGCTTCAGTGTGGTGGGTGAGAGCTTCAGTGTGGTGGTTGAGAGCTTCAGTGTGGTGGGTGAGAGCTTCAGTGTGGTGGGTGAGAGCTTCAGTGTGGTGGGTGAGAGCTTCAGTGTGGTGGTTGAGAGCTTCAGTGTGGTGGTTGAGAGCTTCAGTGTGGTGGGTGAGAGCTTCAGTGTGGTGGTTGAGAGCTTCAGTGTGGTGGGTGAGAGCTTCAGTGTGGTGGTTGAGAGCTTCAGTGTGGTGGATGAGAGCTTCAGTGTGGTGGGTGAGAGCTTCAGTGTGGTGGTTGAGAGCTTCAGTGTGGTGGGTGAGAGCTTCAGTGTGGTGGTTGAGAGCTTCAGTGTGGTGGATGAGAGCTTCAGTGTGGTGGTTGAGAGCTTCAGTGGGGTGGATGAGAGCTTCAGTGTGGTGGGTGAGAGCTTCAGTGTGGTGGTTGAGAGCTTCAGTGTGGTGGGTGAGAGCTTCAGTGTGGTGGTGAGAGCTTCAGTGTGGTGGGTGAGAGCTTCAGTGTGGTGGGTGAGAGCTTCAGTGTGGTGGTTGAGAGCTTCAGTGTGGTGGATGAGAGCTTCAGTGTGGTGGTTGAGAGCTTCAGTGTGGTGGGTGAGAGCTTCAGTGTGGTGGGTGAGAGCTTCAGTGTGGTGGGTGAGAGCTTCAGTGTGGTGGTGAGAGCTTCAGTGTGGTGGTTGAGAGCTTCAGTGTGGTGGTGAGAGCTTCAGTGTGGTGGTTGAGAGCTTCAGTGTGGTGGATGAGAGCTTCAGTGTGGTGGTTGAGAGCTTCAGTGTGGTGGGTGAGAGCTTCAGTGTGGTGGTTGAGAGCTTCAGTGTGGTGGATGAGAGCTTCAGTGTGGTGGGTGAGAGCTTCAGTGTGGTGGGTGAGAGCTTCAGTGTGGTGGGTGAAAGCTTCAGTGTGGTGGGTGAGAGCTTCAGTGTGGTGGGTGAGAGCTTGTGTGTGTATGTACTCACCTAGTTGTACTCACCTAGTTGAGGTTGCGGGGGTCGAGTCCGAGCTCCTGGCCCCGCCTCTTCACTGATCGCTACTAGGTCACTCTCCCTGAGCCGTGAGCTTTATCATACCTCTGCTTAAAGCTATGTATGGATCCTGCCTCCACTACATCGCTTCCCAAACTATTCCACTTACTGACTACTCTGTGGCTGAAGAAATACTTCCTAACATCCCTGTGATTCATCTGTGTCTTCAGCTTCCAACTGTGTCCCCTTGTTACTTTGTCCAATCTCTGGAACATCCTGTCTTTGTCCACCTTGTCAATTCCTCTCAGTATTTTGTATGTCGTTATCATGTCCCCCCTATCTCTCCTGTCCTCCAGTGTCGTCAGGTTGATTTCCCTTAACCTCTCCTCGTAGGACATACCTCTTAGCTCTGGGACTAGTCTTGTTGCAAACCTTTGCACTTTCTCTAGTTTCTTGACGTGCTTGGCTAGGTGTGGGTTCCAAACTGGTGCCGCATACTCCAATATGGGCCTAACGTACACGGTGTACAGGGTCCTGAATGATTCCTTATTAAGATGTCGGAATGCTGTTCTGAGGTTTGCTAGGCGCCCATATGCTGCAGCAGTTATTTGGTTGATGTGCGCTTCAGGAGATGTGCCTGGTGTTATACTCACCCCAAGATCTTTTTCCTTGAGTGAGGTTTGTAGTCTCTGACCCCCTAGACTGTACTCCGTCTGCGGCCTTCTTTGCCCTTCCCGAATCTTCATGACTTTGCACTTGGTGGGATTGAACTCCAGGAGCCAATTGCTGGACCAGGTCTGCAGCCTGTCCAGATCCCTTTGTAGTTCTGCCTGGTCTTCGATCGAGTGAATTCTTCTCATCAACTTCACGTCATCTGCAAACAGGGACACCTCAGAGTCTATTCCTTCCGTCATGTCGTTCACAAATACCAGAAACAGCACTGGTCCTAGGACTGACCCCTGCGAGACCCCGCTGGTCACAGGTGCCCACTCTGACACCTCGCCACGTACCATGACTCGCTGCTGTCTTCCTGACAAGTATTCCCTGATCCATTGTAGTGCCTTCCCTGTTATCCCTGCTTGGTCCTCCAGTTTTTGCACCAATCTCTTGTGTGGAACTGTGTCAAACGCCTTCTTGCAGTCCAAGAAAATGCAATCCACCCACCCCTCTCTCTCTTGTCTTACTGCTGTCACCATGTCATAGAACTCCAGTAGGTTTGTGACACAGGATTTCCCATCCCTGAAACCATGTTGGCTGCTGTTGATGAGATCGTTCCTTTCTAGGTGTTCCACCACTCTTCTCCTGATAATCTTCTCCATGATTTTGCATACTATACATGTCAGTGACACTGGTCTGTAGTTTAATGCTTCATGTCTGTCTCCTTTTTTTAAAGATTGGGACTACATTTGCTGTCTTCCATGCCTCAGGCAATCTCCCTGTTTCGATAGATGTATTGAATATTGTTGTTAGGGGTACACATAGCGCCTCTGCTCCCTCTCTCAATACCCATGGGGAGATGTTATCTGGCCCCATTGCCTTTGAGGTATCTAGCTCACTCAGAAGCCTCTTCACTTCTTCCTCGGTTGTGTGCACTGTGTCCAGCACTTGGTGGTGTGCCCCACCTCTCCGTCTTTCTGGAGTCCCTTCTGTCTCCTCTGTGAACACTTCTTTGAATCTCTTGTTGAGTTCTTCACATACTTCACGGTCATTTCTTGTTGTCTCTCCTCCTTCCTTCCTTAGCCTGATTACCTGGTCCTTGACTGTTGTTTTCCTCCTGATGTGGCTGTACAACAGTTTCGGGTCAGATTTGGCTTTCGCTGCTATGTCATTTTCATATTGTCTTTGGGCCTCCCTTCTTATCTGTGCATATTCGTTTCTGGCTCTACGACTGTTCTCCTTATTCTCCTGGGTCCTTTGCCTTCTATATTTCTTCCATTCCCTAGCACACTTGGTTTTTGCCTCCCTGCACCTTTGGGTAAACCATGGGCTCATCCTGGCTTTTTCATTATTCCTGTTACCCTTGGGTACAAACCTTTCCTCAGCCTCCTTGCATTATGTTGCTACATATTCCATCATCTCATTAACTGGCTTCCCTGCCAGTTCTCTGTCCCACTGAACCCCGTTCAGGTAGTTCCTCATTCCTGTGTAGTCCCCTTTCTTGTAGTTTGGCTTCATTCGTCCTGGCCTTCCTGCTTCTCCCTCCACTTGTAGCTCTACTGTGTATTCGAAGCTTAAAACCACATGGTCACTGGCCCCAAGGGGTCTTTCATGTGTGTGTGTGTGTGTGTGTGTGTGTGTGTGTGTGTGTGTGTACTCACCTATTTGTGGTTGCAGGGATCGACACATAGCTCCTGGCCCCGCTTCTTCACTGATCGCTACTATGTCCTCTCTCTCCTTGCTCCATGAGCTTTATCATACCTCGTCTTAAAACTATGTATGGTTCCTGCCTCCACTACAACACTTGCCAGACTATTCCACTTCCTAACTACTCTATGACTGAAGAAATACTTCCTAACATCTCTTTGACTCATCTGAGTCTTCAACTTCCAATTGTGACCCCTTGTTTCTGTGTCCCATCTCTGGAACATCCTGTCTCTGTCCACCGTATCTATTCCTCTCAGTATTTTGTATGTCATTATCGTGTCTCCCCTAACCCTCCTGTCTTTCATTGTCGTTAGGCCGATTTCCCTTAACCTTTCTTCATATTACATTCCCCTTAGCTTTGGAACTATCCTTGTTGCAAACCTTTGCACTTTCTCTAATTTCTTGACGTGAGTGTGTGTGTGTGAGTGTGTGTGTGTGTGTGTGTGTGTGTGTGTGTGTGTGTGTGTGTGTGTGTGTGTGTGTGTGTGTACTCACCTAGTTGAGGTTGCGGGGGTCGAGTCCGAGCTCCTGTGTGTGTGTGTGTGTGTGTGTGTGTGTGTGTGTGTGTGTGTGTGTGTGTGTGTGTGTGTGTGTGTGTGTGTGTGTGTGTGTGTGTGTGTGTAAGTGTGTGTGTGTGTGTACGTGTGTGTGTGTGTGTGTGTGTGTGTGTGTGTGTGTGTGTGTGTGTGTGTGTGTGTGTGTGTGTGTGTGTGTGTGTGTGTGTGTGTGAGTGCGTGTGTGTGTGTGTGTGTGTACTCACCTAGTTGAGGTTGCGGGGGTCGAGTCCGAGCTCCTGTGTGTGTGTGTGTGTGTGTGTGTGTGTGTGTGTGTGTGTGTACTCACCTATTTGTACTCACCTATTTGTGGTTGCAGGGGTCGAGTCCTAGCTCCTGGCCCCGCCTCTTCACCGGTTGCTACTAGACCCTCTCTCTCCCCGCTCCATGAGCTTTATCAAACCTCGTCTTAAAACTGTGTATAGTTCCTGCCTCCACTACGTCATTTTCTAGGCTATTCCACTGCCTTACAACTCTATGACTGAAGAAATACTTCCTACTATCTCTCTGACTCATTTGTGTCTTCAACTTCCAATTGTGGCCTCTTGTTTCTGTGTCCCCTCCCTGGAACATCCTGTCCTTGTCCACCTTGTCTATTCCACGCAGTATTTTATATGTCGTTATCATGTCTACCCTGACCCTCCTGTCCTCCAGTGTCGTCAGGCCGATTTCCCTTAATCTTTCTTCATAGGACATTCCCCTTAGCTCTGGAACTAACCTTGTTGCAAACCTTTGTACTTTCTCTAGTTTCTTGACGTGCTTTATCAAGTGCGGGTTCCAAACAGGTGCTGCATACTCCAGTATGGGCCTGACATACACGGTATACAGTGTCTTGAATGATTCCTTACTAAGGTGTCGGAATGCTGTTCTCAGGTTTGCCAAGCGCCCATATGCTGCAGCAGTTATCTGATTGATGTGTGCTTCCGGAGACATGCTCGGTGTTATACTCACCCCAAGATCTTTCTCCTTGAGTGAGGTTTGCAGTCTTTGGCCACCTAGCCTATACTCTGTCTGTGGTCTTCTGTGCCCTTCCCCTATCTTCATGACTTTGCATTTGGCAGGATTAAATTCGAGAAGCCATTTGCTGGACCAGGTGTCCAGTCTGTCCAGGTCTCTTTGAAGTCCTGCCTGGTCCTCATCAGATTTAATTCTCCTCATTAACTTCACATCATCTGCAAACAGGGACACTTCTGAGTCTAACCCTTCCGTCATGTCGTTCACATATACCAAAAATAGCACTGGTCCTAGGACCGACCCCTGTGGGACCCCGCTCGTCACAGGTGCCCACTGTGATACATCATTACGTACCATGACTCGTTGTTGCCTCCCTGTCAGGTATTCTCTGATCCATTGCAGTGCCCTTCCTGTTATATGCGCCTGATGCTCTAGCTTCTGCACTAATCTCTTCTGAGGAACTGTGTCAAAAGCCTTCTTGCAGTCCAAGAAGATGCAATCAACCCACCCCTCTCTCTCTTGTCTTACTTCTGTTATTTTATCATAAAACTCCAGAAGGTTTGTGACACAGGATTTGCCTTCCGTGAATCCGTGCTGGTTGGCATTTATACTCCTGTTCCGTTCCAGGTGCTCCACCACTCTCCTCCTGATAATCTTCTCCATAATTTTGCATACTATACACGTCAATGACACAGGTCTATAGTTTAGTGCCTCTTTTCTGTCTCCTTTTTTGAAAATGGGAACTACATTTGCCGTCTTCCATACCTCAGGTAGTTGCCCAGTTTCCAGGGATGTGTTGAAGATTGTGGTAAGTGGTATGCACAACATATCTGCTCCCTCTCTAAGGACCCATGGAGAGATGTTGTCCGGTCCCATTGCCTTTGAGGTATCGATGTCCCTTAGCAGTTTCTTCACCTCCTCCTCATCTGTATGTATGTCGTCCAACACTTGTTGGTGTATTCCTTGTTGGTGTCCCCATCTGGTCTGTCCCCCCAGAGTCCTTCCTGTCTCTACTGTAAATACTTCCTTAAATCTCGTGTTGAGCTCCTCACATACCTCTTGATCGTTTCTTGTGAGTTCTCCACCTTCTTTCCTCAGCCTTATCACCTGGTCCTTGACTGTTGTCTTCCTCCTAATGTGGCTATACAGCAGTTTCGGGTCAGATTTGACTTTCGATGCTACGTCGTTTTCATACTGTCGCTGGGCCTCCCTCCTTATCTGCGCATACTCGTTTCTGGCTCTTCTACTAATCTCCTTGTTTTCCTGGGTCCTATGCCTCCTGTACCTTTTCCATTCTCTGTTGCACTTAGTTTTTGCCTCCCTACACCTTCGGGTAAACCAAGGACTCGTTTTGGTCTTCCTATTATTTCTGTTTCCCTTGGGAACAAAACTTTCCTCTGCCTCCTTGCACGTTGTGTGTAAGTGTGTGTGTGTGTGTGTGTGTGTGTGTGTGTGTGTGTGTGTGTGTGTGTGTGTGTGTGTGTGTGTGTGTGTGTGAGTGCGCGTGTGTGTGTGTGTGTGTGTGTGTGTGTGTGTGTGTGTGTGTGTGTGTGTGTGTGTGTGTGTGTGTGTGTGTGTGTGTGTGTGTGTGTGTGAGAGATAGAGTGTGTACTCACCTATTTGTTTGTGGTTGCAGGGGTCGAGTCCTAGCTCCTGGCCCCGCCTCTTCACCGGTTTTTACTAGGCCCTCTCTCTCCCCGCTCCATGAGCTTTATCAAACCTCGTCTTAAAACTGTGTATGGTTCCTGCCTCCACTACGTCATTTTCTAGGCTATTCCACTGCCTTACAACTCTATGACTGAAGAAATACTGTGTGTGAGTGTATGTGTGTGTGTGAGTGTGTGTGTTTATGTGTGTGTGTGTGTGTGTGTGTGTGTGTGTGTGTGTGTGTGTGTGTGTGTGTGTGTGTGTGTGTGTGTGTGTGTGTGTGTGTGTGTGTGTGTGTGTGTGTGTGTGTAAGTGTGTAAGAAACTTTCCTACTCTGGAGAAGAAGAAAGCAAGAAAAAGATAGAAAGACCAATGGAGTTGAGAAGCGTGGGTGAAAGCAGGGGATGAGTCAAGACGAAACGAGAGGATCAAGACACCAGTCACTCACTGGGAGGGGTAAGGAAAACTACGAAAACAAGAGTGAAAGACAGTAGCAGCTGACCAGCGTAGAGACAGCAGCTGACTAGCGTAGAGACAGCAGCTGACCAGCGTAGAGACAGCAGCTGACCAGAGTAGAGACAGCAGCTGACTAGCGTAGAGACAGCAGCTGACTAGCGTGGAGACAGCAGCTGACCAGCGTAGAGACAGCAGCTGACTAGCGTGGAGACAGCAGCTGACCAGAGTAGAGACAGCAGCTGACCAGAGTAGAGACAGCAGCTGACTAGCGTAGAGACAGCAGCTGACCAGAGTAGAGACAGCAGCTGACCAGAGTAGAGACAGCAGCTGACTAGCGTAGAGACAGCAGCTGACCAGAGTAGAGACAGCAGCTGACTAGCGTGGAGACAGCAGCTGACCAGAGTAGAGACAGCAGCTGACCAGAGTAGAGACAGCAGCTGACTAGCGTGGAGACAGCAGCTGACCAGAGTAGAGACAGCAGCTGACTAGCGTGGAGACAGCAGCTGACCAGAGTAGAGACAGCAGCTGACTAGCGTGGAGACAGCAGCTGACCAGAGTAGAGACAGCAGCTGACTAGCGTAGAGACAGCAGCTGACTAGCGTAGAGACAGCAGCTGACTAGCGTAGAGACAGCAGCTGACTAGCGTGGAGACAGCAGCTGACCAGAGTAGAGACAGCAGCTGACTAGCGTAGAGACAGCAGCTGACCAGAGTAGAGACAGCAGCTGACTAGCGTGGAGACAGCAGCTGACCAGAGTAGAGACAGCAGCTGACCAGAGTAGAGACAGCAGCTGACCAGCGTAGAGACAGCAGCTGACCAGCGTAGAGACAGCAGCTGACTAGCGTAGAGACAGCAGCTGACCAGAGTAGAGACAGCAGCTGACTAGCGTAGAGACAGCAGCTGACTAGCGTAGAGACAGCAGCTGACTAGCGTAGAGACAGCAGCTGACTAGCGTGGAGACAGCAGCTGACCAGAGTAGAGACAGCAGCTGACTAGCGTAGAGACAGCAGCTGACCAGAGTAGAGACAGCAGCTGACTAGCGTAGAGACAGCAGCTGACCAGCGTAGAGACAGCAGCTGACTAGCGTGGAGACAGCAGCTGACCAGAGTAGAGACAGCAGCTGACTAGCGTGGAGACAGCAGCTGACCAGAGTAGAGACAGCAGCTGACCAGCGTAGAGACAGCAGCTGACCAGAGTAAAGACAGCAGCTGACTAGCGTAGAGACAGCAGCTGACTAGCGTAGAGACAGCAGCTGACTAGCGTAGAGACAGCAGCTGACTAGCGTGGAGACAGCAGCTGACCAGAGTAGAGACAGCAGCTGACCAGCGTAGAGACAGCAGCTGACCAGAGTAGAGACAGCAGCTGACCAGCGTAGAGACAGCAGCTGACTAGCGTGGAGACAGCAGCTGACCAGAGTAGAGACAGCAGCTGACTAGCGTGGAGACAGCAGCTGACCAGAGTAGAGACAGCAGCTGACCAGCGTAGAGACAGCAGCTGACCAGAGTAGAGATAGCAGCTGACTAGCGTAGATACAGCAGCTGACTAGCGTAGAGACAGCAGCTGACTAGCGTAGAGACAGCAGCTGACTAGCGTAGAGACAGCAGCTGACTAGCGTGGAGACAGCAGCTGACCAGAGTAGAGACAGCAGCTGACCAGCGTAGAGACAGCAGCTGACCAGAGTAGAGACAGCAGCTGACTAGCGTAGAGACAGCAGCTGACTAGCGTAGAGACAGCAGCTGACTAGCGTAGAGACAGCAGCTGACCAGAGTAGAGACAGCAGCTGAATAGCGTAGAGACAGCAGCTGACCAGAGTAGAGACAGCAGCTGACTAGCGTAGAGACAGCAGCTGACTAGCGTAGAGACAGCAGCTGACCAGAGTAGAGACAGCAGCTGACCAGCGTAGAGACAGCAGCTGACCAGAGTAGAGACAGCAGCTGACCAGAGTAGAGATAGCAGCTGACTAGCGTAGAGACAGCAGCTGACCAGAGTAGAGACAGCAGCTGAATAGCGTAGAGACAGCAGCTGACCAGAGTAGAGACAGCAGCTGACCAGAGTAGAGACAGCAGCTGACCAGCGTAGAGACAGCAGCT
Organism: Cherax quadricarinatus; assembly: GCF_038502225.1. Taxonomy (NCBI): domain Eukaryota; kingdom Metazoa; phylum Arthropoda; class Malacostraca; order Decapoda; family Parastacidae; genus Cherax; species Cherax quadricarinatus. The sequence goes on from NC_091304.1 coordinate 25,302,129, forward strand.
GACTAGCGTAGAGACAGCAGCTGACTAGCGTAGAGACAGCAGCTGACTAGCGTAGAGACAGCAGCTGACTAGCGTGGAGACAGCAGCTGACCAGAGTAGAGACAGCAGCTGACTAGCGTGGAGACAGCAGCTGACCAGAGTAGAGACAGCAGCTGACCAGAGTAGAGACAGCAGCTGACCAGCGTAGAGACAGCAGCTGACCAGAGTAAAGACAGCAGCTGACTAGCGTAGAGACAGCAGCTGACTAGCGTAGAGACAGCAGCTGACTAGCGTAGAGACAGCAGCTGACTAGCGTGGAGACAGCAGCTGACCAGAGTAGAGACAGCAGCTGACCAGCGTAGAGAGAGCAGCTGACCAGAGTAGAGACAGCAGCTGACTAGCGTAGAGACAGCAGCTGACTAGCGTAGAGACAGCAGCTGACTAGCGTAGAGACAGCAGCTGACCAGAGTAGAGACAGCAGCTGAATAGCGTAGAGACAGCAGCTGACCAGAGTAGAGACAGCAGCTGACTAGCGTAGAGACAGCAGCTGACTAGCGTAGAGACAGCAGCTGACCAGAGTAGAGACAGCAGCTGACCAGCGTAGAGACAGCAGCTGACCAGAGTAGAGACAGCAGCTGACCAGAGTAGAGACAGCAGCTGACTAGCGTAGAGACAGCAGCTGACCAGAGTAGAGACAGCAGCTGAATAGCGTAGAGACAGCAGCTGACCAGAGTAGAGACAGCAGCTGACCAGAGTAGAGACAGCAGCTGACCAGCGTAGAGACAGCAGCTGACTAGCGTAGAGACAGCAGCTGACTAGCGTAGAGACAGCAGCTGACTAGCGTAGAGACAGCAGCTGACTAGCGTGGAGACAGCAGCTGACCAGAGTAGAGACAGCAGCTGACTAGCGTGGAGACAGCAGCTGACCAGAGTAGAGACAGCAGCTGACCAGAGTAGAGACAGCAGCTGACCAGCGTAGAGACAGCAGCTGACCAGAGTAAAGACAGCAGCTGACTAGCGTAGAGACAGCAGCTGACTAGCGTAGAGACAGCAGCTGACTAGCGTAGAGACAGCAGCTGACTAGCGTGGAGACAGCAGCTGACCAGAGTAGAGACAGCAGCTGACCAGCGTAGAGAGAGCAGCTGACCAGAGTAGAGACAGCAGCTGACTAGCGTAGAGACAGCAGCTGACTAGCGTAGAGACAGCAGCTGACTAGCGTAGAGACAGCAGCTGACCAGAGTAGAGACAGCAGCTGAATAGCGTAGAGACAGCAGCTGACCAGAGTAGAGACAGCAGCTGACTAGCGTAGAGACAGCAGCTGACTAGCGTAGAGACAGCAGCTGACCAGAGTAGAGACAGCAGCTGACCAGCGTAGAGACAGCAGCTGACCAGAGTAGAGACAGCAGCTGACCAGAGTAGAGATAGCAGCTGACTAGCGTAGAGACAGCAGCTGACCAGAGTAGAGACAGCAGCTGAATAGCGTAGAGACAGCAGCTGACCAGAGTAGAGACAGCAGCTGACCAGAGTAGAGACAGCAGCTGACCAGCGTAGAGACAGCAGCTGACCAGAGTAGAGACAGCAGCTGACTAGCGTAGAGATAGCAGCTGACTAGCGTAGAGACAGCAGCTGACCAGAGTAGAGACAACAGCTGACTAGCGTAGAGACAGCAGCTGACCAGAGTAGAGACAGCAGCTGGCCAGCGTAGAGACAGCAGCTGACCAGAGTAGAGACAGCAGCTGACCAGCGTAGATACAGCAGCTGACTAGCGTAGAGACAGCAGCTGACTAGCGTAGAGACAGCAGCTGACTAGCGTAGATACAGCAGCTGACTAGCGTAGAGACAGCAGCTGACTAGCGTAGAGACAGCAGCTGACTAGCGTAGAGACAGCAGCTGACTAGCGTAGAGACAGCAGCTGACTAGCGTAGAGACAGCAACTGACTAGCGTAGAGACAGCAGCTGACTAGCGTAGATACAGCAGCTGACTAGCGTAGAGACAGCAGCTGACTAGCGTAGAGACAGCAGCTGACCATCTTAAAGTGAGAAACATCACCAGTTGACCCACTTAAAGTGAGAAACAGCACCAGTTGACCCACTTAAAGTGAGAAACAGCACCAGTTGACCCACTTAAAGTGAGAAACAGCACCAGTTGACCCACTTAAAGTGAGAAACATCACCAGTTGACCCACTTAAAGTGAGAAACATCACCAGTTGACCCACTTAAAGTGAGAAACAGCACCAGTTGACCCACTTAAAGTGAGAAACAGCACCAGTTGACCCACTTAAAGTGAGAAACATCACCAGTTGACCCACTTAAAGTGAGAAACAGCACCAGTTGACCCACTTAAAGTGAGAAACATCACCAGTTGACCCACTTAAAGTGAGAAACAACACCAGTTGACCCACTTAAAGTGAGAAACAGCACCAGTTGACCCGCTTAAAGTGAGAAACATCACCAGTTGACCCACTTAAAGTGAGAAACAGCACCAGTTGACCCACTTAAAGTGAGAAACATCACCAGTTGACCCGCTTAAAGTGAGAAACATCACCAGTTGACCCACTTAAAGTGAGAAACAGCACCAGTTGACCCACTTAAAGTGAGAAACAGCACCAGTTGACCCACTTAAAGTGAGAAACATCACCAGTTGACCCGCTTAAAGTGAGAAACATCACCAGTTGACCCACTTAAAGTGAGAAACAGCACCAGTTGACCCACTTAAAGTGAGAAACAGCACCAGTTGACCATCTTAAAGTGAGAAACATCACCAGTTGACCCGCTTAAAGTGAGAAACATCACCAGTTGACCCACTTAAAGTGAGAAACAGCACCAGTTGACCATCTTAAAGTGAGAAACATCACCAGTTGACCCACTTAAAGTGAGAAACATCACCAGCTGACCATCTTAAAGTGAGAAACATCACCAGCTGACCATCTTAAAGTGAGAAACATCACCAGCTGACCATCTTAAAGTGAGAAACATCACCAGCTGACCATCTTAAAGTGAGAAACAGCACCAGTTGACCCGTTTAAAGTGAGAAACAGCACCAGTTGACCCGTTTAAAGTGAGAAACATCACCAGTTGACCCACTTAAAGCGAGAAACAGCACCAGTTGACCATCTTAAAGTGAGAAACATCACCAGTTGACCCACTTAAAGTGAGAAACAGCACCAGTTGACCCACTTAAAGTGAGAAACAGCACCAGTTGACCATCTTAAAGTGAGAAACATCACCAGTTGACCCACTTAAAGTGAGAAACAGCACCAGTTGACCCGCTTAAAGTGAGAAACAGCACCAGTTGACCCGCTTAAAGTGAGAAACAGCACCAGTTGACCCGCTTAAAGTGAGAAACAGCACCAGTTGACCCGCTTAAAGTGAGAAACAGCAGCAGCTGACCCACTTAAAGTGAGAAACATCACCAGTTGACCCACTTAAAGTGAGAAACAACACCAGTTGACCCACTTAAAGTGAGAAACAGCACCAGTTGACCCACTTAAAGTGAGAAACAGCACCAGTTGACCCACTTAAAGTGAGAAACATCACCAGTTGACCCGCTTAAAGTGAGAAACATCACCAGTTGACCCACTTAAAGTGAGAAACAGCACCAGTTGACCCACTTAAAGTGAGAAACATCACCAGTTGACCCACTTAAAGTGAGAAACAGCACCAGTTGACCCGCTTAAAGTGAGAAACATCACCAGTTGACCCACTTAAAGTGAGAAACAGCACCAGTTGACCCACTTAAAGTGAGAAACAGCACCAGTTGACCCACTTAAAGTGAGAAACAGCACCAGTTGACCCGCTTAAAGTGAGAAACATCACCAGTTGACCCACTTAAAGTGAGAAACATCACCAGTTGACCCACTTAAAGTGAGAAACATCACCAGTTGACCCACTTAAAGTGAGAAACAGCACCAGTTGACCCGCTTAAAGTGAGAAACATCACCAGTTGACCCACTTAAAGTGAGAAACATCACCAGTTGACCCACTTAAAGTGAGAAACAGCACCAGTTGACCCGCTTAAAGTGAGAAACAGCACCAGTTGACCATCTTAAAGTGAGAAACATCACCAGTTGACCCACTTAAAGTGAGAAACAGCACCAGTTGACCCACTTAAAGTGAGAAACATCACCAGTTGACCCACTTAAAGTGAGAAACAGCACCAGTTGACCCGCTTAAAGTGAGAAACAGCACCAGTTGACCCGCTTAAAGTGAGAAACAGCACCAGTTGACCCGCTTAAAGTGAGAAACAGCACCAGTTGACCCGCTTAAAGTGAGAAACAGCACCAGTTGACCCGCTTAAAGTGAGAAACAGCACCAGTTGACCCACTTTGAGTGGCATCTTTGCTAATACATACAAGATCGCCACGACGTTAGAATGGTAATGATTTCTTCATAAATAAGTCAACATGTATACATTATATTAAGACCTCGTAGTTCAGAAATTACTACTACGCTACACAAAACAGAATACATGTAAGTGCAGTGGTAATAAGCACTGCAAGTAGCAATTACCTTAATAATCGAACATTTTTACCAATGTTTGGGCATTTAAGTTCGAATTAAAATGTATGTACTGATGCAGACGTTACACACATACACGTGTGTATGTATATATGAGTTTAGCTATTCCTCCTGAATACAAAACTAATTCTAACCTTCACATGTACTCGGGTACTCGGTCATAAATATCTAATGTAACTGCTAACGATCCACGTGCGTCAATAAATACTAAACTTACTATATACATTTTGTAGTCCTGTCCAATAATCTCTCCTGAATGGAACAGTGCATCAGTCTGTGTACTCACCTACGTGTAGATGGCGTTGTTTTCCTAGGTCCTGTGTGATGCCAGTATCCAGGTATAAGAAACTCCAGACTTGCTGGAAGGATTCAAAGCATACTTGCAGCTAATGCTGAAAAAAACAATATACCAGCAACAGGACACTGTACTAACAACCATCCTGAGCAGTGTGTGCACTTGGCTAATACAGCTCTTGTCCTATAACTTTGTAAAATGTATGGATCAGTTAGGGTAGATATACAGTGTGATATGCCCCATTTCTGCTAATAAAAAACATATAATTGAATGCATTATCGTGTAGCAGTGTGAGTTTTGTTGTGATGGGATGATAACTGCGTCAATGTGAGTTTTCGCAGAGCGTGCTGGTAATGGCTGAGCTGTAGATTGACCCGCTTTGTCGAAAAACTGCGTGCGATTTCTCTTTGCCACACCCAGTCCCTCTGTAGGTGTTCACACAGATATACGAACGATACAAGAAATACACCCAGTTATATCTTAAGAAGATGCTGACATGCACGAGCATCTCGAGAGATACACCCAGTCATACATTAGGTGTTGACACAAACACACGAACGCTACGAGAGATACACGCAATTGACAAATGCGATCATGGGGTGATTGTACACAAAACTAGGACAGTAGGCATAACGGGGAAGATAGGCAGATGGATTTTATTGTTTCCAACACATAGAACACAAATAATAGTAGTAAACAGAGCAAAAATCACCATCAGCAAGGTAAAAAGTTCAGCACCCCAAGGCAATGTCCTTATCCTCAAGGCAGACATTGATAAAAAACACCCGTCACTGTTTTGTATCATTTGCAGATGACACTAAAATAAGCATGAAACTCACCTCGGCAGAAGACAAAAATTGCAGGAAGATATAAGCAAGATTTTCCAGAGGGCAGTGAAGAACAATATGACATCCAATGGTGATAAGTTTCAGCTGCTTAAGTATGGAAAGAAACGAAGAACTCAAAAGGGACACTGAATACAAAACTAAAGAGCACTATCAAATACAATGAAAGTAACACGTGAAAGACTTGGAAGTAATTATATCGGCTGCTAGCCTTTCTTTCAAAGAACACAAAAGGCAAATATCACATCAGTCAGGAAGATGATGGGGTGGATAATGATTTTTTTTAGAGATTTTGCCACCGAAGTGGCTAGTTTATTGTGCACCCACATCCATCCTGTGGAGGGTAGCGCGAGAACATATGGATATACAAAAGGCCTAGGAACTAGGTCTCAAAGGGTTAACATGAATACATATGGATTTATATCTACATATCTGTAGTTCACTTATCTGTTACAAGCAAATTTAGGAAATTTGCTTAGTATATCTGGTATCTTATTTTCATTAATAAGAGATCGTGACATGTCACATAGGTTATTATATTGTATTCCTCTGTATTCCTCAATAAGTGGACAATTAAGCACATAGTGTTCAAGAGAGTGACCATATGCCTGATCACAATTTACATTTAGTTTGATCATCATCTGTGTGTCTGCCAAACTGCCAGAAGTACTTGTAACCAAGCCTAAGCCTGGCCACTACAACATCAGTCAGTCTGTTCACATTGCAAGTTGCTCCATAAACATACTTATCTACGTTCATGTTATCATAGTGGGTTATAGATCTACTCAGGCTTCTAATTGCATTCCTATAACAATCATTTTCATTATTTACTTCTCTCCTAATATTATTCCTAATGCTAGACACAGTTATACCAAAGATGATGGAGTGGATAATGAGAACTTTAAAACCAAGGAAAATAATGCCAATGATGACACTTTTCAAATCGCTTGTGCTGTCTCGTTTGGTATATTGTTCGGTGTTAACGGCCCCGTTCAGTGCAGGAGAGATATCAGAACTGGAACAGATACGGAGATCATTTATATCCTGCAAAGAGTTAATAAAGCATTTGAATTACTGGTAACGCATTAAGTCCTAAATATGTACTCACTGGAGAGGAAGAACGATGCATAATAATATATACCTAGAAAGTACTTGAGGCCCTTCTTCAAAATCCGTACACTGCCATAACAACATACTAGAATGAGAGATATAGTAGTGCGAAATAAGCGTAGTGAAAAGCAGGAACGCCTTGGAGACAATAAGGCAGTGGTTCCCAAACTTTTTCAGCTTGTTACCCAATTTAACATGCCACATAAAGCAGTTATTATTGATATATATGGCTAAACGTGAACGTATACAGCCTCGCATACTCTGCTAATCCTAGCAAAACCATTGAAAACGTAAGAACCACACATACATTATATATAAAATTAATAATAGCTACAAATTCACAGTAACAGTGGGTAAATACTAACTATATACTGCACAGGGCAGTGCACATACATACCAGCTTTTGTCTACCTCGGCTGATGCTCACAGATAAACTGACAGTGTGAAATAGAGGCAGCCTCAGGAAGTGAGTGACGTGTACTGGACAGGTCGATCTGGGCTACTGAGTGACTTTTGTCCTGAAGCATACTTGTCGAAATACTTTTGGGTTTCCACACACTTAGCTATATATTTCTTCTTTTCTAATACTGTATATTAGTTTTTGATGTTTATTGTTATTTGGTTTAACTTTATTACTTACTTATAATAGGTTTACTTTACAACTTTATATACTAAGACAAAGTTAACAATAATCCTCATACCAGGTACTGCATTGTTTTCTTGATTTTCAGAATTCATAACTTTTTTCTGTCACCCCTCCATTACCCCCCCAAAATGGTTAAATTACCCCCAGGGGGTAATTTACCCCCAGTTTGGGAACCACTGCAATAAGGGAATACTGTGTCAACGTCCGGGGTCCCAGACTATTCAGCATCTTACCAGAAGATGTCAGAAACACTGTTGGGACAAGTGTAGAAGTCTTCAAAAGGAAATTGGACAAGCATCTCCACCAGGTGCCAAATCAACTAGGCTGTGATGGATATGTGGGCCAGCGGCCACCAAGAGCAACAGCCTAGTTTACCAGGTAAGCATCAGACAAGCCTAGCCCAAAGTCGGGCTCTCCGGGAGTAGAAAAACTCTGGAAACTCTTCAGAGGTTAGGAAGGTATTCAGGAAAGAATCCCTTAAATATATACGTATATATATATATGTATATATATATATATATATATATATATATATATATATATATATATATATATATATATATATATATACATAATATATTTATAGATGGGGTTGTAAGAGAAGTAAATGCGAGGGTCTTGGCAAGAGGCGTGGAGTTAAAAGATAAAGAATCACACATAAAGTGGGAGTTGTCACAGTTGCTCTTTGCTGATGACACTGTGCTCTTGGGAGATTCTGAAGAGAAGTTGCAGAGATTGGTTGATGAATTTGGTAGGGTGTGCAAAAGAAGAAAATTAAAAGTGAATACAGGAAAGAGTAAGGTTATGAGGATAACAAAAAGATTAGGTGATGAAAGATTGGATATCAGATTGGAGGGAGAGAGTATGGAGGAGGTGAATGTATTCAGATATTTGGGAGTGGACGTGTCAGCGGATGGGTCTATGAAAGATGAGGTGAATCATAGAATTGATGAGGGGAAAAGGGTGAGTGGTGCACTTAGGAGTCTGTGGAGACAAAGAACTTTGTCCTTGGAGGCAAAGAGGGGAATGTATGAGAGTATAGTTTTACCAACGCTCTTATATGGGTGTGAAGCATGGGTGATGAATGTTGCAGCGAGGAGAAGGCTGGAGGCAGTGGAGATATGTCATGTCTGAGGGCAATGTGTGGTGTGAATATAATGCAGAGAATTCGTAGTTTGGAAGTTAGGAGGAGGTGCAGGATTACCAAAACTGTTGTCCAGAGGGCTGAGGAAGGGTTGTTGAGGTGGTTCGGACATGTAGAGAGAATGGAGCGAAACAGAGTGACTTCAAGAGTGTATCAGTCTGTAGTGGAAGGAAGGCGGGGTAGGGGTCGGCCTAGGAAAGGTTGGAGGGAGGGGGTAAAGGAGGTTTTGTGTGCGAGGGGCTTGAACTTCCAGCAGGCATGCGTGAGCGTGTTTGATAGGAGTGAATGGAGACAAATGGTTTTTAATACTTGATGTGCTGTTGGAGTGTGAGCAAAGTAACATTTATGAAGGGGTTCAGGGAAACCGGCAGGCCGGACTTGAGTCCTGGAGGTGGGAAGTACAGTGCCTGCACTCTGAAGGAGGGGTGTTAATGTTGCAGTTTAAAAACTGTAGTGTAAAGCACCCTTCTGGCAAGACAGTGATGGAGTGAATGATGGTGAAAGTTTTTCTTTTTCGGGCCACCCTGCCTTGCTGGGAATCGGCCAATATGATAATAAATAAAATAAATAAATAAATAAATATATATATATATATATATATATATATATATATATATATATATATATATATATATATATATATATATATATATATTTATACATATATATATATATATATATATATATATATATATATATATATATATATATATATATATATATATATACATACATATATATATATATATATATATATATATATATATATATATATATATATATATATATAGATAGATAGATAGATAGATAGATAGATAGACAGATAGATAGATAAATAAATATACATGCACTCAAAAGCACTGAAAATAAAAGTCTAGAAGTCAGTGATGCTGCGCCTGCAGAGGAAAGGAACTGCGTCGCATAAAACCAGCATAAATTTGGAGACGGAAAGTTCTGCCTCAATAATCCACTGGAATTCTTGGACGTTATATCGGAGATCAAGCAAGAAAGACCAATGTGAGTTTACTGCATTTTCTTGGATTGTAGGAAGGAATTTGGCACAGTATCACATCGAAACCTGATCCGCAAATTGGAAGAGCAGATAGGAATGCGAGGAAGTATGATCAAACGGATGAAAGAATATCCAGCAACCATGAAGACAAAGGGTAAGTGATAAAGTACGACAATGGGTGGTAGTATCAAGCTGGGTCCCCCAGGGAACGGTACTAGGACTCTTAATATATGTGAATGACCTGTTAGAAGAAATCAAATCTTATATATCGTTCATTGCTAGTGATGTGAAAGTAATGAGAAAAAATAAGAAAGGAGGGGACAGAAATAGGCAGCGAGAAGATTTGGACAGGCCTCATAATTGATCAAAGGAGTGTTTAATGGATTTGAAATCAAACACATGCTAGATCGTGCAAATCGAAGACTGTGGAGAAGGACCTCAATTAAAGTATAAATTGGGGGAGGGGGAGAAACTACAAATAGCGTGCAAGGAGAAAGATCTGGGAGTAATCATTACACACGAGGAAGCATGTTTAGTTTCTAGAGAAATTCTGTAAGTTTGGAACTAGGCTGAACTGAAAGGTCTGAATTGTGAGAATCTCAAAGAATCGAACACTGAACAGGAAAAGGATCAGGAGTGTCGTCAAAACAAACCACAACACTCATGATTGTACAGCACAAAGATATGATGGATTGAAACGAGAGGTGCAGTTTCGACAGGCAGTCCGTCCTCTTAATAACCAAAGACATTATGGCACTGTTGTAAAACCAGTCAAATGGGTTACTGTTGATGGCACCTTCAACAGTTGAAATATGTTTGTTTCATTGTAGCAGCTCGCAGTGGGTGAGTTTTCTGTTCCTGCGACAGACTTTATTTTATCCACTTTTATCTTACATTTATGGTGTTCCTAACCTAACCGAACCTTTATGTGGATCATAGTATTAATAGCACACAATATTGACAAGTTAATGAATAAAACATATATAGAACACCTGAGTATCTATCCTGAAGACGGTTCAACAACTTGCAGCTTCATCAAGTCAAAACAGAGGATATCGGAGAGTATTGAAAGTGAATAGGGTAGAAAAGGAGGTAATCAGTCCCAGAGACTAGGTGACCGACACCTTAGGGACTGATTGTCTCCTCTTCTACAGTCTGTAGTGTCAACACCTTCAAATAAAGCTGTATTAAACTGATAGTCACAGGTTGGTGAAACATCTTCAGGATAAATATTCAGGTGTTGCATGTGTTTTATTCATTATTAACTTATCAGTATTGTATACCAATAATAGTATGACTCATACACAGTTTCAAGAGTAGGTATGATACGGCACAATGCGTCAGGAATCAGTAAATGCTGGTCAGTTTGGGTTAAGACTTGAGATGCTGGGTAAACTCCAGAAGCAGAGACTCTATGACCTCCCTAGTAACTCAGTGGAGTGAGTGCATCCAGTACATGTTGTGAAGTACACACACACACACACACACACACACACACACACACACACACACACACACACACACACACACACACACACACACACACACACACACACACACACACACACACACACACACACACACACACACACACACATTCAAACTCCTCATACACAAAAAAATAGGCCAAGTATCTATCGTCAAGTATCTTTGACAAGTTGCAATAACTCTCTCTCTCTCTCTCTCTCTCTCTCTCTCTCTCTCTCTCTCTCTCTCTCTCTCTCTCTCTCTCTCTCTCCATACAACATACCTTGAGGTTCAAGGTTATCATGGATTTTAATTTCGTTCATGTCTTAACATTTTGTTATATATTTACTTAAAAATAAAGACGCATGTAAATGAAAAGCCTCGCATAACAGTTGCCTACACAGTTATCCGAGAAACTACAGTGATAAGCAGCAGGCGAGTATTTTTAGCTGGGTTAATCATACTATCATACACTAGGTTCATTCTGGTTGATATGTTAGATTTATCATTCCTCTACTGGATCACATACGTGTTCATCTTTGCACTGGTTTGCATTTCCAGTGGTGTTGTAGCTTGGGTTTCAGGTAATACCTTGGCAGTTACAATTATTTTAACTGCCAATATATCATTATTCACTGTTACACCCAGTCAGTGTGTGGAGTGAGGACATCCCTCACACCACCTTGTTACTCCCTGTAACACCCAGTGTGTGGAGTGAGGACATCCCTCACACCACCTTATTACTCCCTGCAACACCCAGTGTGTGGAGTGAGGACATCCCTCACACCACCTTATTACTCCCTGCAACACCCAGTGTGTGAAGTGAGGACATCCCTCACACCACCTTATTATTCCCTGCAACACCCAGTGTGTGGAGTGAGGACATCCCTCACACCACCTTATTACTCCCTGCAACACCCAGTGTGTGGAGTGAGGACAGCCCTCACACCACCTTATTACTCCCTGCAACACCCAGTGTGTGGAGTGAGGACAGCCCTCACACCACCTTATTACTCCCTGCAACACCCAGTGTGTGGAGTGAGGGCATCCCTCACACCACCTTATTACTCCCTGCAACACCCAGTGTGTGAAGTGAGGGCATCCCTCACACCACCTTATTACTCCCTGCAACACCCAGTGTGTGAAGTGAGGACATCCCTCACACCACCTTATTACTCCCTGCAACACCCAGTGTGTGGAGTGAGGACAGCCCTCACACCACCTTATTACTCCCTGTAACACCCAGTGTGTGGAGTGAGGACAACCCTCACACCACCTTGTTACTCCCTGTAACACCCAGTGTGTGGAGTGAGGACAGCCCTCACACCACCTTATTACTCCCTGTAACACCCAGTGTGTGGAGTGAGGACAGCCCTCACACCACCTTATTAATCTGTAACGCCCAGTGTGTGGAGTGAGGGCAGCCCTCACACCACCTTATTACTCCCTGTAACACCCAGTGTGTGGAGTGAGGACAGCCCTCACCACCTTGTTACTCCTTGTAACACCCAGTGTGTGGAGTGAGGACAGCCCTCACACCACCTTATTACTCCCTGTAACACCCAGTGTGTGGAGTGAGGACAGCCCTCACCCCACCTTATTACTCCCTGTAACACCCAGTGTGTGGAGTGAGGACAGCCCTCACACCACCTTGTTACTCCCTGTAACACCCAGTGTGTGGAGTGAGGACAGCTCTCACACCACTTTATTACTCCCTGTAACACCCAGTGTGTGGAGTGAGGACAGCCCTCACACCACCTTATTACTCCCTGTAACACCCAGTGTGTGGAGTGAGGACAGCCCTCATACCACCTTATTACTCCCTGTAACACCCAGTGTGTGGAGTGAGGACAGCCCTCACACCACCTTGTTACTCCCTGTAACACCCAGTGTGTGGAGTGAGGACAGCCCTCACACCACCTTGTTACTCCCTGTAACACCCAGTGTGTGGAGTGAGGACAGCCCTAACACCACCTTGTTACTCCCTGTAACACCCAGTGTGTGGAGTGAGGACAGCCTTCACACCACCTTGTTACTCCCTGTAACACCCAGTGTGTGGAGTGAGGACAGCCCTCACACCACCTTATTACTCCCTGTAACACCCAGTGTGTGGAGTGAGGACAGCCCTCACACCACCTTGTTACTCCCTGTAACACCCAGTGTGTGGAGTGAGGACAGCCCTCACACCACCTTGTTACTCCCTGTAACGCCCAGTGTGTGGAGTGAGGACTGCCCTCACACCACCTTGTTACTCCCTGTAACACCCAGTGTGTGGAGCGAGGACAGCCCTCACACCACCTTATTACTCCCTGCAACACCCAGTGTGTGGAGTGAGGACATCCCTCACACCACCTTATTACTCCCTGCAACACCCAGTGTGTGGAGTGAGGACAGCCCTCACACCACCTTATTACTCCCTGCAACACCCAGTGTGTGGAGTGAGGACATCCCTCACACCACCTTGTTACTCCCTGTAACACCCAGTGTGTGGAGTGAGGACAGCCCTCACACTACAGTAACAAAGCAGTGACATTCTCCTGCGCTCCAGTGTACAGTTCTGTACACGAGCTTCACTCATTGTCTCCATCGTTAATTACTGGGTTGACGTTAGAATGTGCCTCTCAGTAGGCGTGAGGAGCTTTGAACACAGCAAAACAGCACAAGGCTGTTGCTGCCTCCGTTTCTTCTCCTGCTGCTGTTACTGCTATTTTGCTGCTGCTACTACTAATTTCCTACTACTGCTGCTACTACTATTTTGCTACTGCTGCTGCTAATACTATTTTGCTACTGCTGTTGTTGCTGCTACTACTATTTTGCTACTGCTGCTGCTAATACTATTTTGCTACTGCTGCTGCTACTACTATTTTGCTACTGCTATTGTTGCTGCTACTACTATTTTGCTACTGCTGCTGCTACTACTATTTTGCTACTGCTGCTGCTACTACTATTTTGCTACTGCTGCTGCTACTACTATTTTGCTACTGCTGCTGCTACTACTATTTTGCTACTGCTTTTATTACTACTGCTGTTATTGTCGTAGCTGCTGCCCCTGCTACTTATACTACTTTTGCTGGTGCTAGTGCTGCTGTCACTGCTACCTGCCGTTGCTGCTGCTTCTGCTGGCGCTGCTGCCTCTTTGCTGCTGCTGTTGTTGCTGAGGTTTTCTTGTCAATTGTAAAAACGCAGGCGCACAATTGCCTGAGTGTTTGTGAGGAGCGGAGGTGGTGTGATGTTATGGTGGAGTGCGCCAGCCCGGGGACCCGCTTCCTGCCACCACTGACACACTTACTCCAGCAGCGACACCAGCATCACGCCCTCACCTCATCCCCGCCTCCACCCTCATCTCATCCTAACCTACAAATCTTACCTCATCCCCATCTTCAAGCCTAACCTCTCTTACCAACTCCAGTGGTAAGATCAGTTAAGAAAGACTTTGCTGGTAGAAGTATGGTTACAGTCCCCCCTCCATGTAACCTCGCCGACAGAAAACTGGAGAGATGCCATCTGTGAAGGCTAACGTGGATTTTTATTTTATTCGTGAATATAAGCGCTAAACTCGTTGAGATCATATAGCGCTGAGATTTTGGGGTGGGGACGATTTGAGGAGATATCTTCACCACTTTATGCAAAGAAAATTCTACACTTCACGTCCATGGGCTGTGCTTGTGAGACGGAAGTCAATCCACGGAATCCCTCCCCCCCCCCCGCCACGTAAAGGTGACCCAGCATTGAGGGAGAGGCAGCAGTGAAGTGTGTAGTGAGGGGGTGTGAAGGAGGGGAGCCAGGGGCGGCGTCACACCCTCTTTCAGCATTAGTATATGTATAAACATACACACACACACACAAATATATATATATATATATATATATATATATATATATATATATATATATATATATATATATATATATATATATACACTAACAAAGTCAGCACATCACTAATACAGAGTAGTCGTACGACTACTCTGTATTATATGACACTTTACACGATAAGAACAAAAACACTAACTGGGTTTACTCTCATCAGGCAGAATAGTTTTTCTTGTCATATTCTATCAACAGGACTTTATATTTTTTGGTCAGTATCACGCAGGAAGTTTCTCCAACAAATTTTATGAAATTTGTCAGCACGAGCAGAAAAACTTCAGTATGGTGATCCCTTAAGGGAGGTTCCTTGACGCTGGTGAGGGGCTCTTGATCTGGGGAATTGGATCTGAGCCTTAATACCTTCCATCCCCCACATGCGCTGTATAATCCTACGGGTTTAGCGCTCCCCATAATTATAATAATAATTCATTAGGGTGATGATGATATGATCCAGTATTCCAGTGAGAGATCAGTAGGTAAGGCAACTAAATAACGCAGCTTTAAGGTTTCTTTCCAGCACGGCTGGAGTTACTTATATATGGCGAACTAACATGGATATACATGAGGAAGAACCTCTGATCGTGCCTGGAGGAGTAAGTTACGTCAACACGACGATGGTAGTGGTTTCAGCGGCTTGTTCACCACCCCTATCCTCATTCCTCTCACCACCACCACTCTCAGCTACCTCCGCCCCCTCACCACCAATCTCAGCTATCATCCCTCCCTCCTCACCACCACCCCCATACCAATACTCCCAGCCACCACCTCCACAACAACTCCCCCACCGCCACCTCACTACTTCTCTGCACCTCTGTCATTACTAACCACAACTCCTCACCGCCGCCAACACAGGTTATGGTGAAGATTATCAGAAGAGCAGTGAAGCACCTAGAAAGGAATGTGTTCATACATGACCAGCACAGCTTTACAGATGGTAAATTTTGTCTCGCAAACCTACTGAAGGATGGATAGATTGCATCTTCTTGGACTATTGGAAGGATTTTGACACAGTACCGCAAGAGACTGGTACAAATTCAAATTCAAATTCAAAGTTTATTCTCTATAAGGATTACAGTGCTGAGTTTACAGAATTTGGTTATTGTATTGTTTACATGTAGTAAAATAATAATTACAGAGTGTTACCTGGAGTTTACCTGGAGAGAGTTCCGGGGGTCAACGCCCCCGCGGCCCGGTCTGAGACCAGGCCTCCTGGTGGATCAGAGCCTGATCAACCAGGCTGTTGCTGCTGGCTGCACGCAAACCAACATACGAGCCACAGCCCGGCTGATCCGGAACTGACTTTAGGTGCTTGTCCAGTGCCAGCTTGAAGACTGCCAGGGGTCTGTTGGTAATCCCCCTTATGTGTGCTGGGAGGCAGTTGAACAGTCTCGGGCCCCTGACACCTAGCATGGCTAGGCATTTCGGGCAGACTTAAATTAAATCTTAAGTTTAAAATATTACAAAATTATGAGGTAAGTTGGTATTATGGCTAAGTGACTAAATACTAGTTTGTGAGTTTAACAATGTGAATGCTAGAGAAGCAGACAGGAATAACAGGGAGAGCACTACAATGGATCAAAGCATATCTAACAGGAAGAAAACATCGAGTGATTGTCAGTGAACAGGTGTCGGAATGAGTGCATGTGACGAGTGTCGGAATGAGTGCATGTGACGAGTGGGGTTCCACAAGGATCAATATTAGGATCGGTGCTATTGTATACGTGAATGACGTGACAAGGGATAGAGTCAGAGGTATCCCTGTTCGCAGATGATGTAAAACTAATGAGGAGAATATTAGCAGACGTGGACCAGGAAAACTACAAATGGATATGGACAGACTTTAAGTCTGGTCTGACAAGTGGCTACTGCAGTTTAATTAATCCCGGGAAGTGCGAAGTTATGAAGTTTGGGAAAAATCCCAGATGTAGTACAGGCTCCCAGGCAAAGGCTGCAAACCTCAACTCTTGCCTTTACATTAGTAGCAAGACCAGTAGAATGATCTTATTAAGCATTTCCACATTGATGATGTTCCTGCTTTAGGCAAGCCTTCCATTCGTGTGATCATTGGGCCTCTAGTCTCTATCTGCAGTCTCACTCAAGGAGAAGAACCTTGGAGTGAGTATTGTATCGAGCATATCGCCTGAGGCGCATATCAGCCAAAAAAAACTGCAGCAACAAACGCGCATCTTGCAAATCTAAGACTAGCTTTTATATACTATTTAATTAAAGAATCATTCAAGACACTGTACATCGTGTACGTCAGGCCCATATTGCTTTAAACAACACCACTAGAGAAGCACACCTGGTCAAGCATGTCAAGAAACTTGAGAAAGTGCAGAGGTTTTCAACAAGATTAGTCCTGGAGCTAAGGGGTATGTCCTACGAGGAGAGGATAAGGGAACTCAATCTGACGATACTGAAGAACAGGACGACTAGGGGTGATACGATAACAATGTAATAAAGTACTGAGAGGAATTGATAGGGACAGATTGAGAGCTGAGAAACAGGAACACGAGGGCACAGCTGGAGGTTGAAAACAGGTGAGTCACAGGGGCGTTAGAAAGTATTTCTTCAGTTTTAGAGTAATCAGGAAGTGGAACGACCTGGAGAATGAAGTGAAAAAAGCAAAATCCATACATAGCTTTAAGAAGAGGTACGATAAGGCTCTCGAAGCCAAGAAAGAGTGAACCTATTAGCGACCAAGGAAGAGTCGGGGCCAGGAGCTTAGACTCGACCTCTGCAATCATTTATAGGTTAATATAACCACTACCGCACCGCAACCGAAGACAAACAACGAAAAATAACAGCAACCACACTGGCACTCGCACGCTGGCACTCTGGCACTCTAGCACGCTGGCACTCTGGCACTCTAGCACGCTGGCACTCTGGCACTCTAGCACGCTGGCACTCTAGCACGCTGGCACTCTGGCACTCTAGCACGCTGGCACTCTGGCACTCTAGCACGCTGGCACTCTAGCACGCTGGCACTCTGGCACTCTAGCACGCTGGCACTCTAGCACGCTGGCACTCTAGCACGCTGGCACTCTGGCACTCTAGCACTCTAGCACGCTGGCACTCTAGCACTCTAGCACGCTGGCACTCTAGCACGCTGGCACTCTAGCACGCTGGCACTCTAGCACGCTGGCACTCTCTAGCACTCTGGCACTCTAGCACGCTGGCACTCTAGCACGCTGGCACTCTGGCACTCTAGCACGCTGGCACTCTAGCACGCTGGCACTCTGCACTCTAGCACGCTGGCACTCTAGCACGCTGGCACTCTGGCACTCTAGCACGCTGGCACTCTAGCACGCTGGCACTCTAGCACGCTGGCACTCTAGCACGCTGGCACTCTAGCACTCTAGCACGCTGGCACTCTAGCACTCTGGCACTCTAGCACTCTAGCACGCTGGCACTCTAGCACGCTGGCACTCTAGCACGCTGGCACTCTAGCACTCTAGCACGCTGGCACTCTAGCACGCTGGCACTCTAGCACTCTAGCACGCTGGCACTCTGGCACTCTAGCACGCTGGCACTCTAGCACGCTGGCACTCTAGCACGCTGGCACTCTAGCACGCTGGCACTCTAGCACGCTGGCACTCTAGCACGCTGGCACTCTCACACTTTAGCACACTGGCACTCTCGCACTCTGGCACACTAGCCCGCTGGCACTCGCACTCTAGCACTGGCAATCTCGCACGCTGGTACTCTCGCACTATGGCACTGTGGCATGCTGCACTCTGGCACTCTAGCACCTTGGCACTCTCGCAGTCTGGCACGCTGGTACTCTCGCACTCTGGCACACTGGCACTCTTACACGCTGGCACTCTGGCACGCTGGCACTCTCGCACTCTGGCACACTGACACTCGCACGCTGGCACTCTCGCACGCTGGCACTCTAGCACGCCGGCACTCTCGTACTCTCGCACTCTAGCACACTACCACTCTCGCACGCTGGCACTCTTGTACGCTGGCACTCTAGCATTCTCGCACACTGGTACTCTCGCACGCTGGCCCTCTCGTGCGCTGGTACTCTCGTACTTTCGCACGCTGGCACTCTCGCACTCTGGCATTCTCGCACTCTGGCATTCTCGCACTCTGGCATTCTCGCACGCTGGGACTCTAGCATTCTCGCACACTGGTACTCTCGCACGCTGGCACTCTCGCACGCTGGCATTCTCGCACTTTCGCACGCTGGCACTCTCGCACTCTGGCACTCTCGCACGCTGGCATTCTCGCACTCGCACGCTGGCACTCTCGCACTCTGGCATGCTGGCACTCTCGCACTCTGGCACACTGGCACTCTCGCACTCTCGCACGTTGGCACTTTGGCACGCTGGCACTCTCGTTCTCTGGCACGCTAGCACTCGCATTCTGACACACTGGCACTCTGGCACGCTGGCACTCTTGCACTCTGGCACTCTTGCGCACTGGCACTCTAGCACGTTGGCACTCTCGCACTCTGGCATGCTGGCACTCTGGTATGCTGGCACTGTAGCACGCTGGCACTCTCGCACTCTGGCATGCTTGCATTCTCGCATTATGGCACACTGGCACTCTAGCACGCTGGCACTCTCGCACGCTGGCACTCGCACGCTGGCACTTTGGCATGCTGGCACTCTTTCACTCTGGCACGCTGGCACTTTCGTACTCTGGGACGCTGGCACTCTGGCACGCTGGCACTCTCGCACTCTGGCACGCTGGCACTCTGGAAGGCTGGCACTCGCACTCTGGCACTCTGGCACGCTGGCACTCTGGCACGCTGGCACTCGCACTCTGGCACTCTGGCACTCTGGCACTCTGGCACGCTGGCACTCTGGCACTCTGGCACGCTGGGGTCGAAATTCCAGTGTCCATTAAAATAAAATCTTTAATGAATAACGTTCAAAGAGTTTACTTGAAATTCGGCCAAGACTCAACAGGTATCCAGGAAGGTTATCGAACACCTGTCACTGCACAGGTCAGCAGTGACTGGGTGGTGTGTACTCCCAGACTGTGCAGGTCAGCAGTGACTCTGGGTGGTGCGTACTCCCAGATGCGCAGGTCAGCAGTGACTCTGGGTGGTGTGTACTCCAGACTGTGCAGGTCAGCAGTGACTCTGGGTGGTGCGTACTCCCAGATGCGCAGGTCAGCAGTGACTCTGGGTGGTGTGTACTTCCAGACTGCGCAGGTCAGCAGAGACTGGGTGGTGTGTACTCCCAGACTGCGCAGGTCAGCAGTGACTCTGGGTGGTGCGTACTCCCAGATGCACAGGTCAGCAGTGACTCTAGGTGGTGTGTACTTCCAGACTGCACAGATCAGCAGTGACTGGGTGGTGTGTACTCCCAGACTGCGCAGGTCAGCAATGACTCTGGGTGGTGTGTACTCCCAGACTGCGCAGGTCAGCAGTGACTGGGTGGTGCGTACTCCCAGATGCGCAGGTCAGCAGTGACTGGGTGGTGTGTACTCCAGACTGCGCAGGTCAGCAGTGACTGGGCGGTGTGTACTCCCAGACTGCGCAGGTCAGCAGTGACTCTGGGTGGTGCGTACTCCCAGATGCGCAGGTCAGCAGTGACTCTGGGTGGTGTGTACTCCAGACTGCGCAGGTCAGCAGTGACTCTGGGTGGTGTGTACTTCCAGACTGCGCAGGTCAGCACTGATTCTGGGTGGGGTGTACTTCCAGACTGCGCAGGTCAGCAGTGACTGGGTGGTGTGTACTCCCAGACTGCAC
Organism: Cherax quadricarinatus; assembly: GCF_038502225.1. Taxonomy (NCBI): domain Eukaryota; kingdom Metazoa; phylum Arthropoda; class Malacostraca; order Decapoda; family Parastacidae; genus Cherax; species Cherax quadricarinatus. Next base: position 25,322,722 of record NC_091304.1, read on the forward strand.
AGGTCAGCAGTGACTGGGTGGTGTGTACTTCCAGATGCGCAGGTCAGCAATGACTCTGGGTGGTGTGTACTTCCAGATGTGCAGGTCAGCAGTGACTCTGGGTGGTGTGTACTCCCAGATGCGAAGGTCAGCAGTGACTCTGGGTGGTGTGTACTTCCAGATGCGCAGGTCAGCAGTGACTGGGTGGTGTGTACTTCCAGATGCGCAGGTCAGCAATGACTCTGGGTGGTGTGTAGTTCCAGATGCGCAGGTCAGCAGTGACTCTGGTTGGTCTGTACTTCCAGATGCGCAGGTCAGCAGTGACTCTGGGTGGTGTGTACTCCCAGATGCGCGGTGTCAGCAGTGACTCTGGGTGGTGTGTACTTCCAGATGCGCAGGTCAGCAGTGACTCTGGGTGGTGTGTACTCCCAGATTGCGCAGGTCAGCAGTGACTCTGGGTGGTGTGTACTCCCAGACTGCGCAGGTCAGCAGTGACTGGGTGGTGCGTACTCCCAGATGCGCAGGTCAGCAGTGACTGGGTGGTGTGTACTCCAGACTGCACAGGTCAGCAGTGACTGGGTGGTGTGTACTTCCAGATGCGCAGGTCAGCAATGACTCTGGGTGGTGTGTAGTTCCAGATGCGCAGGTCAGCAGTGACTCTGGTTGGTCTGTACTTCCAGATGCGCAGGTCAGCAGTGACTCTGGGTGGTGTGTACTCCCAGATTGCGCAGGTCAGCAGTGACTCTGGGTGGTGTGTACTCCCAGACTGCGCAGGTCAGCAGTGACTCTGGGTGGTGCATACTCCCAGATGCGCAGGTCAGCAGTGACTCTGGGTGGTGTGTACTCCAGACTGCGCAGGTCAGCAGTGACTCTGGGTGGTGTGTACTTCCAGACTGCGCAGGTCAGCACTGATTCTGGGTGGGGTGTACTTCCAGACTGCGCAGGTCAGCAGTGACTGGGTGGTGTGTACTCCCAGACTGCGCAGGTCAGCAGTGACTCTGGGTGGTGTGTACTCCCAGATGCGCAGGTCAGCAGTGACTCTGGGTGGTATGTACTCCCAGACTGCGCAGGTCAGCAGTGACTCTGGGTGGTGTGTACTCCCAGATGCGCAGGTCAGCAGTGACTGGGTGGTGTGTACTTCCAGATGCGCAGGTCAGCTGTGACTGGGTTGTGTGTACTTCCAGATGCGCAGGTCAGCAGTGACTCTGGTTGGTCTGTACTTCCAGATGCGCAGGTCAGCAGTGACTCTGGGTGGTGTGTACTCCCAGATTGCGCAGGTCAGCAGTGACTCTGGGTGGTGTGTACTCCCAGACTGCGCAGGTCAGCAGTGACTCTGGGTGGTGCATACTCCCAGATGCGCAGGTCAGCAGTGACTCTGGGTGGTGTGTACTCCAGACTGCGCAGGTCAGCAGTGACTCTGGGTGGTGTGTACTTCCAGACTGCGCAGGTCAGCACTGATTCTGGGTGGGGTGTACTTCCAGACTGCGCAGGTCAGCAGTGACTGGGTGGTGTGTACTCCCAGACTGCGCAGGTCAGCAGTGACTCTGGGTGGTGTGTACTCCCAGATGCGCAGGTCAGCAGTGACTCTGGGTGGTATGTACTCCCAGACTGCGCAGGTCAGCAGTGACTCTGGGTGGTGTGTACTCCCAGATGCGCAGGTCAGCAGTGACTGGGTGGTGTGTACTTCCAGATGCGCAGGTCAGCTGTGACTGGGTGGTGTGTACTTCCAGATGCGCAGGTCAGCAGTGACTCTGGTTGGAATGTACTTCCAGATGCGCAGGTCAGCAGTGACTCTGGGTGGTGTGTACTTCCAGATGCGCAGGTCAGCAGTGACTCTGGGTAGTGTGTACTCCCAGATTGCGCAGGTCAGCAGTGACTCTGGGTGGTGTGTACTCCCAGATGTCAGCAGTGACTGGGTGGTGTGTACTCCCAAACTGCGCAGGTCAGCACTGATTCTGGGTGGTGTGTACTTCCAGACTGCGCAGGTCAGCAGTGACTGGGTGGTGTGTACTCCCAGACTGCGCAGGTCAGCAGTGACTCTGGGTGGTATGTACTCCCAGATGCGCAGGTCAGCAGTGACTCTGGGTGGTGTGTACTCCCAGACTGCGCAGGTCAGCAGTGACTCTGGGTGGTATGTACTCCCAGATGCGCAGGTCAGCAGTGACTCTGGGTGGTGTGTACTCCCAGACTGCGCAGGTCAGCAGTGACTCTGGGTGGTGTGTACTCCCAGACTGCGCAGGTCAGCAGTGACTCTGGGTGGTGTGTACTTCCAGATGCGCAGGTAAGCAGTGACTGGGTGGTGTGTACTTCCAGATGCGCAGGTCAGCAGTGACTGGGTGGTGTGTACTTCCAGATGCGCAGGTCACCAGTGACTCTGGTTGGTCTATACTTCCAGATGCGCAGGTCAGCAGTGACTCTGGGTGGTGTGTACTTCCAGATGAGCAGGTCAGCAGTGACTCTGGGTGGTGTGTACTCCCAGATTGCGCAGGTCAGCAGTGACTCTGGGTGGTGTGTACTCCCAGACTGCGCAGGTCAGCAGTGACTCTGGGTGGTGCATACTCCCAGATGCGCAGGTCAGCAGTGACTCTGGGTGGTGTGTACTCCAGACTGCGCAGGTCAGCAGTGACTCTGGGTGGTGTGTACTTCCAGACTGCGCAGGTCAGCACTGATTCTGGGTGGGGTGTACTTCCAGACTGCGCAGGTCAGCAGTGACTGGGTGGTGTGTACTCCCAGACTGCGCAGGTCAGCAGTGACTCTGGGTGGTGTGTACTCCCAGATGCGCAGGTCAGCAGTGACTCTGGGTGGTATGTACTCCCAGACTGCGCAGGTCAGCAGTGACTCTGGGTGGTGTGTACTCCCAGATGCGCAGGTCAGCAGTGACTGGGTGGTGTGTACTTCCAGATGCGCAGGTCAGCAGTGACTGGGTGGTGTGTACTTCCAGATGCGCAGGTCAGCAGTGACTCTGGTTGGTCTGTACTTCCAGATGCGCAGGTCAGCAGTGACTCTGGGTGGTGTGTACTCCCAGATGCGCGGGTCAGCAGTGACTCTGGGTGGTGTGTACTTCCAGATGCGCAGGTCAGCAGTGACTCTGGGTAGTGTGTACTCCCAGATTGCGCAGGTCAGCAGTGACTCTGGGTGGTGTGTACTCCCAGATGCGCAGGTCAGCAGTGACTGGGTGGTGTGTACTCCCAAACTGCGCAGGTCAGCACTGATTCTGGGTGGTGTGTACTTCAAGACTGCGCAGGTCAGCAGTGACTGGGTAGTGTGTACTCCCAGACTGCGCAGGTCAGCAGTGACTCTGGGTGGTATGTACTCCCAGATGCGCAGGTCAGCAGTGACTCTGGGTGGTGTGTACTCCCAGACTGCGCAGGTCAGCAGTGACTCTGGGTGGTATGTACTCCCAGATGCGCAGGTCAGCAGTGACTCTGGGTGGTGTGTACTCCCAGACTGCGCAGGTCAGCAGTGACTCTGGGTGGTGTGTACTCCCAGACTGTGCAGGTCAGCAGTGACTCTGGGTGGTGTGTACTTCCAGATGCGCAGGTAAGCAGTGACTGGGTGGTGTGTACTTCCAGATGCGCAGGTCAGCAGTGACTGGGTGGTGTGTACTTCCAGATGCGCAGGTCACCAGTGACTCTGGTTGGTCTATACTTCCAGATGCGCAGGTCAGCAGTGACTCTGGGTGGTGTGTACTTCCAGATGCGCAGGTCAGCAGTGACTCTGGGTGATGTGTACTCCCAGATTGCGCAGGTCAGCAGTGACTCTGGGTGGTGTGTACTCCCAGATGCGCAGGTCAGTAGTGACTGGGTGGTGTGTACTCCCAGATGCGCAGGTAAGCAGTGACTCTGGGTGGTGTGTACTTCCAGACTGCGCAGGTCAGCAGTGACTGGGTGGTGTGTACTCCCAGACTGCGCAGGTCAGCAGTGACTCTGGGTGGTGTGTACTTCCAGACTGCGCAGGTCAGCAGTGACTTGGTGGTGTGTACTCCCAGACTGCGCAGGTCAACAGTGACTCTGGGTGGTGTGTACTTCCAGACTGCGCAGGTCAGCAGTGACTCTGGGTGATGTGTACTTCCAGACTGCGTGGGTCAGCAGTGACCGGGTGGTGTGTACTTCCAGACTGCGCAGGTCAGCAGTGATTATGGGTGGTGTGTACTTCCAGACTGCGCATGTCAGCAGTGACTGGGTGGTGTGTACTCCCAGATGCGCAGGTCAGCAGTGACTCTGGGTGGTGTGTACTTCCAGACTGCGCAGGTCAGCATTGACTGGGTGGTGTGTACTCCCAGATTGCGCAGGTCAGCAGTGACTCTGGGTGGTGTGTACTCCCAGACTGCGCAGGTCAGCAGTGACTGGGTGGTGTGTACTTCCAGACTGCGCAGGTCAGCAGTGACTCTGGGTGGTGTGTACTCCCAGACTGCGCAGGCCAGCACTGATTCTGGGTGATGTGTACTCCCAGACTGCGCAGGTCAACAGTGACTCTGGGTGGTGTGTACCTCCAGATGCGCAGGTCAGCAGTGACTGGGTGGTGTGTACTTCCAGATGCACAGGTCAGCAGTGACTGGGTGGTGTGTACCTCCAGATGCACAGGTCAGCAGTGACTGGATGGTGTGTACCATATCCTCTACAGAGAAGTCTCATAGCGACGGAAAAAATGGACGATTCTTGTTGAACGAGTAAGATCAAACGCCCACATGTTGCCAAATCCTGTAAAGTTTGACACTTCTTAAGCATTAACTGAGAAGCGTAGCTCGAAAGATCACTGAGGCAGAAGCCTACCATAGAATGTGTGGGACCAGTTGATGACTGAGAAGCGCACTCTCCAGGACCCATGTCAGACGATCTCACCTTCAAGGATCACAACTGTGTCATTATCACTTCTGCGAAAAAATGATAGGATGGATATTGAGAACTTTCAAAACAAGGGATGCCATGCCAATGATGATGCTCTTTTAAGTCACTTGTTCTTTCTAGACTGGAATATTGCTGTACACTAACAGCCCCATTGAAGACAGGCGAAAATGCAGATCTAGAGAATATACAGAGAATGTATTAGTCCGGTCAATCATCTTAATTACTGGGAACACTTAAAGTCCCTTGACCCATACTCCCTGGAATGCAAGCGAGAAAAATATATCAAAATCTAAACCTGGAAACTCCTAGAGGGACTTGTCCTGAATCTGCACATAGAAGTCACCCCCTATGAAAGAAAAAGGCTCGGCAGATGGTGCAACATACCTCCAATGAAAAGCAGAGGGTGCCATGAGTACACCAGGAGAAAACACAGTAAGTGTCCGGGGCCCAAGACTGTTCAACAGCCTCCCAGCATACATAAGAGGGATTACTAATAGACCCCTGGCTATCTACAAGAGGGAACTGGAACCGATCCACAAAGATGATCAAACCGACTTGAATAACTGTAGACCAATTTCTAACTTACCACTACTCTCTAAAATCTTTGAAAAATTAATTCTTAGACGGATCTATTCCTACCTCATCTCAAACAACATACTAAACTTCTGTCAATTTGGATTCAGGAATAATAAAAGCACAAATGATGCTATTATACACATGCTAGAACTAATATATACCGCTCTCGAGAAGAAAGAAATCCCAATGGGAATTTTCATTGACTTACGTAAAACTTTTGATACAGTCGACCATGAATTGCTGCACACTAAATTAACACACTATGGTATAAGAGGCCACTCCCTCAACTACCTAAAGTCATACCTCAGTAACAGAAGCCAATACACAGTGTACGCAACCAATCACAGTAGGATCCCACAGGGAAGTGTCCTAGGACCACTCCTCTTTCTCATCTACATCAGTGACCTACCGAATGCATCACAGCTACTCAAACCCATAATATTTGCAGATGACACTACGTACGTCTTCTCACACCCAAACCCAGCCATACTCGCCAACACTGTCAATGCTGAATTGCAGAAAATATCTGTCTGGATGATGACGAATAAATTTACCCTAAATACTGACAAAACCTATTTCATTCAGTTTGGAACCAGAGCTGCAAATGTCCCACTTAACATAACACTAAATGGATCACCCATCACAAGACTCACAGAGGGAAAATTCCTAAGAATCCACCTAGACAGTAGCCTCAAATTCCAGACACATATACAACAAATTTCCAAGAAAATCTCTAAGACAGTAGGCATACTATCAAAGATATGGTACGTACTATGTTCCACAATCAGTTCTCCTTGCACTGTATCACTCACTCATCTACCCATATCTCACATATGGAATTTGTGCATGGGGGTCAACAACATCAAATCACCTAAGGACGCTAATAACCCAGCAAAAGGCTACAATCAGAATGATAACAAACTCCCACTCGCGACAGCATACTCCACCTCTATTCAAAAGTTTAAATTTGCTCACCATAAAGAACATCCATACTTATTCATGTGCCTACTACATACATAGAACAATACACGCAAACATAAACCCTCCACTCAAACTTCTCCTCACCAACCTTAACAGGACACACCACCATAACACAAGACACAGATCTTTTTTTGATGTACCCCGTGTCCATATCACACTGTGTATAAACTCTCTGCACATAAAGGGCCCCAAAATCTGGACTTCATTACCAGAACATACTAAAGTAAAACCAGGCCTGAAAATCAATTTAAGACTTAAAAAAAGCCACTTACTCGCCCAGGACTAAATAATCAACACTCAGTATTTAACATTACCAATAATTTTCCCAATTACTCAAATCTTAAAACTTCAAGACAACATATAGCAAATGGATCATCTTTTGTTCTACATTGTAATGCAACAAATTTGTACAACTATAATGCCTCAATATCGAAATGTTCAAATTTCATTCTTTCAAATACTCAACTGTACTTCATATTGTAAATTGTTTACGGTAATTTTAAACACTGAACCTTTCATTGCTTGTTAATTTTAAGTTAATTTTAAACCTGCCCATAATGTTCTGCACACACGGAACTTTTAGCATGTTCACCCAACTACTATAATTCCTTGTACAAGTATGTATCATGTTCAAATAAACTATATGAATATGAATGAATATGAGATACTGAAGTCATTGCCCGATCAACCTGGCTGTGGCTCATAAATTGGACTGCATGTGGCCAGCAGTAACAACCTGGTTCATCATGCACTGATCAACCGGGAGGCCTGGTCGAGGATCGGGCTGCGGGAGCGGTGACCCCCAGGAAGACCCTCGACGACTCAAGAACCGTAGAAGGAAATCAGGAAGTGTTTCCATTGGAAGGAGTCAGGGAGGCTCCACCACTTGATGGATGGTTCAGGGAGGCTCCACCACTTGATGGATGGTTCAGGGAGGCTCCACCACTTGATGGATGGTTCAGGGAGGCTCCACCACTTGATGGATGGTTCAGGGAGGCTCCACCACTTGATGGATGGTTCAGGGAGGCTCCACCACTTGATGGATGGTTCAGGGAGGCTCCACCACTTGATGGATGGTTCAGGGAGGCTCCACCACTTTGGATGGTTGGCTCCACCACTTGATGGATGGTTCAGGGAGGCTCCACCACTTGATGGATGGTTCAGGTTCAGGGAGGCTCCACCACTTGATGGATGGTTCAGGGAGGCTCCACCACTTGATGGATGGTTCAAGGAGGCTCCACCACTTGATGGATGGTTCAGGAAGGCTCCACCACTTGATGGATGGTTCAGGGAGGCTCCACCACTTGATGGATGGTTCAAGGAGGCTCCACCACTTGATGGATGGATCAGGGAGGCTCCACCACTTGATGGATGGTTCAGGGAGGCTCCACCACTTGATGGATGGTTCAGGGAGGCTCCACCACTTGATGGATGGTTCAGGGAGGCTCCACCACTTGATGGATGGTTCAGGGAGGCTCCACCACTTGATGGATGGTTCAAGGAGGCTCCACCACTTGATGGATGGTTCAGGGAGGCTCCACCACTTGATGGATGGATCAGGGAGGCTCCACCACTTGATGGATGGTTCAGGGAGGCTCCACCACTTGATGGATGGTTCAGGGAGGCTCCACCACTTGATGGATGGTTCAGGGAGGCTCCACCACTTGATGGATGGATCAGGGAGGCTCCACCACTTGATGGATGGTTCAGGGAGGCTCCACCAATTGATGGATGGTTCAGGGAGGCTCCACCACTTGATGGATGGTTCAAGGAGGCTCCACCACTTGATGGATGGATCCACCACTTGATGGATGGAAGGCTCCACCACTTGATGGATGGTTCAAGGACATCACTTGATGGATGGAGGCTCCACCACTTGATGGAGGGAGGCTCCACCACTTGATGGATGGTTCAAGGAGGCTCCAGCACTTGATGGATGGATCAGGGAGGCTCCACCACTTGATGGATGGTTCAAGGAGGCTCCACCACTTGATGGATGGTTCAGGGAGGCTCCACCACTTGATGGATGGATCAGGGAGGCTCCACCACTTGATGGATGGTTCAAGGAGGATCCACCACTTGATGGATGGATCAGGGAGGCTCCAACACTTGATGGATGGTTCAAGGAGGCTCCACCACTTGATGGATGGTTCAGGGAGGCTCCACCACTTGATGGATGGATCAGGGAGGCTCCACCACTTGTTGGATGGTTCAAGGAGGCTCCACCACTTGATGGAAGGTTCAGGGAGGCTCCACCACTTGATGGATGGATCAGGGAGGCTCGACCACTTGATGGATGGTTCAAGGAGGCTCCACCACTTGAGGGATGGATCAGGGAGGCTCCACCACTTGATGGATGGTTCAGGGAGGCTCCACCACTTGATGGATGGTTCAGGGAGGCTCCACCACTTGATGGATGGATCAGGGAGGCTCCATCACTTGATGGATGGGTCAAGGATGCTCCACCACTTGATGGATGGTTCAAGGAGGCTCCACCACTTGATGGATGGTTCAGGGAGGCTCCACCACTTGATGGATGGTTCAGGGAGGCTCCACCACTTGATGGATGGTTCAGGGAGGCTCCACCACTTGATGGATGGATCAGGGAGGCTCCACCACTTGATGAATGGTTCAAGGAGGCTCCACCACTTGATGGATGGTTCAGGGAGGCTCCACCACTTGATGGATGGTTCAGGGAGGCTCCACCACTTGATGGATGGATCAGGGAGGCTCCATCACTTGATGGATGGTTCAAGGAGGCTCCACCGCTTGATGCATGGTTCAGGGAGGCTCCACCACTTGATGGATCGTTCAAGGAGGCTCCACCACTTGATGGATGGTTCAGAGAGGCTCCACCACTTGATGGATGGTTCAGGGAGGCTCGACCACTTGATGGGTGGTTCATGGAGGCTCCACCACTTGATGGATGGATCAGGGAGGCTCCACCACTTGATGGATGGTTCAGGGAGGCTCCACCACTTGATGGATGGATCAGGGAGGCTCCACCACATGATGGATGGTTCAGGGAGGCTCCAACACTTGATGGATGGTTCAGGGAGGCTCCACCACTTGATGGATGGTTCAGGGGGGCTCCACCAATTGATGGATGGTTCAGGGAGGCTCCACCACTTGATGGATGGTTCAGGGAGGCTCCAACACTTGATGGATGGTTCAGGGAGGCTCCACCGCTTGATGGATGGTTCAAGGAGGCTCCACCAATTGATGGATGGTTCAGGGAGACTCCACCACTTGATGGATGGTTCAAGGAGGCTCCACCACTTGATGGATGGTTCAGGGAGGCTCCACCACTTGATGGATGGTTCATGAAGGCTCCACCACTTGATGGATGGTTCAGGGAGGCTCCACCACTTGATGGATGGTTCAGGGAGGCTCCACCACTTGATGGATGGTTCAGGGAGTCTCCACCACTTGATGGATGGTTCAAGGAGGCTCCACCACTTTATGGATCGTTCAGGGAGGCTCCACCACTTGATGGATGGTTCCGGGAGGCTCCACCACTTGATGGATGGTTCAGGAAGGCTCAACCACTTGATGGATGGTTCAGGGAGGCTCCACCACTTGATGGATGGTTCAGGGACGCTCCACCACTTGTTGGATGGTTCAGGGAGGCTCCACCACTTGATGGATGGTTCAGGGAGGCTCCACCACTTGATGGATGGTTCAGGGAGGCTCCACCACTTGATGGATGGTTCAGGGAGGCTCCACCACTTGATGGATGGTTCAGGGAGGCTCCACCACTTGATGGATGGTTCAGGGAGGCTCCAACACTTGATGGATGGTTCAAGGAGGCTCCACCACTTGATGGAAGGTTCAGGGAGGCTCCACCACTTGATGGATGGATCAGGGAGGCTCCACCACTTGATGGATGGTTCAAGGAGGCTCCACCACTTGAGGGATGGATCAGGGAGGCTCCACCACTTGATGGATGGTTCAGGGAGGCTCCACCACTTGATGGATGGTTCAGGGAGGCTCCACCACTTGATGGATGGATCAGGGAGGCTCCATCACTTGATGGATGGGTCAAGGAGGCTCCACCACTTGATGGATGGTTCAAGGAGGCTCCACCACTTGATGGATGGTTCAGGGAGGCTCCACCACTTGATGGATGGTTCAGGGAGGCTCCACCACTTGATGGATGGTTCAGGGAGGCTCCACCACTTGATGGATGGATCAGGGAGGCTCCACCACTTGATGGATGGTTCAAGGAGGCTCCACCACTTGATGGATGGTTCAGGGAGGCTCCACCACTTGATGGATGGTTCAGGGAGGCTCCACCACTTGATGGATGGATCAGGGAGGCTCCATCACTTGATGGATGGTTCAAGGAGGCTCCACCGCTTGATGCATGGTTCAGGGAGGCTCCAACACTTGATGGATGGTTCAGGGAGGCTCCACCGCTTGATGGATGGTTCAAGGAGGCTCCACCACTTGATGGATGGTTCAGGGAGGCTCCACCACTTGATGGATGGTTCAGGGACGCTCCACCACTTGTTGGATGGTTCAGGGAGGCTCCACCACTTGATGGATGGTTCAGGGAGGCTCCACCACTTGATGGATGGTTCATGAAGGCTCCACCACTTGATGGATGGTTCAGGGAGGCTCCACCACTTGATGGATGGTTCAGGGAGGCTCCACCACTTGATGGATGGTTCAGGGAGTCTCCACCACTTGATGGATGGTTCAAGGAGGCTCCACCACTTTATGGATCGTTCAGGGAGGCTCCACCACTTGATGGATGGTTCCGGGAGGCTCCACCACTTGATGGATGGTTCAGGAAGGCTCAACCACTTGATGGATGGTTCAGGGAGGCTCCACCACTTGATGGATGGTTCAGGGAGGCTCCACCACTTGTTGGATGGTTCAGGGAGGCTCCACCACTTGATGGATGGTTCAGGGAGGCTTCACCACTTGATGGATGGTTCAGGGAGGCTCCACCACTTGATGGATGGTTCAGGGAGGCTCCACCACTTGATGGATGGTTCAGGGAGGCTCCAACACTTGATAAATGGTTCAGGGAGGTTCCACCACTTGATGGATGGTTCAGGGAGGCTCCACCAATTGATTGATGGTTCAGGGAGGCTCCACCACTTGATGGATGGTTCAGGGAGGCTCCACCAATTGATTGATGGTTCAGGGAGGCTCCACCACTTGATAAATGGTTCAGGGAGGCTCCACCACTTGATGGATGGTTCAGGGAGGCTCCACCAATTGATTGATGGTTCAGGGAGGCTCCACCAATTAATTGATGGTTCAGGGAGGCTCCACCACTTGATGGATGGTTCAGGGAGGCTCCAACACTTGATAAATGGTTCAGGGAGGTTCCACCACTTGATGGATGGTTCAGGGAGGCTCCACCAATTGATTGATGGTTCATGGAGGCTCCACCACTTGATGGATGGTTCAGGGAGGCTCCACCAATTGATTGATGGTTCAGGGAGGCTCCACCACTTGATAAATGGTTCAGGGAGGCTCCACCACTTGATGGATGGTTCAGGGAGGCTCCACCAATTGATTGATGGTTCAGGGAGGCTCCACCAATTAATTGATGGTTCAGGGAGGCTCCACCACTTGATGGATGGTTCAGGGAGGCTCCACCACTTGAGGGATGGTTCAGGGAGGCTCCACCACTTGATGGATGGTTCAGGGAAGCTCCACCACTTGATGGATGGTTCAGGGAGGTTCTACCACTTGACTGATGGTTCAGGGAAGCTCCACCACTTGATGGATGGTTCAGGGAGGCTCCACCACTTGATGGGTGGTTCAGGGAGGCTCCACCACTTGATGGATGGTTCAGGGAGGCTCCACCACTTGATGGATGGTTCCGGGAGGATCCATCACTTGACGGGGCCCAGGAAGGATGGTTCCCGGAGGATCCATCACTTGACGGGGCCCAGGAAAGATGGTTCCGGGAGGATCCATCACTTGACGGGGCCCAGGAAGGATGGTTCAGGGAGGATCCATCACTTGACGGGGCCCAGGAAAGATGGTTCAGGGAGGATCCATCACTTGACGGGGCCCAGGAAGAATGGTTCAGACAGGATCCATCACTTGACGAGGCCCAGGAAAGACGGTTCAGTGAGGATCCATCACTTGACGGGGCCCAGGATAGATGGTTCAGGGAGGATCCACCACTTGAGGGTCCTAGAAAGGATGGTTCAGGGAGGATCCATCACTTGACGGGGCCCAGGAATGATGGTTCAGAGAGAATCCATCACTTGACGATGCCCAGGAAAGACGGTTCAGGGAGGATCCATCACTTGACGGGGCCCAGGAAAGATGGTTCAGGGAGGATCCATCACTTGACGGGGCCCAGAAAGGATGGTTCAGGGAGGATCCATCACTTGACGGGGCCCAGAAAGGATGGTTCAGGGAGGATCCATAACTTGATGAGACAAAGAAAGGATGGTTCAGGGAGGATCCATCACTTGACGGGGCCAAGGAATGTTTTTTCAGAGAGAATCCATCACTTGACGGGGCCCAGGAAAGACGGTTCAGGGAGGATCCATGACTTGACGGGGCCCAGAAAGGATGGTTCAGGGAGGATCCTCCACTTGATGGGGCCCAGGAAGGTTGGTTCAGGGAGGCTCCATCACTTGACGAGGCCCAGGAAGGATGGTTCAGCGAGGCTCCATCACTTGACGGGGCCCAGGAAGGATGGTTCAGGGAGGCTCCATCACTTGACGGTGCCCAGGAAGGATCGTTCAGGGAGGCTCCAGCACTTGACGGGGCCCAGGAAGGATGGTTTAGGGAGGCTCCATCACTTGACGGGGCCCAGGAAGAGTGGTTCATAGAGAATCCATCACTTGACGGGGCCCTGGAAAGATGGTTCAGGGAGGATCCACCACTTGACGGGGCCCAGAAAGGATGGTTCAGAGAGGATCTATTAACTTTACGGGGCCCAGGAAGAATGGTTCAGGGAGGCTCCTTCACTTGACGAGACCCAGAAAAGATGGTTCAGGGAGAATCCATCACTTGACGGGGTCCAGAAAGGATGGATCAGGGATGATCCAACATTTGACGGGGCGCAGGAAGGATGGTTCAGGGAGGATCCATCATTTGAAGGGGCCCAGAAAGGATGGTTCAGGGAGGATCTATCACCTGACGGAGCCCAGGAAGGATGGTTCAGCGAGGATCCATCATTTGACGGGGCCCAGAAAAGATGGTTCAGGGAAGATCCATTACTTGACGTGGCCCAGAAAGGATGGTTCTGGGAGGATCCATCACTTGACGGGGCCCAGGAAGGATCGTTCAGGGAGGATCCATCACTTGATGGGGCCCAGAAAAGATGGTTCATGGAGCTTCCACCACTTGACGAGGCCCAGGAAGGATGATTCAGGGAGAATCCATCACTTGACGGGGCCCAGGAAGGATCGTTCAGGGAGGATCCATCACTTTGACGGGGCCCAGGAAGGATAGTTCAGGGATGATCCGTCACTTGACGGGGTCCAGGAAGGGTGGTTCAGGGAGGAACCATCACTTGACGGGACCCAGGAAGGATGGTTCAGGGAGGAGCCATCATTTGACGGGGCCCAGGAAGAATGGTTCAGGGTGGATTCACCACTTTTAAGGGGCCCAAGAAGAATAATTCAGGGAGAACCTATTACTTGATGGGGCCCAGGAAGGATTGTTCACGGAGGATACACCACTTGATGGGGCCCAGGAAGGATGGTTCACGGAGGATACACCACTTGGAAGGATGGTTCAGGGAGGATCCAATACTTGACGGGGCCCAGGAAGGATGATTCAGGGAGGATCCATTACTTGACGGGGCCCAGGAAGGATGGTTCAGGGAGGATTCACCACTTGATGGGGCCCAGGAAGGATGATTCAGGGAGAATACACCAGTTGGTGGGGCGCAGGAAGGATGGTTCATGGACTATCCGCCAGTTGATGGGGCCCAGGAAGGGTGGTTTAGGGATGATCCGTCACTTGATGGGGCCCAGGAAGGGTGGTTTAGGGATGATCCATCACTTGATGGGGCCCAGGAAGGATGGTTCATGGACTATCCGCCAGTTGATGGGGCCCAGGAAGGTGGTTTAGGGATGATCCGTCACTTGATGGGGCCCAGGAAGGGTGGTTTAGGGATGATCCATCACTTGATGGGGCCCAGGAAGGGTGATTCAGGAAGGATCACGCGCCTGATGGAGCTCAGAAGAGGTTCGCGTACCACAAACCTAGACATTTGTGTTTTTTTAGTTTGGAAAGGTTGTGTGTTGTCTTCTCTACCTCCAGTGGAGGCGGTGGTGGAGGCTTCTTCACAGGGAAAGAATTCAGATGACCCTGGGAAGGAACAGGGTTCTCCCTTCACTTACCATGTACCTCTACCAGGGCCTCCTCTCCACGAAGACCCCACCCCTCCTGGCAATACCCCACCATGGGGGCACCCTGGATACCGCTCATGACCACGCAATAGTGGACGGGACGCCAGTGGAAATATGTCAGTCTTCGACTTGATTGGGTTATCCTTTGCTAAAGCTATAAATGTTATTTTTATGTGCCCATACAATAAGTGTGCCCTCAAGACCAATGTAAAAAATATGTATGTTGCGTTCCTAAAGCCTAAATAAATACTGATTTACTTACAGGTTAAGAAGACATCTGAGAACCATTGACCGCCCAGGCCAACGTCTGGCCACCAGCGGAGTAAGTTTATTTAGGTACACATCAGTACAGTTACACAAATTTAGGTGATTACAATTATCATACATAGTAACATATGCAAGACAACCACGGGGGGAGTTGAATGATAGCTCTAGGCCTTTCGTGTTGCAATCAACACTTCATCAGGAGCTTGCAGTGTTGCAGAAAAGTGGAGGAGGTCCAAGCAAATACGATCACAAGGAGCAGCTTTGCAAAGGCTCTCCTCGTTATCGTATTTGCTTGGACCTCCTCTTTTCTGCAACACTGCAAGCTCCTAATTATGTACTGATTGCAATATGAAGGCCTAGAGCTATCATTCAACTCCCCCGTGGTTGTTTTGTATCTTGTATCGCTTGCTCACGATGTCTGCATAACAGTAACATATGTGTAAATTACCCGCCAGGATGACCCCCATCCCCTCCCCCCCCCCAAAAAAAAAAAGTCTGACGAAGTGACTTATTTCCACTGGGATTCTTGTACCCGGAGTGCTAGAATAGACAAGGTTAGTTCTGAGAGCAGAGTCAGCGGCAGCAGCAGCAGAGTCAGCAGCAGCAGAGTTTGCGGTAGCAGCAGCAGAGTCAGCGGTAGCAGCAGCAGAGTCAGCGGTAGCAGCAGCAGAGTCAGCAGCAGCAGAGTTAGCGGTAGCAGCAACAAAGTCAGCAGCAGCAGAGTTAGCGGCAGCAGCAGCAGAGTCAGCAGCAGCAGCAGCATCCACAGTCACGTAAGAGCAGTAATGTTGCAGGATGCGGCTACATGCTGGTGCCAGCAACTCACATTTCTCCTACATATACATTGTGTGAGAGGGCGCACCAGCGTTAAAAAATTTATGTTATATCCACAAAACCTAAATAAATACTGATTTACTTCCAGATGAAGACGGTAACAGCAGCAGCATCCTACATCAACATTATGAAAGAAGGCGCACTCCTCCTTATGACCCCTCTAGATTTAGCGCTTTCTCGTAATTATAATGCTTTGTATGTTATGGTATGACAGGAGCTGCATGGCTCCCACGGGTTTAGTGCTTCCCTATGATTATAATAATATAAGAAGAGTCCCGGGGATGACAAGTTATAGAATGTAGAGTGTAAGTGTGGTGTCAGACGGTGCTAGTGTACTGGAGGAGTCAGTGCAGCTGGTGACACAGGCACTCACACAAGCCAGCCACCTGGCACTCTGCTAACTACCAACAGCCTGACTTGTCAGAGACCTGACCGTGATTACTGGACGGAGGATCGAGCCTTCTTTCGCTGAATGATTCATGCGAGTTCAGCACTTCGTGAAATGTTAGGCAGATGGTGAACAACCTTCTAGGAGCGGAAATATTGCGTCGGGGATTTGAAAATAAAAAAATAAAAAAATATTAAAATTGTTGAGGGTTGCCAGAAGCTGCCATTTTATTCTGAGCTTTACCTTTTAATTTTATATAAATATCTAAACGATAATACAAAGAGAAAAACGATAAAAAAGAAAACACATAAAAAAAATGTTGAAATAGCAGAAGAAAAATTACGAAAGAAAGAAAACAAAAGTTATTAAATGTAAAGAGACCAAGACTCTTCATAATACACCCACCATGGATAGGGGGAATTACCATCAATCACGCTAGTTATCTTCAAGACAAAGAACTTGAAAAGTTCCTCAAGTTAGTACCTGATCAGTTAGTCTGTGATTTACATAAAAACCAACTGGTGGGTCACACTTACACTCACAAAATTGACTATAAACACAGAAATACGAATCTTAAAATAATGAATCTTAATTAGTCATAAGTGTGCCTGTGATACTCCAGTATAGGAGTACAGTACAGTACAGTAGTGTACAGTACAGTACAGTACAGTACAGTAGTGTACAGTACAGTACAGTACAGTAGTGTACAGTACAGTACAGTAGTGTACAGTACAGTACAGTACAGTACAGTAGTGTACAGTACAGTACAGTACAGTACAGTACAGTACAGTACAGTACAGTACAGTACAGTACAGTAGTGTACAGTACAGTACAGTACAGTACAGTACAGTACAGTACAGTACAGTAGTGTACAGTACAGTAGTGTACAGTACAGTACAGTACAGTGCAGTACAGTACAGTACAGTACAGTACAGTAGTGTACAGTACAGTGCAGTACAGTACAGTACAGTAGTGTACAGTACAGTACAGTACAGTACAGTAGTGTACAGTACAGTACAGTAGTGTACAGTACAGTACAGTACAGTACAGTACAGTACAGTACAGTACAGTACAGTACAGTAGTGTACAGTACAGTACAGTACAGTACAGTACAGTACAGTACAGTACAGTACAGTACAGTAGTGTACAGTACAGTAGTGTACAGTACAGTACAGTACAGTGCAGTACAGTACAGTACAGTACAGTACAGTACAGTACAGTACAGTACAGTAGTGTACAGTACAGTACAGTACAGTACAGTACAGTACAGTACAGTACAGTACAGTACAGTACAGTACAGTACAGTAGTGTACAGTACAGTACAGTACAGTACAGTACAGTAGTGTACAGTACAGTAGAGTGCAGTACAGTACAGTACAGTACAGTACAGTACAGTACAGTACAGTAGTGTACAGTACAGTACAGTACAGTACAGTACAGTACAGTACAGTACAGTACAGTACAGTACAGTAGTGTACAGTACAGTACAGTACAGTACAGTACAGTACAGTACAGTACAGTACAGTACAGTACAGTAGTGTACAGTACAGTACAGTACAGTACAGTACAGTACAGTACAGTACAGTACAGTAGTGTACAGTACAGTACAGTACAGTACAGTACAGTACAGTACAGTACAGTACAGTAGTGTACAGTACAGTACAGTACAGTACAGTACAGTACAGTACAGTAGTGTACAGTACAGTACAGTACAGTACAGTACAGTACAGTACAGTACAGTAGTGTACAGTACAGTACAGTACAGTACAGTACAGTACAGTACAGTACAGTACAGTGTACAGTAGTGTACAGTACTGAATAGTGTACAGTATAGTGTACAGTACAGTAGTGTAGAGTACAGTATACAATACAGTAGTGTACAGTACAGTAGTGTACAGTACAGTACAGTACAGTACAGTACAGTACAGTACAGTACAGTACAGTACAGTAGTGTACAGTACAGTAGTGTACAGTACAGTACAGTACAGTACAGTACAGTACAGTACAGTACAGTAGTGTACAGTACAGTAGTGTACAGTACAGTACAGTACAGTACAGTACAGTACAGTACAGTACAGTACAGTACAGTACAGTAGTGTACAGTACAGTACAGTACAGAACAGTACAGTACAGTACAGTACAGTACAGTAGTGTACAGTACAGTACAGTGCAGTACAGTACAGTACAGTACAGTAGTGTACAGTACAGTACAGTGCAGTACAGTACAGTACAGTACAGTAGTGTACAGTACAGTACAGTACAGTACAGTACAGTACAGTACAGTACAGTACAGTACAGTACAGTAGTGTACAGTACAGTACAGTGCAGTACAGTACAGTACAGTACAGTACAGTACAGTACAGTACAGTACAGTACAGTACAGTAGTGTACAGTACAGTACAGTACAGTACAGTACAGTACAGTACAGTACAGTACAGTGCAGTACAGTACAGTAGTGTACAGTACAGTACAGTACAGTACAGTACAGTACAGTGCAGTACAGTGCAGTACAGTACAGTGCAGTACAGTACAGTGCAGTACAGTACAGTACAGTACAGTACAGTACAGTACAGTGCAGTACAGTGCAGTACAGTGCAGTACAGTACAGTACAGTACAGTACAGTACAGTACAGTGCAGTACAGTGCAGTACAGTACAGTACAGTACAGTACAGTGCAGTACAGTACAGTAGTGTACAGTACAGTACAGTACAGTACAGTACAGTACAGTACAGTGCAGTACAGTGCAGTACAGTACAGTGCAGTACAGTACAGTGCAGTACAGTACAGTACAGTACAGTACAGTACAGTACAGTACAGTAGTGTACAGTACAGTACAGTACAGTACAGTACAGTACAGTACAGTACAGTGCAGTACAGTACAGTACAGTACAGTACAGTACAGTACAGTACAGTGCAGTGCAGTACAGTACAGTACAGTACAGTACAGTACAGTGCAGTGCAGTGCAGTACAGTACAGTACAGTACAGTGCAGTACAGTACAGTACAGTACAGTACAGTACAGTGCAGTGCAGTACAGTACAGTACAGTACAGTACAGTACAGTACAGTGCAGTGCAGTACAGTACAGTACAGTACAGTACAGTACAGTACAGTGCAGTGCAGTACAGTACAGTGCAGTACAGTACAGTACAGTACAGTACAGTACAGTGCAGTGCAGTACAGTACAGTACAGTGCAGTACAGTACAGTACAGTACAGTACAGTACAGTACAGTACAGTGCAGTACAGTACAGTACAGTGCAGTGCAGTACAGTACAGTACAGTAGAGTACAGTACAGTGCAGTGCAGTACAGTACAGTACAGTACAATACAGTACAGTACAGTACAGTACAATACAGTACAGTTCAGTACAGAACAGTACAGTACAGTACAATACAGTACAGTACAGTACAGTACAATACAGTACAGTACAGTACAGTACAGTACAGTACAGTACAATACAGTACAGTACAATACAGTACAGTACAGTACAGTATAGTACAGTGCAGTGCAGTACAGTACAGTACAGTACAATACAGTACAGTACAGTACAGTACAGTACAGTACAGTACAGTACAGTGCAGTGCAGTACAGTACAGTACAATACAGTACAGTACAGTACAGTACAGTACAGTACAGTACAGTACAATACACACAAACTATGTATTGTACCAATACAAAACCATTCACATTGCTAATATTACGAACTGTAATGGTATAAACCTTGGTAATAAATACCGACAAGTTGGTTTAGAAAGACACGTAAGCAAACACTATAACATATTTATTAGAAAACGTTTCGGTCCTGGGACCTTGATCACTTCTAACATACAGAGGTAGAAAGACATTGTATATATAGGCGGAGAGTGAGATGTGACGCACGTGACCTGAGGAATGTCATAAGAACATAAGAATGGAGGAACACTGTAGAAGGCCTACTGGCCCATGCGAGGCAGGTCCTTATCCAAAACAACCTTTACCTATGATGAGGACGGGTAGACGATGAAATCATGTGACTCCTGTGTTGTTGGGTTGGTGCTGCTTAAGTATCATAAGAACATAAGAACGAAGGAACACTGCAGAAGGCCTACTGGCCCATGCGAGGCAGATCCAAGTCTCCTACCGGCTTAAGCCAATGCACCCAACCTAGTCAGGTCAGGTCACATTGACTTAAGGGAGGAACACGGCAACCGACCTGGTAGCACAAGCTATGAGGTCCAACTCACACCCACCCACATCCGCTCATGTATTCATCCAACCTATTTTTAAAGCTACACAACGTTCTGGCCTCTATAACTGTACTCGGGAGTTTGTTCCACTCATCCACAACTCTGTTACCAAACCAGTACTTTCCTATATCCTTCCTGAATCTGAATTTTTCCAACTTAATACCATTGCTGCGAGTCCTGTCTAGGCTAGATATTTTCAGCACACTATTTACATCCCCTTTATTTATTCCTGTCTTCCATTTATACACCTCAATCATATCCCCCCTAATTCTACGTCTTTCTAGAGAGTGCAGATTCAGGGCCCTTAGTCTATCCTCATAGGGAAGGTTTCTGATACATGGGATCAACTTTGTCATCCTCCTTTGTACATTTTCCAGAGAATTTATATCCATCCTGTAATACGGTGACCAAAACTGTGCAGCATAATCTAAATGAGGCCTAACCAAGGATGTATAGAGTTGAAGAACAACCTGAGGACTCCTATTATTTATGCTTCTTGATATGAAGCCAAGGATTCTATTAGCTTTATTGCGAACACTTATGCACTGTTGTCTTGGTTTCAGATTACTGCTAACCAGAACTCCTAAATCTTTTTCGCAATCCGTAATATTAAGATCTACATTATTTAGTTTATATGTGGCATGGTTATTGTCCTGTCCAACATTTAGAACTTTGCATTTGTCTATATTAAACTGCATCTGCCACTTCTCCGACCACTGCATCAGTCTATTCAAATCTTCCTGGAGTGCTCGAATGTCCTCGTCAGAATGAATTCGACGGCCTATTTTGGTGTCATCGGCAAACTTGCCGATGTCGCTCTTTATGCCCTCATCTATGTCGTTTATGTAGATTGTGAACAGCAGGGGGCCCAACACTGACCCCTGTGGAACACCGCTCGTGGCGCTTCCCCACTCTGATTTCTCCCCATTTATGCAAACTCTCTGCTGCCTATTTGTCAACCATGCCTCTATCCAGGAAAAAATTTCTCCTCCTATTCCATGTGCCTTAATTCCTCAATAGTCTCTGATGTGGGACCCTGTCAAACACCTTACTGAAGTCCATATACACAATATCATATTCATTACCATGATCTACCTCCTCAAATACCTTAGTGAAAAAAGTTAATAAATTCGTAAGGCAGGAACGCCCCTTTGTAAAACCATGCTGAGATTCGTTGATTAATTTATGCTTTTCAAGGTGGCTACGAACTGCCTCGGCAATTATTGATTCCATAAATTTTCCCACTATGGAGGTTAGGCTTATTGGTCTATAGTTCGAAGCTAAGGACCTGTCACCTGTTTTGAAAATAGGTATCACATTTGCCATTTTCCACTTATCTGGCACCATGCCAGATAAGTGAGAGGGGCTGGATTTGAGAGGGACCTGACCTCTCAACATCTGAGTTCTTACCTCTCCTAGTGGCCTACGTCTCACCTCTTGGCGCTATAAAAAGCTCCATCCTGTCACTTCTTCTCCATATTGTTTCATACTATGGAACAATGCTCTTCTCCAGACTGAGGGACTGACCACCTCAAAACTTTAAGGGTGATGGACTGATTACATCGTCTTCAAGTATCTTCTGCTTCTATCAACTTTTCTGTACTTGAAGATTGAGACACTTATGCAGCATATGGGAATCTTTATTCAGGAAACGTTTCGCCAATGCTCTTCTCCAGACTGAGGGACTGACCACCTCAAAACTTTAAGGGTGATGGACTGATTACATCGTCTTCAAGTATCTTCTGCTTCTATCAACTTTTCTGTACTTGAAGATTGAGACACTTATGCAGCATATGGGAATCTTTATTCAGGAAACGTTTCGCCACACAGTGGCTTCATCAGTCCAATACAAAGAGTAAGGCGTAAGGAGAGGAGGAGTATGAGGTAATCAGTCCCTCAGCCTGGAGTCGATGTGTTCAGTCCATCAATCTTGTAGAATGTACAGCATAGGGCCGTAGACGTGGCTTATATACTGTAGTGAGGTGACTTGAAGCAGACGGAGGCGGGATCATAGTGGTACCATCCACTAGTCGAAGTAGGTCTTTGTCCAAAGGTTGAACAAGCGTTGAAGAATTCTTTGTAAGAAGATCCCATGATGCTGCAGTGTCTGACAGTTGTGATGAATGGTTTGAAAAACCGACAAGTTGAAGATTGAGACACTTATGCAGCATATGGGAATCTTTATTCAGGAAACGTTTCGCCACACAGTGGCTTCATCAGTCCAATACAAAGAGTAAGGCGTAAGGAGAGGAGGAGTATGAGGTAATCAGTCCCTCAGCCTGGAGTCGATGTGTTCAGTCCATCAATCTTGTAGAATGTACAGCATAGGGCCGTAGACGTGGCTTATATACTGTAGTGAGGTGACTTGAAGCAGACGGAGGCGGGATCATAGTAGTACCATCCACTAGTCGAAGTAGGTCTTTGTCCAAAGGTTGAACAAGCGTTGAAGAATTCTTTGTAAGAAGATCCCATGATGCTGCAGTGTCTGACAGTTGTGATGAATGGTTTGAAAAACCGACGGCCCTATGCTGTACATTCTACAAGATTGATGGACTGAACACATCGACTCCAGGCTGAGGGACTGATTACCTCATACTCCTCCTCTCCTTACGCCTTACTCTTTGTATTGGACTGATGAAGCCACTATGTGGCGAAACGTTTCCTGAATAAAGATTCCCATATGCTGCATAAGTGTCTCAATCTTCAACTTGTCGGTTTTTCAAACCATTCATCACAACTGTCAGACACTGCAGCATCATGGGATCTTCTTACAAAGAATTCTTCAACGCTTGTTCAACCTTTGGACAAAGACCTACTTCGACTAGTGGATGGTACCACTATGATCCCGCCTCCGTCTGCTTCAAGTCACCTCACTACAGTATATAAGCCACGTCTACGGCCCTATGCTGTACATTCTACAAGATTGATGGACTGAACACATCGACTCCAGGCTGAGGGACTGATTACCTCATACTCCTCCTCTCCTTACGCCTTACTCTTTGTATTGGACTGATGAAGCCACTGTGTGGCGAAACGTTTCCTGAATAAAGATTCCCATATGCTGCATAAGTGTCTCAATCTTCAACTTGTCGGTTTTTCAAACCATTCATCATTTTCTGTACTTGACTGAAGAAGCCTACTGTGTAGGCGAAACGTTTCATAATAAAGATACCTAACTGTTGCATATGTGTCTTACCTAACAACTTGTAGTGATATGTTGAAAAGATTAGCCAAAGGTGTGCTAAGCTCCTCTTTACATTCCTTTAGAACCCTTGCATACAGTTCATCAGGGCCTGGGGATTTGTTAGGTTTTAATTTATCTATTTGCCTAAGGACCATGTCACTTGTGACCCTAATCATGTATGCCAATGTTTTTGAAATTTTGTAGTTTCCAGTGTTGCGTTCTATAGTGTCGGTGACGGCGATTAGTGAGGCTTCTAGGCACCGTCGGCGTCTGAAGAAGAATGCACTTTGTAGATGAATGGTTCAGAGAACCGACATGTTGATAAATTAGGCACATGTGCAACTCTTGGGTATCTTTACTGAGGAAACGTTTCGCCACACAGTGGCTTCATCAGTCCATACATAGGAGAAACTTGAAGAACAGGAGGAGAATGGTTGCCGATATGATGCTTTCCAGGGCATAGTTCTAGCTGCTCAGTCAAATTATGTTCCAAATAGGGAAATCAGATCAAACAAAAATGATCCTAAATGGATGAACAATAGATTAAAATATCTGATTGGTCAAAAGAGAGGCATATATAGGCAAATCAAAAGAGGAGAGGGGCAATTAAGAAATCGATATATTCAGTTTAAGAGAGAAATAAAAAAGGGAATTAGAAAAGCAAAAAGAGATTATGAGGTTAAAGTTGCATAAGAATCGAAGACTAACCCAAAAGGATTCTTTCAGGTATACAGAAGTAAGATCAGGGACAAGATAGGCCCACTCAAAAGTTCCTCGGGTCAGCTCACTGACAGTGATAAGGAAATGTGTAGAATTTTTAACACATACTTCCTCTCAGTTTTTACACAGGAGGATACCAGCGATATTCCAGTAATGATAAATTATGTAGAACAGGACGATAATAAACTGTGCACTATTAGGGTCACAAGTGACATGGTCCTTAGGCAAATAGATAAATTAAAACCTAACAAATCCCCAGGCCCTGATGAACTGTATGCAAGGGTTCTAAAGGAATGTAAAGAGGAGCTTAGCACACCTTTGGCTAATCTTTTCAACATATCACTACAAACTGGCATGGTGCCAGATAAGTGGAAAATGGCAAATGTGATACCTATTTTCAAAACAGGTGACAGGTCCTTAGCTTCGAACTATAGACCAATAAGCCTAACCTCCATAGTGGGAAAATTTATGGAATCAATAATTGCCGAGGCAGTTCGTAGCCATCTTGAAAAGCATAAATTAATCAACGAATCTCAGCATGGTTTTACAAAGGGGCGTTCCTGCCTTACGAATTTATTAACTTTTTTCACTAAGGTATTTGAGGAGGTAGATCATGGTAATGAATATGATATTGTGTATATGGACTTCAGTAAGGCTTTTGACAGGGTCCCACATCAGAGACTATTGAGGAAAATTAAAGCACATGGAATAGGAGGAGAAATTTTTTCCTGGATAGAGGCATGGTTGACAAATAGGCAGCAGAGAGTTTGCATAAATGGGGAGAAATCAGAGTGGGGAAGCGTCACGAGCGGTGTTCCACAGGGGTCAGTGTTGGGCCCCCTGCTGTTCACAATCTACATAAACGACATAGATGAGGGCATAAAGAGCGACATCGGCAAGTTTGCCGATGACACCAAAATAGGCCGTCGAATTCATTCTGACGAGGACATTCGAGCACTCCAGGAAGATTTGAATAGACTGATGCAGTGGTCGGAGAAGTGGCAGATGCAGTTTAATATAGACAAATGCAAAGTTCTAAATGTTGGACAGGACAATAACCATGCCACATATAAACTAAATAATGTAGATCTTAATATTACGGATTGCGAAAAAGATTTAGGAGTTCTGGTTAGCAGTAATCTGAAACCAAGACAACAGTGCATAAGTGTTCGCAATAAAGCTAATAGAATCCTTGGCTTCATATCAAGAAGCATAAATAATAGGAGTCCTCAGGTTGTTCTTCAACTCTATACATCCTTGGTTAGGCCTCATTTAGATTATGCTGCACAGTTTTGGTCACCGTATTACAGAATGGATATAAATTCGCTGGAAAATGTACAAAGGAGGATGACAAAGATGATCCCATGTATCAGAAACCTTCCCTATGAGGATAGACTAAGGGCCCTGAAACTGCACTCTCTAGAAAGACGTAGAATTAGGGGGGATATGATTGAGGTGTATAAATGGAAGACAGGAATAAATAAAGGGGATGTAAATAGTGTGCTGAAAATATCTAGCCTAGACAGGACTCGCAGCAATGGTTTTAAGTTGGAAAAATTCAGATTCAGGAAGGATATAGGAAAGTACTGGTTTGGTAATAGAGTTGTGGATGAGTGGAACAAACTCCCAAGTACCGTTATAGAGGCCAGAACGTTGTGTAGCTTTAAAAATAGGTTGGATAAATACATGAGTAGATGTGGGTGGGTGTGAGTTAGACCTGATAGCTTGTGCTAACAGGTCGATTGCCGTGTTCCTCCCTTAAGTCAATGTGACCTGACCTGACTAGGTTGGGTGCATTGACTTAAGCCGGTAGGAGACTTGGACCTGCCTCGCATGGGCCAGTAGGCCTTCTGCAGTGTTCCTTCGTTCTTATGTTCTTATGTTCTTATGTTCTTAATCAGTCCCTCAACCTTGAGTCGATGTGTTCAGTCCATCAATCTTGAGTAGAATACGTAGGTATTCTATTGAGTAGGTATTCTACTCAAGATTGATGGACTGAACACATCGACTCAAGGTTGAGGGACTGATTACCTCATTCTCCTCCTGTTCTTCAAGTTTCTCCTATGTATGGACTGATGAAGCCACTGTGTGGCGAAACGTTTCCTCAGTAAAGATACCCAAGAGTTGCACATGTGTCTAATTTATCAAGAATGCACTTACATAACACAAGCCTTTACACGTCTTCAGTTCCCATCTTTCTTCATCCGAGATTGCAGACTCAAGGCACAAGCAATCCTCAACAAACCGCCCATGGAACATCCCCCTAAACAGTTCATAGTACTCCCATGTGGCGATGTTGCCACGAATACTCGCCGGGCACTTGCTATGAGTTACATCAACGTTTCCACCATAAACACATCATCTATCAAAGACCTCACTACGAAACGCAGCCCCACACCTCTAACTTCTACAGCAGGCGTCTACACTATCCCCTGTGGGTTCTGTCCCAAGAAATATGTAGGCGAGACAGGCAGAGATCTTGCAGTCCGCCTGAATGAGCATCGAAATGCCTTTAACAGAGACGATGTAAGGTACACCTGTGTCCTCCACAGAGACTCCACGGGGCATTTGATGAACTGGAATGAGGCACAACTCGTTCTCACCGAACCAGACCTCAGACGCCGACGGTGCCTAGAAGCCTCACTAATCGCCGTCACCGACACTATAGAACGCAACACTGGAAACTACAAATTTCAAAAACATTGGCATACATGATACTTAAGCAGCACCAACCCAACAACACAGGAGTCACATGATTTCATCGTCTACCCGTCCTCATCATAGGTAGAGGTTGTTAGGTAAGACACATATGCAACAGTTAGTAGGTAAGACACATATGCAACAGTTAGACAACTTTACTCCGAAACGTTTCGCCTACACAGTAGGCTTCTTCAGTCGAATACAGAAAGTAGGCAGGAACAGTAGAGATGTGAAGACGATGTAATCAGTCCATCACCCTTGTAGTCGTAGAATTTGAGGTTGTCAGTCCCTCGGCCTGGAGAAGTTCAGTTCCATAGTCAGGAACTATCTGAAGATCAAGCGACAGTGCGGAGACTTAAATACTGTCGGAAGGAGAGGTGCAGAGTAGTAGTAGTAGTAGTAGTAGTAGTAGTAGTGAGAATGTAACCACTGAGAGGTCATGTCCCTCTCAGATCCAACACTTCTCACTTGAAAAGCTTGTCCAAGGTGTTTTCTGTACCAAGATGCCATGTGTTGCAGTGTCTGACAAGATGAACATCAAAATGGTATACAATACCGACAGGTTGTTAGGTAAGACACATATGCAACAGTTAGACAACTTTATTCCGAAACGTTTCGCCTACACAGTAGGCTTCTTCAGTCGAATACAGAAAGTAGGCAGGAACAGTAGAGATGTGAAGACGATGTAATCAGTCCATCACCCTTGTAGTCGTAGAATTTGAGGTTGTCAGTCCCTCGGCCTGGAGAAGTTCAGTTCCATAGTCAGGAACTATCTGAAGATCAAGCGACAGTGCGGAGACTTAAATACTGTCGGAAGGAGAGGTGCAGAGTAGTGTTCCTCCATTCTTATGTTCTTATGACATTCCTCAGGTTACGTGCGACACATCTCACTCTCCGCCTGTATATATAATGTCTTTCTACCTCTGTATGTGCAAGAAAGGTATAAAATACCGACAATATGTAAGTTAAGACACATGTGCAACATCTGGATATCTTTATTGTAGACGTTTCGCCATCCAGTGGCTTTATCAATACAGATTCTAGGACATAATAGGAAGACAGTAGAACTATATACAAAAGATGAGGTAATCAGTCCCTCGGCCTTGGAGTTAGTGTTCACAGCATCGTGGTGGAAGAGAATCTGGAGCAGTCTTCTTGCCTTTGCTCCAGATTCTCTTCCACCACGATGCTGTGAACACTAACTCCAAGGCCGAGGGACTGATTACCTCATCTTTTGTATATAGTTCTACTGTCTTCCTATTATGTCCTAGAATCTGTATTGATAAAGCCACTGGATGGCGAAACGTCTACAATAAAGATATCCAGATGTTGCACATGTGTCTTACCTCTGTATGTTAGAAGTGATCAAGGTCCCAGGACCGAAACGTTTTTTAAATATGTTATAGTGTTTGCTTACGTGTCTTTCTAAACCAACGAACTGTAATACAGTTACTTAGCCTCAATACCAACATGCTCCATAATCTGTACCAATACAGAGTTTTGAATTAATCTTAGTCTGCCTGAAATGCCTAGTTATACTAGGTGTGATAGTGGCCCTCTCTGTAACTAGTATTTTATAACATATAAACCACACAATATCCTAAAATATGTAAACCCCGCATTGTAATCTTTATAGAGAATAAACTCGATTTGATTTAATTTGATTTGATACGCTGAACTACAGCGTGAGGCAGACACCAACAGGCTGGTTAGTCAGGGCAACAACCAGGCAGCCTAGTCTGAGACATGACTGCAGAGGCATTGACCCCTAGGAGTGATTACAGTTAACCTAGAGGTATGTATATATATATATATATATATATATATATATATATATATATATATATATATATATATATATATATATATATATATATATATATATATATATATATATATATATATATCTATATATATATATATATATATATATATATATATATATATATATATATATATATATATATGTATATATATATATATATATATATATATATATATATATATATATATATATATATATATATATATATATATATGTGTGTGTGTGTGTGTGTGTCGTGCACGAGCACAAGCAGCACCAGCTGATGCTGGTGCTGGTGCTGGTGCTGGTGCTGCTGCTTCTGATGCTGCTGCTGCTGCTGCTTCTGCTGCTGCTGCTGCTGCTTCTGCTGCTGCTGCTGGTGCTGTTGTTGCTGCTTCTGCTGTTGCTGCGTGGTGGTGCTGCTGCTGCTGCAGCTGTTGTTGTTGTTGCTGCTTGCAGAAGGGCATAGGTGAAGTGCTCGACAACTCCGACATTCCTAACACCAGGACACTCAAGCAACACTCAGGACATCACCTACATTCCTAACACCAGGACACTCAAGCAACACTCAGGACATCACCGACATTCCCGACATTCCTAACTCCATGACACTCAAGCAACACTCAGGACATCACCGACATTCCTAACACCAGGACACTCAAGCAACACTCAGGACATCACCTACATTCCTAACACCAGGACACTCAAGCAACACTCAGGACATCACCGACATTCCTAACACCAGGACACTCAAGCAACACTCAGGACATCACCTACATTCCTAACACCAGGACACTCAAGCAACACTCAGGACATCACCGACATTCCTAACACCAGGACACTCCAGCAACACTCAGGACATCACCGACATTCCTAACACCAGGACACTCAAGCAACACTCAGGACATCACCTACATTCCTAACACCAGGACACTCAAGGAACACTCAGGACATCACCGACATTCCTAACACCAGGACACTCAAGCAACACTCAGGACATCACCGACATTCCTAACACCAGGACACTCAAGCAACACTCAGGACATCACCGACATTCCTAACACCAGGACACTCAAGCAACACTCAGGACATCACCTACATTCCTAACACCGGGACACTCAAGCAACACTCAGGACATCACCTACATTCCTAACACCAGGACACTCAAGCAACACTCAGGACATCACCTACATTCCTAACACCAGGACACTCAAGCAACACTCAGGACATCACCGACATTCCTAACACCAGGACACTCAAGCAACACTCAGGACATCACCTACATTCCTAACAGCAGGACACTCAAGCAACACTCAGGACATCACCTACATTCCTAACACCAGGACACTCAAGCAACACTCAGGACATCACCTACATTCCTAACACCAGGACACTCAAGCAACACTCAGGACATCACCGACATTCCTAACACCAGGACACTCAAGCAACACTCAGGACATCACCTACATTCCTAACACCAGGACACTCAAGCAACACTCAGGACATCACCTACATTCCTAACACCAGGACACTCAAGCAACACTCAGGACATCACCGACATTCCTAACACCAGGACACTCAAGCAACACTCAGGACATCACCTACATTCCTAACACCAGGACACTCAAGCAACACTCAGGACATCACCGACATTCCTAACACCAGGACACTCAAGCAACACTCAGGACATCACCTACATTTCTAACACCAGGACACTCAAGCAACACTCAGGACATCACCTACATTCCCAACACCAGGACACTCAAGCAACACTCAGGACATCACCGACATTCCTAACACCAGGACACTCAAGCAACACTCAGGACATCACCTACATTCCTAACACCAGGACACTCAAGCAACACTCAGGACATCACCGACATTCCTAACACCAGGACACTCAAGCAACACTCAGGACATCACCGACATTCCTAACACCAGGACACTCAAGCAACACTCAGGACATCACCGACATTCCTAACACCAGGACACTCAAGCAACACTCAGGACATCACCTACATTCCTAACACCAGGACACTCAAGCAACACTCAGGACATCACCGACATTCCTAACACCAGGACACTCAAGCAACACTCAGGACATCACCTACATTCCTAACACCAGGACACTCAAGCAACACTCAGGACATCACCGACATTCCTAACACCAGGACACTCAAGCAACACTCAGGACATCACCTACATTCCTAACACCAGGACACTCAAGCAACACTCAGGACATCACCTACATTCCTAACACCAGGACACTCAAGCAACTCTCAGGACATCACCTACATTCCTAACACCGGGACACTCAAGCAACACTCAGGACATCACCTACATTCTTAACACCAGGACACTCAAGCAACACTCAGGACATCACCTACATTCTTAACACCAGGACACTCCAGCAACACTCAGGACATCACCTACATTCCTAACACCAGGACACTCAAGCAACACTCAGGACATCACCTACATTCCTAACACCAGGACACTCAAGCAACACTCAGGACATCACCTACATTCCTAACAGCAGGACACTCAAGCAACACTCAGGACATCACCTACATTCCCAACACCAGGACACTCAAGCAACACTCAGGACATCACCGACATTCCTAACACCAGGACACTCAAGCAACACTCAGGACATCACCTACATTCCTAACACCAGGACACTCAAGCAACACTCAGGACATCACCGACATTCCTAACACCAGGACACTCAAGCAACACTCAGGACATCACCGACATCACCTACATTCCTAACACCAGGACACTCAAGCAACACTCAGGACATCACCGACATTCCTAACACCAGGACACTCAAGCAACACTCAGGACATCACCGACATTCCTAACACCAGGACACTCAAGCAACACTCAGGACATCACCGACATTCCTAACACCAGGACACTCAAGCAACACTCAGGACATCACCTACATTCCTAACACCAGGACACTCAAGCAACACTCAGGACATCACCTACATTCCTAACACCAGGACACTCAAGCAACACTCAGGACATCACCTACATTCCCAACACCAGGACACTCAAGCAACACTCAGGACATCACCGACATTCCTAACACCAGGACACTCAAGCAACACTCAGGACATCACCTACATTCCTAACACCAGGACACTCAAGCAACACTCAGGACATCACCTACATTCTTAACACCAGGACACTCAAGCAACACTCAGGACATCACCGACATTCCTAACACCAGGACACTCAAGCAACACTCAGGACATCACCTACATTCCTAACACCAGGACACTCAAGCAACACTCAGGACATCACCGACATTCCTAACACCAGGACACTCAAGCAACACTCAGGACATCACCTACATTCTTAACACAAGGACACTCCAGCAACACACAGGACATCACCTACATTCCTAGCACCAGGACACTCAAGCAACACTCAGGACATCACCTACATTCCTAACACCGGGACACTCAAGCAACACTCAGGACATCACCTACATTCTTAACACCAGGACACTCAAGCAACACTCAGGACATCACCTACATTCTTAACACCAGGACACTCCAGCAACACTCAGGACATCACCTACATTCCTAACACCAGGACACTCAAGCAACACTCAGGACATCACCTACATTCCTAACACCGGGACACTCAAGCAACACTCAGGACATCACCTACATTCCTAACACCAGGACACTCAAGCAACACTCAGGACATCACCTACATTCCTAACACCAGGACACTCAAGCAACACTCAGGACATCACCTACATTCTTAACACCAGGACACTCAAGCAACACTCAGGACATCACCTACATTCTTAACACCAGGACACTCAAGCAACACTCAGGACATCACCGACATTCCTAACACCAGGACACTCAAGCAACACTCAGGACATCACCTACATTCCTAACACCAGGACACTCAAGCAACACTCAGGACATCACCGACATTTCTAACACCAGGACACTCAAGCAACACTCAGGACATCACCGACATTCCTAACACCAGGACACTCAAGCAACACTCAGGACATCACCGACATTCCTAACACCGGGACACTCAAGCAACACTCAGGACATCACCGACATTCCTAACACCAGGACACTCAAGCAACACTCAGGACATCACCGACATTCCTAACACCAGGACACTCAAGCAACACTCAGGACATCACCTACATTCCTAACACCAGGACACTCAAGCAACACTCAGGACATCACCTACATTCCTAACACCAGGACACTCAAGCAACACTCAGGACATCACCTACATTCCTAACACCAGGACACTCAAGCAACACTCAGGACATCACCGACATTCCTAACACCAGGACACTCAAGCAACACTCAGGACATCACCGACATTCCTAACACCAGGACACTCGAGCAACACTCAGGACATCACCGACATTCCTAACACCGGGACACTCAAGCAACACTCAGGACATCACCTACATTCCTAACACCAGGACACTCAAGCAACACTCAGGACATCACCTACATTCCTAACACCAGGACACTCAAGCAACACTCAGGACATCACCTACATTCCTAACACCAGGACACTCAAGCAACACTCAGGACATCACCGACATTCTTAACACCAGGACACTCAAGCAACACTCAGGACATCACCGACATTCCTAACACCGGGACACTCCAGCAACACTCAGGACATCACCGACATCAGGACGTCGTGCAGGGGTGGTAGTCATCATGGTTGTGCAGGGGTAGTAGTCATCATGGTCGTGCAGGGGTGGTAGTCATCATGGTCGTGCATGGGTGGTAGTCATCATGGTCGTGCATGGGTGGTAGTCATCATGGTCGTGCAGGGGGGGTAGTCATCATGGTCGTGCAGGGGTGGTAGTCATTATGGTCGTGCAGGGGTGGTAGTCATCATGGTCGTGCAGGGGGGGTAGTCATCATGGTCGTGCAGGGGTGGTAGTCATCATGGTCGTGCAGGGGTGGTAGTCATCATGGTCGTGCAGGGGTGGTAGAGAGCGTCTCTACCACCTCAGGGTAACTAATTTCTTAGTTACCCTGAGGTAAAAACATGTAAACAACTACGAGCACAAACGCAAAGAAAGCAAAGTATGAGCCAGAACTCTTCTCCAGGCTGAGAGACTGACCACCTCGAAACCACATCTAGGTTGATGGACTGATTTCCTCGTCTTTATATCTCTCCTGCTTCTGATGCCTTCTCCGTATTCGACTGAAGAAATCTACTGTGAAGGCAAAACGTGTGTCTTACTTGTCAAAAAACCTGGTAGCCACCCTGACCCCCAGTCACCTCTTCTAGTCCAAGTAGTGCTGTTGTTCCCTGGAAGTCTCTTACCTGGTACACAATACTAGGATGGCGCCTCCATAACTGACTGAGCGAAGCTTAGGAAAACTTGGTTCAGCTAATAATGAAGGTAGGCGAACCAGGAAGAATGCCAAGAGTCACACACTTTCAGTTGATACTCCCGAATATGTAGGCAGCCTCCAGTAATACTTCCGTTATCAGAGGGCCTGTTAGAAGATGAATAAGACACATGGGCAACACTTGGGTATGTTTGCCTTCGAAACGTTTCGGTAAAAACGATACTTAAGTGTTGCACATACAAATATGTCTTATTTATCAACTGGTCGGTATTCTTTACCGTCAGTGTTATAAGTTTTGTTAGATGTCCACCCGATGCTTCACCGGAGGGTCACCTGACATACCTCTTATCGTGATCTTCGTACGGGTCGAATTCCTGAGGCTGACCCTCCTGGTCATGCAGGGGGTCCTGCGGGAGAACGCCCTTCCCTCCTGTGATGCTCTCAGACGTCTTCGTTTCAACCTGCTGGAGGAGGACGTGGTCTTCGACGAGTTGGCCAGCCTCCAGGTGAAGACTCCGCCAGTCTCATTTCAGCATAAGGCAGATGATCTAATTTCCATCGGGTAGAGTGATCCACCCATTTCAGTGGTCAACAACCAAAATGCTAAGAAAATCACCTACCTTTCACCCCAAAATATAAACTTGCACATCACAACCACCTTCTATGACTGCTGGAACAATAATGAAGGTCATTGAGACTGTGAGTGTGGTAAGAAACACACTGTCACAAGCCTGTTGGAACCTGTTGTGACACGTAGGTGCACATTGAAAAGTAGAAGGTGGTTGTGTTGTGCAAGTTTATATTTTGAGGTGAAAGATAGGTGATTTTCGTAGCCAAACACTTTTTAAACATAATAAATATTGATAAATTAGACACATGTGCAACTCTTTGGTATCTTTATTGAGGAAACGTTTCGCCACACAGTGGCTTCATCAGTCCATACGTTGGAGAAACTTGAAGAACAGGAGGAGAATGAGGTAATCAGTCCCTCAACCTTGAGTCGATGTGTTCAGTCCATCAATCTTGATGGACTGAACACATCGACTCAAGGTTGAGGGACTGATTACTTCATTCTCCTCCTGTTCTTCAAGTTTCTCCTATGTATGGACTGATGAAGCCACTGTGTGGCGAAACGTTTCCTCAA
This sequence comes from Cherax quadricarinatus, assembly GCF_038502225.1. Taxonomy (NCBI): domain Eukaryota; kingdom Metazoa; phylum Arthropoda; class Malacostraca; order Decapoda; family Parastacidae; genus Cherax; species Cherax quadricarinatus. The sequence continues at coordinate 25,358,091 of NC_091304.1, forward strand.
TAAAGATACCCAAGAGTTGCACATGTGTCTAATTTATCAACATGTCGGTTCTCTGAACCATTCATCTATAATAAATATTCACTGAGCAAGCTATTGATATGCATGTGAGGCATATTATATGAATTTTATTTTCCTACTGAATGAGCCTGGGATGAAAAATGTTCAACATCCACCTCTCATTGAACCAAACAAAATTTTACTACCACCACGGCATATGAACCTGGGGCTCATGAAAATCTTTGTAAAAGCTATGGACAATTCCGGTCAGTGATTCAAATATTTAACATCAAAATTCTCCTCACTGAGCGACGCTAAGATAAGAGAGGGAGTCTTCAATGGTCCTGAGATTCGAGAGCTTCATAAAGATGGTGACTTTGAATTAGACCTTCATGGGGAGGATAAAGTTGCTTGGGAAGCATTCAAGTTAGTGGCGAAGGGATTTCTTGGAATCAGAAGGGAAGGCAACTATGAAGAATTGGTGGAAAACCTCATCAAGGCTTACAAGAACATGGGATGTAACATGTCACTTAAAATCCACTTTTTGGACTCACATTTAGACTTTTTTTTTTTCTAGCGAACTTTGGGTCAGTTAGTGACGAACATGGTGAAAGGTTTCAACAAGAGATTTCAACCATGGAAAAATGGTACCAGAGCAAATGGGGCACAAGAATGCTTGCAGGCTATTGCTGGACATTGGCAAGAGATGATTCTTCAGCCAACTATAAGCGTCAAGCAAAAAGGCAGAGAGTAGATACGGATTAGAATTTAAAACATACTGACACATATTGTACGTTATTATAAAATAATCAAATATTACATGTCTCGTATCTTTCAACCTATAGCCAATAAGCATTTTTCAATGTGATATTTGGATTCAGGACATGAAAATACGTAAGAATTAACTAATCTCATTTAAGTAGCACATAACTTCTCAAAAATTGTTGACCAGTGTTACAGCGGCACTAACAGAAGCTACGATATTTGGATTCAGGACATGAAAATACGTAAGAATTAACTAATCTCATTTAAGTAGCACATAACTTCTCAAAAATTGTTGACCAGTGTTACAGCGGCACTAACAGAAGCTACGTTATAACTGGGCCGATAACCGAGTCAATCTTTCTCCTCCTGTCTTTGTGGCTGGATTTCAAAACAGAGGAAATATCCCTACTAGTGAGATAAAAGAAAGAGAAATGATTCGGGGGTTTAGAGTCAATCAGAAGAAAGGATTCAGTTCCTCGGATCAAAAGTCCCTTCACCGCAACAATATTTAATTTCAAATTCTATACATAATGAGGAATAAGAGAGATTTTCAACACTTAGGTATCTTGACTGCTGGAACGTTTGGCCTGCACAACAAACTTCTTTACTCAATTATATATGTGAGCAGAACACTGGAAGCAGTAGCAATTTTGAGATGATTTATCTGTCACACCTCGTGGTCAGTCCCTCAAGCCTAAAGCATAGTCATGTGGCCCGACCTTTTATAGAGAGGAGGTGAGGGGCAGCAACTGGAGTAGACGTCACAGGTGAGCGTGGCCTGCTAGTTTAAGCAGGTCATGTTAAACAGATGTTCACCAAAGAAGTTGTATAAGAATTTCACAGCACCAAGATGGCATGGTGCTGCTGCAACGGACATTCATCATATTATCCATCTATAAAACACCGACACGTTGATACATAAGATACATTTACAAAACTTTGCAAAATGTGTTTTATTCATCAAGTTGTCGGTGTTGTATACTCCATAATAAGAGTGTGCATAATGTTCCCACCACACAGTGATCTTAGACACATCTGCCCAGCCTCCAGCCTCTTCCTCGCTGCAGCAATTAAAAACCCGACCTCACATTCATATTTCATATCTATATATAAAAAAAAAGTGTTGGCACTGCCACCAACCTCCTCCTGCACCTCTTTGCAACATTAAAATGTCTTTCACACATAGACAGTCCCACTCTGATACATTAGAATTAATCTCTGAACATGTCATTATTCACACAATTGATGTGTGGATGCCAGTGTTAATTTCCTTGTATATTTATGTCCATTATCTCTTATCACTAACACTAGAATAATTTTAGTCTTTGTTTAATAAAATAATAACTCTGGAGCGGCGTGTTGCCAACGAGCTACTCAGATAACACCAAGAACTTTCTGATGATAGTTGTTTACAATGAGGAAAATATTGTATACATATATTTTAGGGAGAAGTTAAGTGTATTCTGAAAGCGTCAAGAGATTTGTAAGACTTAAATGTCGTCTTTAATGTTCTTGAAACAGACATAAAAGACCAACAACCTGCATCAATGAAAACATTCAAGGTAATGATGTACGTATGTATCTAATATAAAGTTTGAGGAAGACAACAACAGGTGTTCTCACACTGGCTGGCTGTGTCATGCAGGTGTTCTCACACTGGTTGGCTGTGTCATGCAGGCGTTCTCACACTAGCTGGCTGTGTCATGCAGGTGTTCTCACACTGGGTGGCTGTGTCATGCAGGTGTTCTCACACTAGCTGGCTGTGTCATGCAGGTGTTCTCACACTGGCTGGCTGTGTCATGCAGGTGTTCTCACACTGGCTGGCTGTGTCATGCAGGTGTTCTCACACTGGCTGACTGTATCATGCAGGTGTTCTCATACTGGCTGGATGTGTCATGCAGGTGTTCTCACACTGGCTGGCTGTGTCATGCAGGTGTTCTCACACTAGCTGGCTGTGTCATGCAGGTGTTCTCACACTGGCCGGGTGTGCCATGCAGGTGTTCTCTCACTAGCTGGCTATGTCATGCAGGTGTTCTCACACTGGCCGGCTGTGTCATGCAGGTGTTCTCACACTGGCTGGCTGTATCATGCAGGCGTTCTCACACTGGCTGGCTATGTCATGCAGGCGTTCTCACACTAGCTGGCTGTGTCATGCAGGTGTTCTCACACTAGCTGGCTGTGTCATGCAGGTGTTCTCACACTGGCTGGCTGTATCATGCAGGTGTTCTCATACTGGCTGGATGTGTCATGCAGGTGTTCTCACACAGACTGGCTGTGTCATGCAGGTGTTCTCATACTGGCTGGATGTGTCAAGCAGGTGTTCTCACACTGGTTGACTGTGTCATGCAGGTGTTCTCACACTAGCTGGCTGTGTCATGCAGGTGTTCTCACACTGGTTGACTGTGTCATGCAGGTGTTCTCACACTAGCTGGCTGTGTCATGCAGGTGTTCTCACACTGGTTGACTGTGTCATGCAGGTGTTCTCGCACTGGTTGGCTGTGTCAAGCAGGTGTTCTCGCACTGGTTGACTGTGTCATGCAGGTGTTCTCGCACTGGTTGACTGTGTCATGCAGGTGTTCTCGCACTGGTTGACTGTGTCATGCAGGTGTTGCACGCACAACTATGCAACAAGTGCAACAATGCCAGAAGGAGTGAAGGCTTTTTCCCGCCCTTAAATATACAGTAGTGTATTTTTATGTATTTCTCGAGAACAATGGTTGTGATGTATGGTATATATTGTATGTTTGTGGTGTATAATGTATTAGGTGGATGTGGTGACAGGAAACTGTTGTGGGAAAGAGAGGAAGGACATCCAGTGATGAGTGCAACATTCTCTCAGTTTAAACTACAAGAGTGTACACCCTTCTTACACTCCCTTGATGACGATTAGCATGTTTAAATTTCATTGTTTTAAATAGTACTAAATTGTAATACATCATATTGTAAATTGTTTTAAATTGTTCTATTGTAATACTGTAATTTTTGTAAACTAATTCAGTAGTGTAATTATTCTGTAATGAACTTCTGTATAGCATAACCTAATAATACCAAATTATCTTGTACTCACTGTAACTCATCTAATGACCACATGAACTGTTATTGTCTTATTAATCTTAAGTTAATTTTAAGTTTGCTGGAAATGCTCCGCATGCAAAATAAATTCTGGCCACAAAATAGAGCGAAACACCAACGTCAAAGACCTGGGAGTGATCATGTCGGAGGATCTCACCTTCAAGGACCATAACATTGTATCAATCGCAGCTGCTAGAAAAATGACAGGATGGATAATGAGAACCTTCAAAACTAGGGAGGCCAAGCCCATGATGACACTCTTCAGGTCACTTGTTCTATCTAGGCTGGAATATTGCTGCACACTAACAGCACCTTTCAAGGCAGGTGAAATTGCTGACCTAGAAAATGTACAGAGAACCTTCACGGCGCGCATAACGGAGATAAAACACCTCAATTACTGGGAGCGCTTGAAGTTCCTGAACCTGTACTCCCCGGAACGCAGGCGGGAGAGATACATGATTATATACACCTGGAAAATCCTAGAGGGACTAGTACCGAACTTGCACACGAAAATCACTCACTACGAAAGCAAAAGACTTGGCAGACGTTGCAACATCCCCCCAATGAAAAGCAGGGGTGTCACTAGCACGTTAAGAGACCATACAATAAGTGTCAGGGGCCCGAGACTGTTCAACTGCCTCCCAGCACACATAAGGGGGATTACCAACAGACCCCTGGCAGTCTTCAAGCTGGCACTGGACAAGCACCTAAAGTCAGTTCCTGATCAGCCGGGCTGTGGCTCGTACGTTGGTTTGCGTGCAGCCAGCAGCAACAGCCTGGTTGATCAGGCTCTGATCCACCAGGAGGCCTGGTCACAGACCGGGCCGCGGGGGCGTTGACCCCCGGAACTCTCCAGGTAAACTCCAGGTAATACAAAGGGGCTTCTAGCATGTACACCCAACTATTATCTTCCTTTGTACAACCATGTATCATGTCAAAATGAACTTGTTATTATTATTATTATTATTATTATTATTATTATTATTATTATTATTATTATTATTATTATTATTATTATTATTATTATTATTATTACCTGGTATCCCTCCTGTGGATGGTACCATAAGTACATATGGATACACAAAAATCCTAGAGGTTATTAAAAGTTCCAATATATAGCAGATACAGAACAGCTTAACTGCAACACTCTTATCTAGAGAAATTACGGAATTTCTTATCTCTATTAAACAACAAGGAGAAGTGTGTGTGTGTTTATCAACACTGCACTAGCCAAGGAGTCGAACCCATGCTGTTTTGGCCTGCATCATGGTGAGCGAAAACGCATGACGCTTTAGACCACTAGACAACACAATCCTTAACAACGACGCATCCAGCCAAACTAGATGTTGTACCCGCCACCCAAGGACATACGGTGGTGTGGACGCCTCTAAGCTGATTTCATTTTACTCACTGTTTGTGTACTAGCTCAACCAGCAGTATATTATATTATTGTACCCAGGAAATGAGTGTTACTGATCAATACCACAATACCACTCGTTTCGTTGGTTCAATAATATATATATATATATATATATATATATATATATATATATATATATATATATATATATATATATATATATATATATATATATATATATATATATATACCTTGAATGTTTTCATTGATGTAGGTTGTTGGTCTTTTATGTCTGTTTCAAGAACATTAAAGACGACATTTAAGTCTTACAAATCTCTTGACGCTTTCAGAATACACTTAACTTCTCCCTAAAATATATGTATACAATATTTTCCTCATTGTAAACAACTATCATCAGAAAGTTCTTGGTGTTATCTGAGTAGCTCGTTGGCAACACGCCGCTCCAGAGTTATTATTTTATTAAACAAAGACTAAAATTATTCTAGTGTTAGTGATAAGAGATAATGGACATAAATATACAAGGAAATTAACACTGGCATCCACACATCAATTGTGTGAATAATGACATGTTCAGAGATTAATTCTAATGTATCAGAGTGGGACTGTCTATGTGTGAAAGACATTTTAATGTTGCAAAGAGGTGCAGGAGGAGGTTGGTGGCAGTGCCAACACTTTTTTTTATATATAGATATGAAATATGAATGTGAGGTCGGGTTTTTAATTGCTGCAGCGAGGAAGAGGCTGGAGGCTGGGCAGATGTGTCTAAGATCACTGTGTGGTGGGAACATTATGCACACTCTTATTATGGAGTATACAACACCGACAACTTGATGAATAAAACACATTTTGCAAAGTTTTGTAAATGTATCTTATGTATCAACGTGTCGGTGTTTTATAGATGGATAATATGATGAATGTCCGTTGCAGCAGCACCATGCCATCTTGGTGCTGTGAAATTCTTGTACAACTTCTTTGGTGAACATCTGTTTAACATGACCTGCTTAAACTAGCAGGCCACGCTCACCTGTGACGTCTACTCCAGTTGCTGCCCCTCACCTCCTCTCTATAAAAGGTCGGGCCACATGACTATGCTTTAGGCTTGAGGGACTGACCACGAGGTGTGACAGATAAATCATCTCAAAATTGCTACTGCTTCCAGTGTTCTGCTCACATATATAATTGAGTAAAGAAGTTTGTTGTGCAGGCCAAACGTTCCAGCAGTCAAGATACCTAAGTGTTGAAAATCTCTCTTATTCCTCATTATGTATAGAATTTGAAATTAAGTATTGTTGCGGTGAAGGGACTTTTGATCCGAGGAACTGAATCCCTTCCTCTGATTGACTCTAAACCCCCGAATCATTTCTCTTTCTTTTATCTCACTAGTAGGGATATTTCCTCTGTTTTGAAATCCAGCCACAAAGACAGGAGGAGAAAGATTGACTCGGTTATCGGCCCAGTTATAACGTAGCTTCTGTTAGTAACACTGTCAACAACTTTTGAGAAGTTATGTGCTACTTAAATGAGATTAGTAATTCTTACGTACATGTCCTGTCGTAGCTTCTGTTACACACTGGTTTTTGAGAAGTTATGTGCTACTTAAATGAGATTAGTTAATTCTTACGTATTTTCATGTCCTGAATCCAAATATCACATTGAAAAATGCTTATTGGCTATAGGTTGAAAGATACGAGACATGTAATATTTGATTATTTTATAATAACGTACAATATGTGTCAGTATGTTTTAAATTCTAATCCGTATGCTCTCTGCCTTTTTGCTTGACGCTTATAGTTGGCTGAAGAATCATCTCTTGCCAATGTCCAGCAATAGCCTGCAAGCATTCTTGTGCCCCATTTGCTCTGGTACCATTTTTCCATGGTTGAAATATCTTGGTGAAACCTTTCACTATGTTCGTCACTAACTGACCCAAAGTTCGCTAGAAAAAAAAAAAGTCTAAATGTGAGTCCAAAAAGTGGATTTTAAGTGACATGTTACATCCCATGTTCTTGTAAGCCTTGATGAGGTTTTCCACCAATTCTTCAAAGTTGCCTTCCCTTCTGATTCCAAGAAATCCCTTCGCCACTAACTTGAATGCTTCCCAAGCAACTTTATCCTCCCCATGAAGGTCTAATTCAAAGTCACCATCTTTATGAAGCTCTCGAATCTGAGGACCATTGAAGACTCCCTTTCTTATCTTAGCGTCGCTCAGTGAGGAGAATTTTGATGTTAAATATTTGAATCACTGACCGGAATTGTCCATAGCTTTTACAAAGATTTTCATGAGCCCCAGTTTTATATGTCGTGGTGGTAGTAAAATTGTGTTTGGTTCAATGAGAGGTGGATGTTGAACATTTTTCATCCCAGGCTCATTCAGTAGGAAAATAAAATTCATATAATATGCCTCACATGCATATCAATAGCTTGCTCAGTGAATATTTATTATGTTTAAAAAGTGTTTGGCTACGAAAATCGCATATCTTTCACCTCAAAATATAAACTTGCACAGCACAACCACCTTCTACTTTTCAATATGCAGCTACGTGTCACAACAGGTTCCAACAGGCTTGTGACAGTGTGTTTCTTACCACACTCACAGTCTCAATGACCTTCATTATTGTTCCAGCAGTCATAGAAGGTGGTTGTGATGTGCAAGTTTATATTTTGGGGTGAAAGGTAGGTGATTTTCTTAGCATTTTGGTTGTTGACCAGTGAAATGGGTGGATCACTCTACCCGATGGAAATTAGATCATCTGCCTTATGCTGAAATGAGACTGGCGGAGTCTTCACCTGGAGGCTGGCCAACTCGTCGAAGACCACGTCCTCCTCCAGCAGGTTGAAACGAAGACGTCTGAGAGCATCACAGGAGGGAAGGGCGTTCTCCCGCAGGACCCCCTGCATGCCCAGGAGGGTCAGCCTCAGGAATTCGACCCGTACGAAGATCACGATAAGAGGTGTATCAGGTGACCCTCCGGTGAAGCATCGGGTGGACATCTAACAAAACTTATAACACTGACGGTAAAGAATACCGACCAGTTGATAAATAAGACATATTTGTATGTGCAACACTTAAGTATCGTTTTTACAGAAACGTTTCGAAGGCAAACATACCCAAGTGTTGCCCATGTGTCTTATTCATCTTCTAACAGGCCCTCTGATAACGGAAGTATTACTGGAGGCTGCCTACATATTCGGGAGTATCAACTGAAAGTGTGTGACTCTTGGCATTCTTCCTGGTTCGCCTACCTTCATTATTAGCTGAACCAAGTTTTCCTAAGCCTCGCTCAGTCAGTTATGGAGGCGCCATCCTAGTATTGTGTACCAGGTAAGAGACTTCCAGGGAACAACAGCACTACCTGGACTAGAAGAGGTGACTGGGGGTCAGGGTGGCTACCAGTTTTTTTGACAAGTAAAACACATGTTTTGCCTACACAGTAGATTTCTTCAGTCGAATACGAAGAAGGCATCAGAAGCAGGAGAGATGTAAAGATGAGGAAATCAGTCCATCACCCTAGATGTAGCTTCGAGGTGGTCAGTCTCTCAGCCTGGAGAAGAGTTCTGGCCCATAGTTTGCTTTCTTTGCGTTTGTGCTCGTAGTTGTTTACATGTTTTTACCTCAGGGTAACTAAGAAATTAGTTTATTCTGGAACCACAGTGAATGAGACGCTCTCTACCACTCCTGCACGACCATGATGACTACCACCCCTGCACGACCATGATGACTACTACCCCTGCACGACCATGATAACTACCACCCCTGCACGACCATGATGACTACCACCCCTGCATGACCATCATAACTACCACCCCTGCATGACCATGACTACCACCCCTGCACAACCATGATGACTACCACCCCTGCATGACCATGATGACTACCACCCCTGCACGACCATGATGACTACCACCCCTGCACGACCATGATGACTACCACCCCTGCACGACCATGGTGACTACCACCCCTGCACGACCATGATGACTACCACCCCTGCACGACCATGATGACTACCACCCCTGCACGACCATGATGACTACCACCCCTGCACGACCATGGTGACTACCACCCCTGCAGAACCATGATGACTACCACCCCTGCACGACCATGATGACTACCACCCATGCACGACCATGATGACTACCACCCCTGCACGACCATGATGACTACTACCCCTGCACGACCATGATAACTACCACACCTGCACGACCATGATGACTACCACCCCTGCACGACCATGATGACTACCACCCCTGCACGACCATGGTGACTACCACCCCTGCACGACCATGATGACTACCACCCCTGCACGACCATGATAACTAACATACCTGCACGACCATGACGACTACCACCCCTGCACGAATATGACCACCACCCCTGCACGACCATGATAACTACCTCCCCTGCACGACCATGATGACTACCACCCCTGCACGACCATGATGACTACCAGCTCTGCACGACCATGATGACTACCATCCCTGCACGACCATGATAACTACCACCCCTGCACGACCATGATGATTACCACCCCTGCACGACCATGATGACTACCGCCCCTTCACCACCCCTGCACGACCATGATGGCTACCACCCCTGCACAACCATGATGACTACCACCCCTGCACGACCATGATAACTATCACCCCTGCACGACCATGATGACTGCCACCCCTGCACGATCATGATAACTACCTCCCCTGCACGACCATGATAACTACCTCCCTTGCACGACCATGATAACTACCACCCCTGCACGACCATGATGACTACCACCCCTGCACGACCATGATGACTACCAGCTCTGCACGACCATGATGACTACCACCCCTGCACGACCATGATAACTACCACCCCTGCACGACCATGATGATTACCACCCCTGCACGACCATGATGACTACCGCCCCTGCACCACCCCTGCACGACCCTGATGGCTACCACCCCTGCATAACCATGATGACTACCACCCCTGCACGACCATGATAACTATCACCCCTGCACGACCATGATG
>NC_091304.1:25375813-25423313 GCF_038502225.1 Cherax quadricarinatus
GTGGGTGGGTTCCTGGGTGGGTGGGTTCCTGGGTGGGTGGGTTCCTGGATGGGTGGGTTCCTGGGTGGGTGGGTTCCTGGGTGGATGTGTTCCTGGGTGGATGGGTTCCTGGGTGGATGGGTTCCTGGGTGGGTGGGTTCCTGGGTGGGAGGGTTCCTGGGTGGGATGGGTTCCTGGGTGGGTGGGTTCCTGGGTGGGATGGTTTCCGGGGTGGGTGGGTTCCTGGGTGGATGGGTTCCTGGGTGGGTGGGTTCCTGGGTGGTTGGGTTCCTGGGTGGATGGGTTCCTGGGTGGGTGGGTTCCTGGGTGGGATGGGTTCCTGGGTGGGTGGGTTCCTGGGTGGTTGGGTTCGTGGGTGGGTGGGTTCCTGGGTGGATGGGTTCCTGGGTGGATGGGTTCCAGGGTGGGTGGGTTCCTGGGTGGGTGGGTTCCTGGGAGGGTGGGTTCCTGGGTGGGTGGGTTCCTGGGTGGGTGGGTTCCTGGATGGGTGGGTTCCTGGGAGGGTGGGTTCCTGGGTGGGTGGGTTCCCGGGTGGGTGGGTTCCTGTTTGGGTGGGTTCCTGGGAGGGTGGGTTCCTGGGTGGGTGGGTTCCTGGGTGGGTGGGTTCCTGGGTGGGTGGGTTCCTTGGTGGGTTGGTTCATGGGTGGGTGGGTTCCTGGGTGGGTGGGTTCCTGGGTGGGTGGGTTCCTGGGTGGGTGGGTTCCTGGGAGGGTGGGTTCCTGGGTGGGTGGGTTCCTGGGTGGGTGGGTTCCTGGGTGGGTGGGTTCCTGGGAGGGTGGGTTCCTGGGTGGGTGGGTTCCTGGGAGGGTGGGTTCCTGGGAGGGTGGGTTCCTGGGTGGGTGGGTTCCTGGGAGGGTGGGTTCCTAGGTGGGAGGGTTCCTGGGTGGGTGGGTTCCTGGGTGGGTGGGTTCCTGGGTGGGTGGGTTCCTGGGTGGGTGGGTTCCTGGGTGGGTGGGTTCCTGGGTGGGTGGGTTCCTGGGTGGATGGGTTCCTGGGAGGGTGGGTTCCTGGGTGGGTGGGTTCCTGTGAGGGTGGGTTCCTGGGTGGGTGGGTTCCTGGGTGGGTGGGTTCCTGGGAGGGTGGGTTCCTGGGTGGGTGGGTTCCTGGGTGGGTGGGTTCCTGGGTGGGTGGGTTCCTGGGTAGGTGGGTTCCTGGGTGGGTGGGTTCCTGGGTGGGTGGGTTCCTGGGTGGGTGGGTTCCTGGGTGGATTGGTTCCTGGGTGGGTGGGTTCCTGGGTGGATGGGTTCCTGGGAGGGTGGGTTCCTGGGAGGATGGGTTCCTGGGAGGGTTGGTTCCTGGGTGGGTGGGTTCCTGGGAGGGTGGGTTCCTGGGTGGGTGGGTTCCTGGGTGGGTGGGTTCCTGGGTGGGTGGGTTCCTGGGAAGGTGGGTTCCTGGGTGGGTGGGTTCCTGGGTGGGTGGGTTCCTGGGTAGGTGGGTTCCTGGGTGAATGGGTTCCTTGGTGGGTGGGTTCATGGGTGGATGGGTTCCTGGGTGGGTGGGTTCCTGGGTGGATGGGTTCCTGGGTGGATGGGTTCCTGAGAGGGTGGGTTCCTGGGTGGGTGGGTTCCTGGGAGCGTGGGTTCCTGGGAGGGTGGGTTCCTGGGTGGGTGGGTTCCTGGGAGGGTGGGTTCCTGGGTTGGTGGGTTCCTGGGTGAGTGGGTTCCTGGGTGGGTGGGTTCCGGGGTAGGTGGGTTCCTGGGTAGGTGGGTTCCTGGGTGGTTGGGTTCATGGGGGGTTGGGTTCCTGGGTGGATGGGTTCCTGGGTGGATGGGTTCCTGGGTGGATGGGTTCCTGGGTGGGTGGGTTCCTGGGAGGGTGGGTTCTTGGGAGGGTGGGTTCCTGGGTGGGTGGGTTCCTGGGAGGGTGTGTTCCTGGGCGGGGGGGTTCCTGGGTGGATGGGTTCCTGGGAGGGTGGGTTCCTGGGTGGGTGGGTTCCTGAGAGGGTGGGTTCCTGGGAGGGTGGGTTCCTGGGTGGGTGGGTTCCTGGGAGGGTGGGTTCCTGGGTGGGTGGGTTCCTGGGTGGGTGGGTTCCTGGGTGGGTGGGTTCCTGGGTAGGTGAGTTCCTGGGTGGGTGGGTTCCTGGGTGGGTTGGTTCCTAGGTGGGTGGGTTCCTGGGTGGATGGGTTCCTGGGTGGATGGGTTCCTGGGTGGATGGGTTCCTGGGTGGGTGGGTTCCTGGGAGGGTGGGTTCCTGGGAGGGTGGGTTCCTGGGTGGGTGGGTTCCTGGGAGGGTGGGTTCCTGGGTGGGTGGGTTCCTGGGTGGGTGGGTTCCTGGGAGGGTGGGTTCCTGGGTAGGTGGGTTCCTGGGTCGGTGGGTTCCTGGGTGGTTGGGTTCCTGGGTGGTTGGGTTCCTGGGTGGATGGGTTCCTGGGTGGGTGGGTTCCTGGGTGGATGGGTTCCTGGGTGGGTGGGTTCCTTGGAGGGTGGGTTCCTGGGTGGGTGGGTTCCTGGGTGGGTGGGTTCCTGGGTGGGTGGGTTCCTAGGTAGGTGGGTTCCTGGGTGGGTGGGTTCCTGGGTGGGTGGGTTCCTGGGTGGGTTGGTTCCTGGGTGGATGGGTTCCTGGGTGGTTGGGTTCCTGGGTGGATGGGTTCCTGGGTGGATGGGTTCCTGGGAGGGTGGGTTCCTGGGTGGGTGGGTTCCTGGGTGGGTGGGTTCCTGGGTGGGTGGGTTCCTGGGTAGGTGGGTTCCTGGGTGGGTGGGTTCCTGGGTGGGTGGGTTCCTGGGTGGGTGGGTTCCTGGGTGGGTGGGTTCCTGGGTGGGTGGGTTCCTGGGTAGGTGGGTTCCTGGGTGGATGGGTTCCTGCGTGGGTGGGTTCCTGCGTGGGTGGGTTCCTGGGTGGGTGGGTTCGTGCGTGGGTGGGTTCCTGGGTGGGTGGGTTCGTGCGTGGGTGGGTTCCTGCGTGGGTGGGTTCCTGGGTGGGTGGGTTCCTGCGTGGGTGGGTTCCTGGGTGGGTGGGTTCCTGGGTGGGTGGGTTCCTGCGTGGGTGGGTTCCTGGGTGGGTGGGTTCCTGCGTGGGTTGGTTCCTGCGTGGGTGGGTTCCTGGGTGGGTGGGTTCCTGCGTGGGTGGGTTTCTGGGTGGGTGGGTTCCTGGGTGGGTGGGTTCCTCCGTGGGTGGGTTCCTGGGTGGGTGGGTTCCTGGGTAGGTGGGTTCCTGGGTGGGCGGGTTCCTGGGTGGGTGGGTTCCTATGTGGGTGGGTTCCTGGGTGGGTGGGTTCCTGGGTGGATGGGTTCCTGGGTGGGTGGGTTCCTGGGTGGGTGGGTTCCTGAGTGGGTGGGTGTGTGGGTGGGTTCCTGGGTGTGGGTGGGTTACTGGGTGGGTGGGTGTGTGGGTGGGTTCCTGGGTGGGTGGGTGTGTGGGTGCGTTCCTGGGTGGGTGGGTGTGTGGGTGGGTTCCTGGGTGGGTGGGTGTGTGGGTGGGGTCCTGGGTGGGTGGGTGGGTGTGTGGGTGGGTTCCTGGGTGGGTGGATGTGTAGGTGAGTTCCTGGATGGGTGGGTGTGTGGGTGGGTTCATGGGATGGTGGGTGTGTGGGTGGGTTCCTGGGTGGGTGGGTGTGTGGGTGGGCTTGTGGATGGGTGGGTGTGTGGGTGGGCTTTTGGGTGGGTGGGTGTGTGGGTGGGTTCCTGGGTGGGTGGGTGTGTAAGTGGGTGGGTGTGTGGGTGGGTTTTTGGGTGGGTGGGTTCCTGAGTGGGTTGCTGGGTAAGTGTGTGGGTGGGTTCCTGGGCGAGTGTGTGGGTGGGTTCCTGGGTAGGTGTGTGGGTGGGTTCCTGGGTGGGTGTGTGGGTGGGTTCCTGGGTGGGTGGGTGTGTGGGTGGGTTCCTGGGTGGGTTCCTGGGTGGTTGAGTGTGTTCCTTGGTGGGTATGTGGGTGGATTCCTGGGTAGGTGTGTGGGTGGCTGAGTGGGTGGGTTCCTGGGTGGGTGGGTTCCTGGGTTGGTGGGGGTGTGGGAGGGTTCCTGGGTGGGTGGGTGGGTTCCTGGGTGGGTGGGTGTGTGTGGGGGTTCCTGGGTGGGTGTGTGGATGGGTTCCTGGGTGGGTGAGTGTGTGGGTGGGTTCCTGGGTGGGTGTGTGGGTGGGTTCCTGGGTGGGTGTGTGGGTGGGTTCCTGGGTGTGTGGGTGGGTTCCTGGGTGGGTTCCTGGGTGGTTGAGTGGGTTCCTTGGTGGGTATGTGGGTGGATTCTTGGGTAGGTGTGTGGGTGGGTGAGTGGGTGGGTTCCTGGGTGGGTGGGTTCCTGGGATGGTGGGGGTGTGGGTGGCTTCCTGGGTGGGTGGGTGGGTTCCTGGGTGGGTGGGTGTGTGTGTGGGTTCCTGGGTGGGTGTGTGGATGGGTTCCTGGGTGGGTGAGTGTGTGGGTGGGTTCCTGGGTGGGTATGTGGGTGGGTTCCTGGGTGGGTGTGTGGGTGGGTTCCTGGGTGGGTATGTGGGTGGATTCCTGGGTGGGTGGGTGTGTGGGTGGGTTCCTGGGCGGGTGGGTGGGTTCCTGGGTGGGTATGTGGGTGGGTTCCTGGGTAGGTGTGTGGGTGGGTGTGTGGGTGGGTTCCTGGGTGGGTGGGTTCCTGGGTTGGTGGGGGTGTGGGTGGGCTCCTATTCCTGGGTGGGTGGGTGTGTGTGTGGGTGGGTTCCTGGGTGGGTGGGTGTGCGGGTGGGTTCCTGGGTGGGTGGGTTCCTAGGTGGGTGGGTTCCTGGGTGGGTGGGTTCCTGGGTGGGTGGGTTCCTGGGTGGGTGGGTGTGTGGGTGGGTTCCTGGGTGGGTGGGTGTTGGTGGGTTCATGGGTGGGTGGGTGTGTGGGTGGGTTCCTGGGTGGGTGGGTGTGTGGGTGGGTTCCTGGGTGGGTGGGCGTGTGGGTGGGTTCCTGGGTGGCTGGGTGTGTGGGTGGGTTCCTGGGTGGGTGGGTGTGTGATTGAGTTCCTGGGTGGGTGGGTGGGTTCCTGGGTGGGTGAGCGTGTGGGTGGGTTCCTGGGTGGGTGGGTGTGTGGGTGGGTTCCTGGGTGGGTGGGTGTGTGGGTGGGTTCCTGGGTGGGTGGGTTCCTGGGTGGGTGGGTTCCTGAGTGGGTGGGTGTGTGGGTGGGTTCCTTGGTTCCTGGGTGTGTGGGTGGGATACTGGGTGGGTGGGTGTGTGGGTTGGTTCCTGGGTGGGTGGGTGTGTGGGTGGGTTCCTGGGTGGGTGGGTGTGTGGGTGGGTTCCTGGGTGGGTGGGTGTGTGGGTGGGGTCCTGGGTGGGTGGGTGTGTGGGTGGGTTCCTGGGTGGGTGGGTGTGTAGGTGGGTTCCTGGATGGGTGGGTGTGTGGGTGGGTTCATGGGTTGGTGGGTGTGTGGGTGGGTTCCTGGGTGGGTGGGTGTGTGGGTGGGCTTTTGGGTGGGTGGGTGTGTGGGTGGGTTCCTGGGTGGGTGGGTGTGTGAGTGGGTGGGTGTGTGGGTGGGTTTTTGGGTGGGTGGGTTCCTGGGTGGGTTCCTGGGTAAGTGTGTGGGTGGGTTCCTGAGCGAGTGTGTGGGTGGGTTCCTGGGTGGGTGTGTGGGTGGGTTCCTGGGTGGGTTCCTGGGTGGTTGAGTGTGTTCCTTGGTGGGTATGTGGGTCGATTCCTGGGTAGGTGTGTGGCTGGGTTCCTGGGTTGGTGGGGGTGTGGGTGGGTTTCTGGGTGGCTGGGTGTGTGGGTGGGTTCCTGGGTGGGTGGGTGTGTGGGTGGGGTCCTGGGTGGGTGGGTGTGTGGGTGGGTTCCTGGGTGGGTGGGTGTGTAGGTGGGTTCCTGGATGGGTGGGTGTATGGGTGGGTTCATGGGTTGGTGTTTGTGTGGGTGGGTTCCTGGGTGGGTGGGTGTGTGGGTGGGCTTTTGGGTGGGTGGGTGTGTGGGTGGGTTCCTGGGTGGGTGGGTGTGTGAGTGGGTTGGTGTGTGGATGGGTTTTAGGGTGGGTGGGTTCCTGGGTGGGTTCCTGGGTAAGTGTGTGGGTGGGTTCCTGAGCGAGTGTGTGGGTGGGTTCCTGGGTGGGTGTGTGGATGGGTTCCTGGGTGGGTGTGTGGGTGGGTTCCTGGGTGGGTGGGTGTGTGGGTGGGTTTCTGGGTGGTTGAGTGTGTTACTTGGTGGGTATGTGGGTCGATTCCTGGGTAGGTGTGTGGGTGGGTGTGTGGGTGGGTTCCTGGGTGGGTGGGTTCGTGGGTTGGTGGGGGTGTGGGTGGGTTTCTGGGTGGCTGGGTGGGTTCCTGGGTGGGTGGGTGTGTGTGTGGGTTCCTGGGTGGGTGTGTGGATGGGTTCCTGGGTGGGTGAGTGTGTGGGTGGGTTCCTGGGTGGGTGAGTGTGTGGGTGGGTTCCTGGGTGGGTGTGTGGGTGGGTTCCTGGGTGGGTGTGTGGGTGGGTTCCTGGGTAGTGGGTGTGTGGGTGGGTTCCTGGGCGGGTGGGTGGGTTCCTGGGTGGGTATGTGGGTGGGTTCCTGGGTGGGTGCGTGGGTTCCTGGGTGGGTGAGTGTGTTCCTGGGTGGGTGGGTGTGTGCGTGGGTTCCTTGATGGGTGTGTGGGTGGGTTCCTGGGTGGGTTGGTGTGCGGGTGGGTTCCTGGGTGGGTGGGTTCCTGGGTGGGTGGTTTCCTGGGTGGGTTCCTTGGTGTGTGGGTGTGTCGGTGGGTTCCTGGGTGGGTGGGTTCCTGGGTGGGTGGGTTTCTGGGTTGGTGGGTTCCTGGGTGGGTTCCTGGGTGGGTGGGCGTGTGGGTGGGTTCCTGGGTGGGTGGATGTGTGGGTGGGTTCCTGGGTGGGTGGGTGTGTGGGTGAGTTCCTGGGTGGGTGGGTGTGTGGGTAGGTTCCTGGGTGGGTGGGTGTGTGATTGAGTTCCTGGGTGGGTGGGTGGGTTCCTGGGTGGGTGAGCGTGTGGGTGGGTTCCTGGGTGGGTGGGTGTGTGGGTGGGTTCCTGGGTGGGTGGGTGTGTGGGTGCGTTCCTGGGTGGTTGGGTGTGTGGATGGATTCATGGGTGGGTGTGTGTGTGGGTGGGTTCCTGGGTGGGTGGGTGTGTGGGTGGGTTCCTGGGTGGGGGGTGTGTGGGTGGGTTCCTGGGTGAGTGGGTGTGGGTGGGTTCCTGGGTGGGTGGGTGTGTGGGTGGGTTCCTGGGTGTGTGGGTGTGTGGGTGGGTTCCTGGGTGGGTGGGTGGGTTCCTGGAAGGGTGGGTGTGTGGGTGGGTTCCTGGGTGGGTGGGTGTGTGGGTGGGTTCCTGGGTGGGTGGGTGTTTGGGTGGGTTCCTGGGCGGGTGGGTGTGTGGGTGGGTTCCTGGGTGGGTGGGTAGGTGTGTGGGTAGGTTCCTGGGAAGATGGGTGGGTTCCTGGGTAGGTGTGTGGGTGGGTGTGTGTGTGGGTGGGTGTGTGGGTGGGTTCCTGGGTGGGTGGGTGTGTGGTTGGGTTCATGGGTGGGTGGGTGTGTGCGTGTGTTCCTGGGTTGGTGGGTGTGTGGGTGGGTTCCTGGGTGGGTGGGTGTGTGTGTGAGTTCCTGGGTCGGTGGGTGTGTGGGTGGGTTCCTGTGTTCCTGGGTGTGTGGGTGGGTTCCTGGGTGGGTGGTTCTGTGGGTTGGTGGGTGTATGGGTGGGTTCCTGGGTGGGTGGGTTCCTGGGTGGGTGTGTTCCTGGGTGGGTGGGTTCCTGGGTGGGTTCCTGGGTGGGCGGGTATGTTGGTAGCATCCTAGGTGGGTGGGTGTGTGGGTGGGTTCCTGGGTTGGTGTGTGGGTGGGTTCTTTGGTGGGAGTGTGGGTGGCTTCCGGGGTGGGTGAGTGGGTGGGTTCCTGGCTGGGTGGGTGTGTGGGTGGGTTCCTGGGTGGATGTGTGGGTGGGTTCTGGGTAGGTGTGTGGGTGGGTGTGTGGGTGGGTTCCTGGGTGGGTGGGTGGGTGTGTGGGTGGGTTCCTGGGTGGGTGAGTGTGTGGGTGGGTTCCTGGGTTTGTGGGTGTGTGGGTGGGTTCTTGGGTGGGTGGGTGTGTTCGTTCCTGGGTGGGTTGGTGTGTGGGTGGGTTCCTGGGTGGGTGGGTGTGTGGGTGGGTTCCTGGGTGGGTGTGGGTGGGTTAATGGGTGGGTGGGTGTGTGGGTGGGTGTGTGGGTGGGTGGGTGTGTGGGTGGGTTCCTGGGTGGGTGGGTGTGTGGGTGGGTTCCTGGGTGGGTGGGTGTGTGGGTGGGTTCCTGGGTGGGTGGGTGTGTGGGTGGGTTCCTGGGTAGGTGGGCGTGTGAGTGGGTTCCTGGGTGGGTGTGTGGGTGGGTTCCTTGGTGGGTGGGTCGGTTCCTGGGTGGGTGGGTGTGGGTGGGTTCCTGGGTGGGTGGGTGTGTGGGTGGGTTTATGGGTGGGTGGGTGTGTGGGTGGGTGTGTGGGTGATTGAGTGGGTGGGTTCCTGGGTTGGTGGGTGTGTGGGTGGGTTCCTGGGTGGATGGGTGTGTGTTGGTTCCTGGGTGGGTGGGTGTGCGGGTGGGTTCCTGGGTGGGTGGGTGTGTGGGTGGGTTCCTGGGTGTGTGGGTGGGTTCCTGGGTGGGTGGGTGCGTGGGGGGGTTCCTGGGTTGGTGAGGGTGTGGGTGGGTTACTGGGTGGGTGAGTGTGTGGGTGGGTTACTAGGTGGGTGGGTGTGTGTGTGGGTGAGTGTGTGGGTGGGTTCCTGGGTGCCTGGGTGTGTGGGTGGGTTCCTGGGTGGGTGGGTGTGGGGGTGGGTGAGTGGGTGGGTGGGTATGTGGGTGGGTTAGTGGGTGGGTGGGTGTGTGGGTGGGTTCCTGGGTGGGTGTGTGGGTGGGTTCCTGGGTGGGTGGGTCGGTTTGTGGGTGGGTTCCTGGGTGTGTGGGTGTGTTGGTGGGTTTTTGGGTGGGTGGGTTCCTGGGTGGATTCCTGGGTGGGTGGGTGTGTGGGTGGGTTCCTGGGTGGGTGGGTGTGTGGGTGGGTTCCTGGGTGGGTGGGTATGTTGATGGGTTCCTGGGTGGGTGGGTTTGTGGGTGGGTTCCTGGGTGGGGGGGTGTGTGGGTTGGTTCCTGGGTGTGTGGGTGGGTTCCTGGGTGGGTGGGTTCCTGAATGGGTGGGTGTTTGGGTGGGTTACTGGGTGGGTGGGTGTGTGGGTGGGTTCCTGGGTGGGTAGGTGTGTGGGTGGGTTACTGTGTAGGTGGGTGGATTACTGGCTGGGTGGGTTACTGGGTGGGTGGGTTACTGGGAGGGTGGGTGGGTTGCTGGATGTGTGGGTGGGTTACTGCGTGTGTGGGTGGGTTATTGGCTTGTGTGGGTGGGTTACTGGGTGGGTGGGTTACTGGGTGGGTGGGTGTGTGAGTGGGTTCCTGGGTGGGTGGGTGTGTGGGTGGGTTACTGGGTGGATGGTTGTGTGGGTGGGTTCCTGGGTGGGTGGGTGTGTGGGTGGGTTACTGGGAAGGTGGGTGGATAACTGGGTGGGTTGGTTACTGGGTGGGTGAGTTACTGGGAGGGTGGGTGGGTTACTGGGTAAGTGGGTGGGTTACTGCTTGTGTGGGTGGGTTATTGGGTGGGTGGGTGGGTTACTGGGTGGGTGGGTGTGTGGGTGGGTTACTGGGTGGGTGGGTGTGTGGGTTGGTTATTGGGTGGGTGGGGTACTGGGTAGGTGAGTGAGTTACTGGGTTGGTGGGTGAGTTTCTTGGTGGGTAGGTGTGTCGGTGGATTACTGGGTGTGTGAGTGGGTTACTGGGTGGGTGGGTGGACAACTGGGTGGGTGAGTGGGTTACTGGGAGGGTGGGTTGCTTGGTGGGTGGGTGTGTGGGTGGGTTACTAGGTAGGTGGGTGGGTTACTGGGTGGGTGGGTGTGTGGGGGTTACTGGGAGATTGGGTGGGTCACTAGGTGGGTTTGTGTGTGGGTGATTTACTTGGTGGGTGTGGGGGTTACAGGGTGGGTGGGTGTGTGGGTGGGATACTGAGTGGGTGTTTGGGTTACTGGGCGGGTGAGTGTGTGGGTGGGTTACTGGGAGGGTGGGTGTGTGGGTGGGTTCCTGGATGGGTGGGTGTGTGGGTGGGTTACTGGGTGAGTGTGTGGGTTATTGGGTGGGTGGGTGATTTACTGGGTGGGTGGGTGTGTAGGTGGGTTACTGGGGGTGTTGGTTGGTTACTGGATGGGTGGGTAGGTTACTGGGTGGGTGGGTGGGTGGGTGGGTGGGTGGGTGGGTGGGTTGGGTGGGTGGGTGGGTGGGTGTGTGGGTGGGTTACTGGGTGGGTGGATGTGTGGGTAGTTATTGGGTGGGTAGGTGTGTGGGAGGGTTACTGGATGTGGGTGTGTGGGTGGGTTACTGGGTGGGTGTGTGAGTGGGTTACTCGGTGGGTGTGTGAGTGGGTTACTGGGTGGATGGATGTGTGGGTGGATTATTGTGTGTGTGTGTGTGTGTGTGTGTGTGTATGTGTGTGAGTGTGTGTGTGTACTCACCTATTTGTACTCACCTATTTGTGGTTGCAGGGGTCGAGTCACAGCTCCTGGCCCCGCCTCTTCGCTGATTGCTACTAGGTCCTCTCTCTCCCTGCCCCATGAGCTCTATCATACCTCGCCTTAAAACTATGTATGGTTCCTGCCTCCACCACATCACTTTCTAGGCTATTCCATGGCCTGACTACTCTATGACTGAAGAAATACTTCCTAACATCCCTTTGATTCATCTGAGTCTTCAACTTCCAATTGTGACCTCTTGTGTCTGTGTCCCATCTCTGGAACATCCCGTCTTTGTCCACCTCGTCTATTCCGCGCAGTATTTTATATGTCGTTATCATGTCTCCCCTGACCCTCCTGGCCTCCAGTGTCGTCAGGCCGATTTCCCTCAACCTTTCTTCATAGGACAATCCCCGTAGCTCTGGGACTAGTCTTGTTGCAAACCTTTGCACTTTCTCTAATTTCTTGACGTGCTTGACTAGGTGTGGATTCCAAACTGGTGCTGCATACTCCAGTATGGGCCTGACGTAGATGGTGTACAGAGTCTTAAACGAATCCTTACTGAGGTATCGGAACGCTATCCGTAGGTTTGCCAGGCGCCCGTATGCTGCAGCAGTTATCTGATTGATGTGCGCCTCAGGAGATATGCTCGTTGTTATACTCACCCCCAGATCTTTTTCCTTTAGTGAGGTTTGCAGTCTTTGGCCATCTAAACTATATTGTGTCTGCGGTCTTCTTTGCCCTTCCCCAATCTTCATGACTTTGCATTTGGCAGGGTTAAATTCAAGGAGCCAGTTGCTGGACCAAGCTTGTAGCCTGTCCAGATCTCTTTGTAGTCCTGCCTGATCCTCGTCCGATTCGATTCTTCTCATTAACTTCACATCGTCTGCAAACAAGGACACTTCTGAGTCTATCCCTTCCGTTATGTCGTTCACGTATACCAAGAACAGCACAGGTCCTAGGACTGACCCCTGTGGAAACCCGCTTGTCACAGGCGCCCACTCTGACACCTCGTCGCATACCATGACTCGTTGTTTCCTCCCTGTCAGATATTCTCTGATCCATTGCAGTGCCTTTCCTGTTATGTGTGCCTGGTCCTCTAGCTTTTGCAGTAACCTCTTGTGAGGAACTGTGTCGAAAGCCTTCTTGCAGTCCAAAAATACGCAGTCGATCCACCCCTCTCTCTCTTGTCTTACTTCTGTCACCTTGTCATAAAACTCTAGTAGGTTTGTGACACAGGATTTTCCTTCCCTGAAACCGTGCTGGTTGTCAATTATACACTTGTTTCTTTCCAGGTGCCCCACCACTCTCCTCCTGATGATCTTCTCCATGACCTTGCATACTATACACGTTAGAGATACAGGTCTGTAGTTTAGTGCCTCATGTCTGTCTCCCTTTTTAAAAATTGGGACTACATTTGCCATTTTCCATACCTCAGGGAGTTGCCCAGTTTCAAATGATGTGTTGAAGATCTTTGTTAATGGCTCACACAATATCTCTGCTCCCTCTTTAAGGACCCATGGAGAGATGTTGTCTGGTCCCACCGCCTTTGAGGTGTCAAGTTCGCATAGCAGCTTCTTCACCTCCTCCTTGGTTATATGTACCTCATCCAGCACTTGCTGGTGTGCCCCCCTGTTCTGATTTCTTGGAGTCCTACTGGTTTCCACTGTAAATACCTCTTTAAATCTTGTGTTGAGCTCCTGACATACCTCTCGGTCGTTTCTTGTGAATTCCCCATCACCCTTCCTCAGTCTGATTACCTGGTCCTTGACTGTTGTTTTCCTCCTGATGTGGCTGTACAACAGCTTCGGGTCAGTCTTTACTTTTGATGCTATGTCATTTTCATATTGTCTCTGAGCCTCCCTTCTTATCTGTGCATATTCGTTTCTGGCTCTTCGGCTGATTTCTTTATTTTCCTGAGTTCTCTGTCTTCTGTACTTTTTCCATTCTCTAGTACACCTAGTTTTTGCCTCCCTACACCTTTGGGTGAACCAAGGACTCGTTCTGTTCTTCCCATTATTTCTGTTTCCCTTGGGAACAAACCTCTCCTCTGCCTCCTTGCATTTTGTTGCTACATAGTCCATCATTTCTTGTACTGGTTTTCCTGTCAGTTCCCTCTCCCACTGAATGTCTTGAAGGAAGTTCCTCATGCCTGAGTAGTTCCCCCTTTTGTAGTTTGGTTTTTCCCAGCCTATTCCTGCTACTCTCTCCACTTGGAGCTCAACTATGTAGTCGAAGCACAGAACCACATGATCACTAGCTCCCAGGGGCCTTTCATACATGATACCCTCGATGTCCGAACTACTCATGGTGAATACAAGGTCCAACCTTGCTGGTTCATCCTCTCCTCTCTCTCTGGTAGTGTCTCTAACATGTTGATGCATGAGGTTCTCCAGTACCACATCCATCATCTTGGCTCTCCATGTTTCGGGACCCCCATGGGGCTCCAGGTTTTCCCAGTCAATCTCCTTGTGATTGAAATCACCCATAACTAGTAACTTTGCTCCCCCCATGTGTGCTCTCCTGGCCACCTCGGCCAGGAGAGCCAGTGTGTGTGTGTGTGTGTGTGTGTGTGTGTGTGTGTGTGTGTGTGTGTGTGTGTGTGTGTGTGTGTGTGTGTGTGTGTGTGTGTGTTTGTGTGTGTGTGTGTGTGTGTGTGTGTGTGTGTGTGTGTGTGTGTGTGTGTCTGTGTGTGTGTGTGTGTATGTATGTATGTATGTATGTGTGTGTGTGTATGTGTGTTTGTGGGTGGGTGGGTGGGTGGGTTACTGGGTGAGTGGATGTGTGGGAGGGTGGGTGTGTGTATGGGTGTGTGGATTACTGGGTGGGTGTGTGGGTTACTGGGTGGGTGTGTAGGTTACTGGGTGGGTGTGTGGGTTACTGGGTGGGTGTGTAGGTTACTGGGTGGGTGTGTGGGTTACTGGGTGGGTGTGTAGGTTACTGGGTGGGTGTGTGGGTTACTGGGTGTGTGTGTGGGTTACTGGGTGGGTGAGTGGGTTATTGGGTGGGTGGGTGAGATACTGGGTGAGTGGGTGGGTTACTGGGTGTGTGGGTTAATGGGTGGGTGTGAATGGCAGGACCATACATCACATCTCGTCTCACTGTCCATTAAAGATGGCATTTATTAAGGGGGGAAATTCCCACTGCACAACACAGGTCCTGAGAGTAAGAACAAGAGGCACAATACCGGGATTGCAACAATACACAAGTAACCCGCACATAAGAGAGAACAAGAGGCACAATACCGGGACTACAACAATACACAAGTAACCCGCACATAAGAGAGAACAAGAGGCACAATACCGGGACTACAACAATACACAAGTAACCCGCACATAAGAGAGGAAAATAAGCTTATGACGACGTTACGGACCGAAACATCGTCATCAGCTTGTCTCTCTCCTGTGAACAAGTTATTGTGTACCAGCGCTAACACTCACATATTTTATGTACAATTTGTATTTTTTATGTTTCTTTCTGCAAGTACATGTACAAGGTATACAAGTACACGTACAAGGTTTACAAGTACACGTGCAAGGTATACAAGTACATGTACAAGGTATAAAAGTACATGTACAGGGTATACAAGTACATGTACAAGGTATTCAAGTACACGTACAAGGTATACAAATACGTGTACAAGGTATACAAGTAATGTACAAAGCATACAAGTGCATGTACAAGGCATACAAGTGCATGTACAAGGCATACAAGTGCATGTACAAGGTATAGAAGTACACATACAAGGTATACAAGTGCATGTACAAGGTATACGAGTACATGTACAAGGTATACAAGTACATGTACAATATATACAAGTACACGTACAAGGTATACAAGTACACGTACAAGGTATACAAGTACATGTACAATATATACAAGTACACGTACAAGGTATACAAGTACACGTACAAGGTATACAAGTACATGTACAAGGTATAAAAGTACATGTAAAAATATACAAGTGCATGTACTAGGTATACAACTACATCTATAAGGTATACAAGTACACGTACAAGGTATACAAGGTACACAAGTACATGTACAAGGTATACAAGTACATGTACAAGTTACACAAGTGCATGTACAAGGTATGCAAGTACATGTACAAGGTATACAAGTACACGTACAGGCATACAAGTACATGTACAAGGTATACAAGTTCCTGTACAAGGTATACAAGTACATGTACAAGGTATACAAGTACCTGTACATGGTATACAAGTACATGTACAAGGTATACAAGTACCTGTACATGGTATACAAGTACCTGTACAAGGTATACAAGTACATGTACAAGGTATACAAGTTCCTGTACAAGGTATACAAGTACATGTACAAGGTATACAAGTACCTGTACATGGTATACAAGTTCCTGTACAAGGTATACAAGTACATGTACAAGGCATACAAGCACATGTACAAGGTATACAAGTACCTGTACATGGTATACAAGTTCCTGTACAAGGTATACAAGTACATGTACAAGGTGTAGAAGTACATGTACAAGGTATGCAAGTACATGTACAAGGTATACAAGTACATGTACAAGGTATACAAGTACATGTACGAGGTATGCAAGTACATGTACAAGGTATACAAGTACATGTACAAGGCATACAAGCACATGTACAAGGTATACAAGTACCTGTACATGGTATACAAGTTCCTGTACAAGGTATACAAGTACATGTACAAGGCATGCAAGTACATGTACAAGGCATACAAGTACATGTACAAGGTATACAAGTACATGTACAATGTATGCAAGTACATGTACAAGGTATACAAGTACATGTACAAGGTATACAAGTACATGTACAATGTATGCAAGTACATGTACAAGGTATACAAGTACATGTACAAGGTTTATTAGTACATGTACAAGGTATACAAGTACATGTACAAGGTATACAAGTACATGTACAAGGTATACAAGTACATGTACAAGGTATACAAGTACATGTACAAGGTATACAGACCATAGCTGACATCTATGACATAATACTATTATATAGAAAGCCGCTTGTTATATTGAGCATTTCGGGCAAATTAGGCCAGTTTTGTCCCAGGATGCGACCCACACAAGTGCACTAACACCCAGGTACCTATTTTACTAATGTGTGAACAATGACAACAGGTGTCCTATGGAAAGAGGTCCTAATGTTTCCAGCCCTACCAGTGATTCGATCCCCGGACCTCGGTGTATGAGCTGAGTGCGCCAGCGTTCCGGCTCACAACAACCACAAGTAAACAATGATGTGAGCAAGTATCAAGGAAACACAACATTACCTGGAAGACTTATGCGTCAGATACTGACGTTATTCGTCAGATACTGACGTTATTCGTCAGATACTGATGTTATGCGTCAGATACTGACGTTATGCGTCAGATACTGACGTTATTCGTCAGATACTGACGTTATGCGTCAGATACTGACGTTATGCGTTAGATACTGACGTTATTCGTCAGATACTGACGTTATGCGTCAGATACTGACGTTAGCATAACAAATAAACTTTTTCTCCTTCCGTCTTGGAGGTGGGAAATACAGTACCTACACTCTGAAGGAAGGGTGGGTCCTGGAGGTGGGAAGTACAGTGTCTGCACTCTGAAGGAAGGGTGGGTTCTGGAGGTGGGAAGCACAGTATCCACACTCTGAAGGTAGGGTGGGTCCTGGAGATGGGAAGTACAGTGTCCTACACTCTGAAGGATGGGTGGGTCCTGGAGGTGGGAAGGATAGTGTCTACACTTTGAAGGAAGGGTGGGTTCTGCAGGTGGGAAGGACAGTGCTTGCACTCTGAAGGAAGGATGGATCCTGGAAGTGGGAAGTACAGTGTCCTACACTCTGAAGGAAGAGTGAATCCTGCAGGTGGGAAGTACAGTGTCCTACAATCTCTGTGTGTGTGTGTGTGTGTGTGTGTGTGTGTGTGTGTGTGTGTGTGTGTGTGTGTGTGTGTGTGTGTGTGTGTGTGTGTGTGTGTGTGTGTGTGTGTGTGTGTGTGTGTGTGTGTGTGTGTGTATGTGACTCAACAATCAATATTTGCACCAATAACTCATTACAGTTGTGACCGGGTGTGGAAGTGTGAATTGTTCATTACTCTATAATTTGTTCATGATTGTAGCCATGTATAAACGTAAGTAACCATTCTTACAGAATTCTTTACCTTTGTAACTTGTGAGCTCATTACCTTTGTACCTAGTTCAGCTATCAAAACTTTGGGGGCCCAGTCCCTGGACCCATTACGTACCTCTGTTCTGTAAATACCTTTGTAACTTGTCATGATTGTGACCAGACCTACCTGGAGTTCATTACCTTTGTAAATTGTGAGTTCATTACCTTTGTTAATTGTGAGTTCATTGCCTCTGTAACTTGCTCAGCTATCAAAACTTTGGAGTCCAGTCCCTGGACCAATTATGTACATCTGTAATCTTTTGACTACCGCCCACAGGATGGGTATGGGGTGCATAATAAACATATTAAACTAACTACAATCTGAAGAAAGGGTGGATCCTGGCGGTGTTAAGTACAGTGTCCTACACTCTGAAGGAAGGGTGGATCCTGGAGGTGGGAAGTACAGTATCTACACTCTGAAGGAAGGGTGGGTCCTGGAGGTGGGAAGTACAGTACCTACACTCTGAAGGAAGGGTGGGTCATGGAGGTGGGAAGTACAGAGTCTACACTCTGAAGGAAGGGTGGGTCCTGGAGGTGGGAAGTACAGTACCTACACTCAGAAGGAAGGGTGGATCCTGGAGGTGGGGAGTACAGTGTCCTACACTCTGAAGGAAGGGTAGGTCCTGGAGGTGGGAAGCACAGTGTCCTACACTCTGAAGGAAGGGTGGGTCTTGGAGGTGGGAAGTACAGTACCTACACTCTGAAGGAAGGGTGGGTCCTGGATGTGGGAAGTACAGTGTCTACACTCTGAAGGAAGGGTGGGTCCTGGAGGTGGGAAGTACAGTATTCACACTCTGAAGGTAGGGTGGGCCCTGGAGGTGGGAAGTACAGTGTCTACACTGAAGGAAGGATGGGTCCTGGAGGTGGGAAGCACAGTGTCCTACACTCTGAAGGAAGGGTGGGTCCTGGAGGTGGGAAGTACAGTGTCCTACACTCTGAAGGAAGGGTGGATCCTGGAGGTGGGAAGTTCAGTGTCCTACACTCTGAAGGAAGGGTGGGTCTTGGAGGTGGGAAGTACAGTACCTACACTCTGAAGGAAGGGTGGGTCCTGGAGGTGGGAAGGACAGTGTCTACACTCTGAAGGAAGAGTGGGTTCTGGAGGTGGGAAGGACAGTACCTACATTCTGAAGGAAGGGTGGGTCCTGGAGGTGGGCAGTACAGTACCTACACTCTGAAGGAAGGGTGGGTCCTGGAGGTGGGAAGTACAGTACTTACACTCTGAAGGAAGGGTGGATCCTGGAGGTGGGAAGTACAGTACCTACCCTCTGAAGGAAGGGTGGGTCCTGGAGGTGGGAAGTACAGTACCTACACTCTGAAGGAAGGGTGAGTCCTGTAAGTGGGAAGGACAGTACCTACACTCTGAAGGAAGGGTGGGTCCTGGAGGTGTTAAGTACAGTTCCGACACTCTGAAGGAAGGGTGGGTCCTGGAGGTGGGAAGTACAGTACCTACACTCTGAAGGAAGGGTGAGTCCTGTAGGTGGGAAGGACAGTACCTACACTCTGAAGGAAGGGTAGGTCCTGGAGGTGGGAAGTATAGTTCCTACACCCTGAAGGAAGGGTGGGTCCTGGAGGTGGGAAGTACAGTGTCCTACACTCTGAAGGAAGGGTGGGTCCTGGAGGTGGGAAGTACAGTGTCCTACACTCTGAAGGAAGGGTGGGTCTTGGAGGTGGGAAGTACAGTACCTGCACTCTGAAGGAAGGGTGGGTCCTGGAGGTGGGAAATACAGTGTCTACACTCTGAAGGAAGGGTGGGTTCTGGAGGTGGGAAGTATAGTATCCACACTCTGAAGGTAGGGTGGGTCCTGGAGGAGGGAAGTACAGTGTCTACACTGAAGGAAGGGTGGGTCCTGGAGGTGGGAAGGATGTAGACAGCCTGTACTGTCAGAACACACAGCCTAGCCGTCTGCTCTGACTAGTTCATATTTCACGGCATTTAGGTGCTGCCCTCTGTAGGCTCACCCAGGTCAGTGGGAGGCTGAGCCCATTCACCCTCACTCCTAGGCCGACCGACTTGATAGACACAAGTGCTCCCCCTCCACAGACTGGCTTGCGGTCACTCCCTCACACTGCCCGTTGTGTACTCACTCCTATCCAATTAAAGCCAAACTAGTCCACGGCCGTATCATTGCTACCTACGCTACCTTCATCGGCACTAAACCGCTATTCAGCAGTAAGAACAGCAATAACAGTGGTGACAGTGGAGTCAGCGGCATTGTGAGCCTCTTCAGGGTGGAGAGGTCGACGCCCGTCAACACCATCGGTCGATGCCAGTCAACATCATCCGTCGTCATCCAATGCACCTGCTGGCCTAAAGAGTTATCTGTTACTCCCAGTGTCTTGACGGGTCCTGAGATAGATCTTCGTCCTAGATTTTTCCCACAAAATCTGGACATAGGCGTCACGGCGTCATCTCCAGCCTTAGCAGTCACGTGTTCACCTCATCACCCTCTCTACAGCCCTTCAACACTCTCCAGCACCATTCTCCTGCCTCCTACAGCGTCCCTACGCCCTTCTCAGCTACAAGAAGTAGAGGTGAGGTCGTTTAGTGTGTTGGCTTCGTGTGGCTCCACGCATGACCACGAGGCAGCTCTGGGGTTGGTTGATACCCTAGGCAGTGTGTAAACACACCAGCCCTCTCTACAGCCTTCTCTGCTAGGCAACGACGTCCACCTCGCCGTCCATGTGTGTTGTGTTCTTCCCAGTTTCCTCCAAGAAGTTCTACCTGGCTTAACCACGTGGGAACCCAGTTGGCTTAGCCCCTAAGTTCTAAAAATATTTATATAATTACATGATGTTGTCCACCCTGACTCCATTATCGACTAGCTATACAATGTGTGCGCATTTATACCCATTTCTGCAAGCAAACAATTAGCATAACTAGCGTAGGTGTCAGACAAGTCAGTAGGTACATCAATGTCACAGAAATGTACTGTTGTCCTGGGTCGCAGGCCATAAGTATGGAGCCTTACTGGGCCGTCTTCCATATCAGTAGTAGTGGGAGAAGGGATAGACGGGTTGTCCCTAGCATTGGTCTGATTGTGGCGTTGCAACGCACGCGACTCCAGCTCTGCTTCGGCCTGCACATGGTCCACATACTTCATGTGATCAAGGTGGGCTTCCTTGATAGTTCCCGCAGCAATCTCCCTCACTTCGAACTTATTGCCACGGAGCTGTCGTAGGACACGGTAAGGACCCACAAATTTTGGGACAAGTTTGTGCATACCTGGGGTCTGCACTGGGTTGAGCAACATAACTTTGCAACCTGGTTCCACTTTGCTTTCCTTGGTGCGGGCATTGCGCTCAGACGTGAACCTATCAGTAGCTTTCATAAGGTTCTCTCGTACCTGCTAGAAGACAAGCTGCATTGTCCGCATCTTTACTACACTGGGGTTATCAGTATCATAAGTAGGTCTAGGTGGAGCAAACAGAATTTCATATGGTAAGCGCTTGTCATAGCCATACAAAGCAAAATGAGGTGTCTCACCGATCGAGCTGTTGAGGGAGGAATTTAATGTACAGTGAACATCTGGGATAGCCTCATCCCGTGTAGTACAACTTGGGTTAACGGTTACCCTGAGCACCTCCAGGACTTTGTGATTTGTACGTTCAGCAAGACCATTACTCGCAAGGTGGTGTGGAGCTACTGGCGCTTGGTGAATGTTAAATCTGGAGCAAAGATCCTCCAGTATGGCATTTATGAACTCAGACCCATTGTCTGACAGAAGGACACGTGGGCAGGTATGACGAAGAACAACATGCTCACGGAAAGCACTAGCGACCGTTTCGGCGGTTTTATCAGGAATGGGTACTAATTCACTGTACCGCGTCAAGTTATCTACCATTACAAGCAGGTGCTTATTTGCCTTCTCCGAGGTCGAGAAGTTCGTCAACAGGTCGACAGAAGTTCTCTCCCAGGGCTCCTTTGTAATGGGATACTTTAGAATGGGGTTAGGACCTGTAATGGTACCCTTGTGCTGTAGGCAAACAACACACTGGTGTACATGCTTGGCAATGTCCACTGCCATCTTAGGCCAGAAATATTTCATTCGTGCCTGTTTGATACTGCGGTCCTTCCCGGGGTGCGCTACACCTGGGACATTGTGGATCAACCTAAGAGTAGCTGGTATCATGGACTCCGGTATCACCAGTTGGTATATGGTTCTGCCGGGGTCCACCAGCTGTGCAACACGGCACAGTACTCCTTGGTTGACCACCAAATCCTTCAGTGGAACGGGAGACTTGACCTGTAAGTCAACGTCCTCCTTGGTCAGGAAACGAAGGACTGGAGACCACACAGGGTCCTGTCGTTGGGCTCTCTCGAGATCCTCAACAGAGAACGAGTTGCCGACACTCACGAATGTTATATGCCTCGACAGGGCATCAGCTACAACATTTTGCTTACCTGGGACATAGCAAATTTCAGGGTTGTAGTCATTGAACGTGAGCAACCACCAAGCATGCTTTCCCGAGAGGTTCTTATTCGCAAAAAGGGCCAATAAGGGTAGATGATCTGTGTAAATCTTGATAGGATAATGATAGATGATATCCCGAAAATGACTCAGGGCCCATACAATGGCTGAAGCTTCTAGCTCTGTCACTGAATAATTGACTTCCGCTTTAGTAAGGACACGGCTAGCATAGGCAATAGGCTGTTGCTTACCATTAGATTCCTGTGACAAGACTGCACTGATGCCAACTTTGCTGGCATCAGTCGTCAAGGTAAATGCCTTGGTGAAATCAGGGAATCTAAGGGTTGGGGCTGATGTTAACTTGTTCTTAAGAATGACAAAAGCTCGTTCCTGATCGCACGTCCACTCAAAAGGGGCATCCTTCTTGAGTAAGCGTGTCAGGGGTGTAGCAATGGTGGAGAAACCTGCGATAAAGGTGCGGTAGAAACCCGCCAGGCCTATGAAGGACCGGACTGCATCCGCCGTCATGGGTCTGAGGAATTTCTGCACGGCCGAGATTTTAGACTCGTCCGTCTTTATGCCATTCTGAGTCACTACGTGACCCAGAAATTTTATTTCCTTCCGGAGGAAATGACATTTGGAGAGCTTTACCTTAAGGTTTGCCTGAGCTAGCCTGTCCAATACCCTGTCAAGTTTCTCGAGATGTGACGGGACATCTTGCGACATGACTGTGAGATCATCTAGGTAGACCATGAGCGTGCCACCTAGGAGGGTACGGAAAATTGTCGTCATCAAACGACTAAACGTGATTGGGCTTCTGCGCAAGCCGAAGGGCATCCTCCTGAACTGGTAATGACCAGTTGGCGTAGAGAAAGCTGTCAACTCTTTGCTCTCATCATCGAGGGGGATCTGCCAGAACCCTTGAAGAAGGTCAAGAGTTGAAAAGACCTTATTATCGCCGATGTTCTGCAACAGGTTGTTCAGAACTGGCAACGGAAAGCGGTCTGGGATCGTACATGCATTCAGTTTCCTGTAATCGATAACAGGGCACCAGGTTCCATCTTTCTTGGGGACCAGAATAAGGGGAGCATTCCACGGGGAAGTGGACTCCTCAATAACTCCATCACGGAGCATCCGTGTAATGAGTTCTTCGGCGAAGACTCTTTGCGCATGTGGATCCTAAGGTCTGCCATGGTTTTGAACCCTATGAGCAGGTCACCAGGGAAAACAATACTATCTATGACTAAGAATTTTGCGGACAGCTTGTGACCCTGGACCGCAAATTCTAACGTTGTACGACCACAAACCATCAGCAGATTACCTGAGACTCCTCTCAAGGTCTGAATGACAGACGGCTCTGTCAACATGGCCGCGTGAAGGCCAATGTCTCGGAAAAGAGTGGAGCGGACAATGTTAACCACTGAACCTGTATCTAGGAAAAGCTGGACAGGCTTATGGTGGACAGTGGACTCGATGAGCGGTCCACAAGGGTTGTCATACCGAACATGAAGGCATGACAGGCCGACGAAATCCCTGGAGTCACAGCTGCTTGACGCTCGACGCTTGTTGACGAGGCTCGACCTGGAAGGTACGGTACGAGTCTCGGCAACAACGTCAAGACACTCTGTTTCCTCACTGTCGGCAAGCGTATCACTGCCCAGGGCGGTGAACGCATTGCGGACAGGGACGGAATACAGCGACTCCGACAGGGTTACTATGTCTTTCGCTGGTTTCGCGGACGCGCCTCTTCCCCCGAACTAGTGGAAGGGCTTCTACTAGCACGTGCATTGTGCGACGACTGCTTGCTCCACTCAGCTGACAGCATACTTCGCAGCTTGTTACACTCATTGGAGGTATGACTGGATGTATTGTGGTACATACAGACTCCTTCGCGAGACTGAGCATGGGGACGGTGACGGTTACTTTGATACTGAGCGTGGGAACGGTTACGGTTACTTTGATACTGAGCATGGGGACGGTGACGGTTACTTTGCGGGGACTTAGGAAGTACAGTTCCTACACTCTGAAGGAAGGGTGGGTCCTGAAGGTGGGAAGTACAGTGTCCTACACTCTGAAGGAAGGGTGGGTCCTGGAGGTGGGAAGTACAGTGTCCTACACTCTGAAGGAAAGGTGGGTCTTGGAGGTGGGAAGTACAGTACCTACACTCTGAAGGAAGGGTGGGTCCTGGAGGTGGGAAGTACAGTGTCTACACTCTGAAGGAAGGGTGGGTCCTGGAGGTGGGAAGGACAGTGTCTAGACTCTGAAGGAAGGGTGGGTCCTGGAGGTGGGCAGTACAGTACCTACACTCTGAAGGAAGGGTGGGTTCTGGAGGTGGGAAGTACAGTACCTACACTCTGAAGGAAGGGTGGGTCCTGGAGATGGGAAGTACAGTACTTACACTCTGAAGGAAGGGTGGATCCTGGAGGTGGGAAGTACAGTACCTACCCTCTGAAGGAAGGGTGGGTCCTGGAGGTGGGAAGTACAGCACCTACACTCTGAAGGAAGAGTGGGTCCCGGAGGTGGGAAGTACAGTACCTACACTCTGAAGGAAGGGTGAGTCCTGTAGGTGGGAAGGACAGTACCTACCCTCTGAAGGAAGGGTGGATCCTGGAGGTGGGAAGTACAGTACCTACCCTCTGAAGGAAGGGTGGGTCCTGGAGGTGGGAAGTACAGCACCTACACTCTGAGGGAAGAGTGGGTCCTGGAGGTGGGAAGTACAGTACCTACACTCTGAAGGAAGGGTGAGTCCTGTAGGTGGGAAGGACAGTACCTACACTCTGAAGGAAGGGTGGGTCCTGGAGGTGGGAAGTACAGTACCTACACTCTGAAGGAAGGGTGGGTCCTGGAGGTGGGAAGTACATTACCTACACTCTGAAGGAAGGGTGGGTCCTGGAGGTGGGAAGTAGTGTCCTACACTCTGAAGGAAGGGTGGGTCCTGGAGGTGGGAAGGACAGTGTCTACACTCTGAAGGATGGGTGGTCCTGGAGGTGGGAAGTACAGTGTCCTACACTCTGAAGGAAGGGTGGGTCCTGGAGGTGGGCAGTACAGTACCTACACTCTGAAGGAAGGGTGGGTCCTGGAGGTGGGAAGTACATTACCTACACTCTGAAGGAAGGGTGGGTCCTGGAGGTGGGAAGTACAGTACTTACACTCTGAAGGAAGGGTGGATCCTGGAGGTGGGAAGTACAGTACCTACACTTTGAAGGAAGGGTGGGTCCTGGAAGTGGGAAATACAGTACCTACACTCTGAAGGAAGGGTGGGTCCTGGAGGTGGGAAGTACAGTACCTACACTCTGAAGGAAGGGTGAGTTCTGGAGGTGGGAAGGACAGTGTCTACACTCTGAAGGAAGGGTGGTCCTGGAGGTGGGAAGTACAGTGTCCTACATTCTGAAGGAAGGGTGGGTCCTGGAGGTGGGCAGTACAGTACCTACACTCTGAAGGAAGGGTGGATCCTGGAGGTGGGAAGTACAGTACCTACACTCTAAAGGAAGGGTGGGTCCTGGAGGTGGGAAGTACAGTGCCTAAACTTTCATGGCAACCTATCTATGGATATTGCCTTTTTCATAAGATGACATAGGCCATGAACCCTCTCTCTGTGGCTCTCTCTCTCTCCCTCTCTCTCCCTCTCTTTGTTTTCCTTTGTCCCTTTTAACAGTCCACACAGCCAGCCGTTCAACAAAAGCAAAATCTGTCTCCTCTAAGTTTTCATTTTCATAACAATGTACTGTAGTAACCTGGTGTCCAACGTTAGAATATATCTAAGCTCAAGAATTATACTCCATAGGTATCATAACACCGAAACGAGATCACATATATATGCCGAGTAGAGTCAAAATATGTCTAGTGCACTCTGTATATTTGGAGTGCACTTAAAATGTCGAGTGCATTCTGCCTAAATACGTTCATTGCACTTTAAATATGTCGAGTGCACTTTAAGTAAGTCGAGTGCACTCTTAAATATGTCGAGTGCACTTTAAATATGTCGAGAGCACTCTAGATATGTCGAGTACACTCTAAATATGTCGAGTGCACTCATAATAAATGCCACAATAAGACACATCACCGTGGAGTACAAATTCTACGGAATAATACAAGTGTTAGTACCAACATGTTTGAGAGTAACCCGTGAAGAGGTCTCTCATACACTATCATCTATATTAACCCCATTATTGTAGATGCTTCTAAATGTGAACCATCAACTGATTTAGAAAATGAAAGACTGCTGTTGGTTTAAAGGGAGGAGAATCAAAAGCGGTAATTTTGACTTCGCAGACTGGCATCCCTGGCTCCTCCATTCATGCTCTGTAATTGTAGCTTGCACTGTGCCACCTATTACAAAACTCCAGGTTGATTCATTATTTTTATTGATTGGTTTATGTTTGATTGTCGGGGTAATCAATGAGGGAGGAGTTGGTGGGTAGTGGCTAGGCTCTGGGGTTGGTGAGGTTGGGTTAGGTGTGAGATGTGAAGTGTTGATGGTAGAGAGAGAAGCAACAGCTGCCACCAGCCACTAGGATAGTGCTGCAGGAGGGGACATCCCCTTTAAACGTTTTACAAGACTTATCGCCCCTGGATTTCACGTGGAATTCTCGGGGTAACGTACGATTGTGTGTACTCGCCTATATGTGGTTTCAGGGGTCGATTCACAGCTCCTGGCCCCGATCTGTGTGTTTGTAGAGGTCGAGTCCCAACTCCTGTGTATGTTTATACGTGTGTACTCACCGCGTTGTGTGTGGGAGTCGAGTTTAGCTCCCTGCCCAGCCTCCTAGACCAATTTGAGCGGCATCACTGACTTCTGGCCTATTATGCCTCATCGATGTATCTCACTCTTCTGGCTGTGTATTAATTTAAGTTGCCCAAGTCACTCCATTTGTCAATCACCCTAAAACTAAAGAAAAACTTCTTAAATCCCTGTCTCATCTTCGTTTTCAGTTTCCACCAGTCTTCCCTGGATCCTGGTCTTAATTCAATCTGTAGCAGGTTATGCTTGACTGTGTGCGTTCACCCAACCAGTTACTAGGCCAACCTACCTGCGCTTAACATGACTGATGGTGCGAGGCTCGCAGCCCCACAGCATGCACACACACACACACACATACATACACACACACACACACACACACACACACACACACACACACACCCACACACACACACACACACACACACACACACACACACACACACATGCACACACACCTAGTTAGGAAGCATTTCTTCAGTCATAGAGTAGTCAGGAAGTGGAACAGACTGGCGAGTGATGTAGTGGAGGCAGGAACCATACATAGCTTTAAGAAGAGGTATGATAACGCTCATGGAGCAGGGAGAGAGAGAACCTAGTAGCGTTCAGTGAAGAGGCGAGGCCAGGAGCTGAATCTCGACCCCTGCAACTACAATTAGGTGAGTACAATTAGATGAATACACACACACACACACACACACACACACACACACACACACACAAACACACACACACACACACACACACACACACACCCCCACACACACCCACACACACACAAACACACACACACACACACACACACACACACACACACACACACACACACACACGCACGCACGGGCGAAAGGGACTACTTAGTAGGAACAATCCAGTCTGAGGGACATAAGGTGATAATTGCAGTAATGTACAACCCACCACAGAACTGCAGGAAGCCAAGAGAAGAATACGATGAGAGCAACAGAGCAATGGTCGACACACTAGCCGAGGTGGCCAGGAGAGCACACATGGGGGGAGCAAAGTTACTAGTTATGGGGGATTTCAATCACAAGGAGATTGACTGGGAAAACCTGGAGCCCCATGGGGGTCCCGAAACATGGAGAGCCAAGATGATGGACGTGGTACTGGAAAACCTCATGCATCAACATGTTAGAGACACTACCAGAGAGAGAGAAGAGGATGAACCAGCAAGACTGGACCTTGTATTCACCTTGAGTAGTTCTGACATCGAGGATATCATGTATGAAAGGCCCCTGGGAGCTAGAGATCATGTGGTTCTGTGCTTCGACTACATAGTTGAGCTCCAAGTGGAGAGAGCAGCAGGAATAGGGTGGGAAAACCAAACTACAAAAGGGGAACTACTCAGGCTTGAGGAACTTCTTTCAAGACATTCAGTGGGAGAGGGAACTGACAGGAAAACCAGTACAAGAAATGATGGACTATGTGGCAACAAAATGCAAGGAGGCAGAGGAGAGGTTTGTTCCCAAGGGAAACAGAAATAATGGGAAGAACAGAACGAGTCCTTGGTTCACCCAAAGGTGTAGGGAGGCAAAAACTAGGTGTACTAGAGAATGGAAAAGGTACAGAAGACAGAGAACTCAGGAAAATAAAGAGATTAGCCGAAGAGCCAGAAACGAATATGCACAGATAAGAAGGGAGGCTCAGCGGCAATACTAAAATGACATAGCATCGAAAGTCAAGACTGACCCGAAGCTGTTGTACAGCCACATCAGGAGGAAAACAACAGTCAAGGACCAGGTAATCAGACTGAGAAAGGGTGATGGGGAATTCACAAGAAACGACCGGGAGGTATGTCAGGAGCTCAACACAAGATTTAAAGAAGTATTTACAGTGGAAACCAGTAGGACTCCAGGAAATCAGAGCAGGGGGGTGCACCAGCAAGTGGTGGATGAGGTACATATAACCAAGGAGGAGGTGAAGAAGCTGCTATGTGAACTTGACACCTCAAAGGCGGTGGGACCAGACAACATCTCTCCGTGGGTCCTTAAAGAGGGAGCAGAGATATTGTGTGTACCGTTAACAAAGATCTTCAACACATCATTTGAAACTGGGCAATTCCCCGAGGTATGGAAGATGGCAAATGTAGTCCCAATTTTTAAAAAGGGAGACAGACATGAGGCACTAAACTACAGACCTGTATCTCTAACGTGTATAGTATGCAAGGTCATGGAGAAGATCATCAGGAGGAGAGTGGTGGAGCACCTGGAAAGAAACAAGTGTATAATTGACAACCAGCATGGTTTCAGGGAGGGAAAATCCTGTGTCACAAACCTACTAGAGTTTTATGACAAGGTGACAGAAGTAAGACAAGAGAGAGAGGGGTGGATCGACTGCATTTTCTTGGACTGCAAGAAGGCCTTCGACAGAGTTCCTCACAAGAGGTTACTGCAAAAGCTAGAGGATCAGGCACACATAACAGCAAAGGCACTGCAATGGATCAGAGAATACCTGACAGGGAGGCAACAACGAGTCATGGTACGTGACGAGGTGTCAGAGTGGGGGCCTGTGACAAGCGAGGTTCCACAGGGGTCAGTCCTAGGACCTGTGCTGTTCTTGGTATATGTGAATGACATAACGAAAGGGATAGACTCAGAAGTGTCCTTGTTTGCGGACGATGTGAAGTTAATGAGAAGAATCAAATCGGATGAGGATCAGGCAGGACTACAAAGAGACCTGGACAGGCTACAAGCAACTGGCTCCTTGAGTTTAACCCTGCCAAATGCAAAGTCATGAAGATTGGGGAAGGGCAAAGAAGACCGCAGACACAATATAGTTTAGATGGCCAAAGTCTGCAAACCTCACTCAAGGAAAAAGATCTGGGGGTGAGTATAACACAGAGCATATCTCCCGAGGCACACATCAATCAGATAACTGCTGCAGCATACGGGCGCCTGGCAAACCTACGGATAGCGTTCCGATACCTCAGTAAGGATTCGTTCAAGACTCTGTATACCATTTAAGTCAGGCTCATACTGGAGTATGCAGCACCAGTTTGGAATCCACACCTAGTCAAGCACGTCAAGAAATTAGAGAAAGTGCAAAGGTTTGCAACAAGACTAGTCCCAGAGCTACGGGGATTGTCCTACGAAGAAAGGTTGAGGGAAATCGGCCTGACGACACTGGAGGCCAGGAGGGCCAGGGGAGACATGATAACGACATATAAAATACTGCGCGGAATAGACGAGGTGGACAAAGACGGGATGTTCCAGAGATGGGACACAGACACAAGAGGTCACAATTGGAAGTTGAAGACTCAGATGAATCAAAGGGATGTTAGGAAGTATTTCTTCAGTCATAGAGTAGTCAAGCCGTGGAATAGCCTAGAAAGTGAAGTAGTGGAGGCGGGAACCATACATAGTTTTAAGGCGAGGTATGATAAACCTCATGGAGCAGGGAGAGAGAGGACCTAGTAGCAATCAGCGAAGAGGCGGGGCCAGGAGCTATGACTCGACCCCTGCAACCACAAATAGGTGAGTACAAATAGGTGAGTACACACACACACACACACACACACACACACACACACACACACACACACACACACACACACACACAGGGGGGACTTGATGACGCCATACAAAATACTGAGAGGAATTGACGAGGTGGACAAAGACAGGATGTTCCAGAGATCGGACACAGTAACAAGGGGACACAGTTGGAAGTTGAACACACAGATGAATCACAGGGATGTTAGGAAGTATTTCTTCAGCCACAGAGTAGTCAGGAAGTGGAATAGTTTGAGAAGCGATGTAGTGGAGGCAGGATCCATACATAGCTTTAAGCAGAGGTATGATAAAGCTCACGGTTCAGGGAGAGTGACCTAGTAGCGACCAGTGAAGAGGCAGGGCCAGGAGCTAGTGCTCGACCCCTGCAACCTCAACTGGGTGAGTACAACTAGATGAGTACACACACACACACAGTATAGGCTAGGTAGACAAAGACTACAGACCTCACTCAAGGAGAAAGATCTTGGGGTGACAATAACACCGAGCACGTCTCCGGAGGCACACATCAACCAGATAACTGCTGCAGCATATGGGCGCCTGGCAAACCTGAGAATAGCGTTCCGATACCTTAATAAGGAACCGTTCAAGACACTGTACACTGTGTACGTCAGGCCCATACTGGAGTATGCAGCACCAGTTTGGAACCCACACCTGGTCAAGCACGTCAAGAAGTTAGAGAAAGTACAAAGGTTTGCAACAAGGCTAGGTCCGGAGCTCAGGAGAATATCCTACGATGAAAGGTTGAGGGAAATCGGACTGACGACACTGGAGGACAGGAGGGTCTGGGAAGACATGATAACGACATACATGATACTGCGGGGAATAGATAAGGTAGACAGAGACAGGATGTTCCAGAGAGGTAACACAGAAACAAGGGGTCACAGTTGGAAGCTGAAGACTCAGACGAGTCACAGGGATGTTAGGAAGTATTCCTTCAGTCATAGAATCGTCAGGAAGTGGAATAGCCTAGCAAGTGACGTAGTGGAGGCAGGAACCATACATAGCTTTAAGACGAGGTATGACAAAGCTCAGGAAGCAGAGAGAGAGAGAGGACCTAGTAGCGATCAGTGAAGAGGCGGGGCCAGGAGCTGAGTCTCGACCCCTGCAACCACAATTAGGTGAGTACACACACACACACACGCACACACACACACACACACACACACACACACACACACACACACACACACACACACACACACACACACACACACACACACACACACACACACACACACACACACACAGGAATGATAACAGATACCATCTTTCCAAAGGGATATAAGATCCTGAGGAAAGACAGAGGTAACAGAGGGGGTGGATTTTGATGAGCTGGAGAGAGGTGACAGAGGAGAAGCGAAAGACTACATAATAGGAACACTTCATTCTGGACGTCCCAAGGTGGTAATTGCAGTGATGTATAACCCACCACAAAACAGCAGGAGGCCAAGGCAAGAGTATGATCAGAGTAATAGAGCGATGGTTGACACACTGGCTGAAGTGGCCGGAAGGGCTCATGTGAGCAGGGCAAAGCTGCTGATTATGGGTGATTTCAACCACAAGGAAATCGACTGGGAGAACCTGGAGCCATATGGGGGTCCAAGAAACGTGGAGGGCTAAGATGATGAAGGTGGCACTGGAAAAACCTCATGTACCAACACGAAAAGGACACTACCAGAGAGAGAGGAGAGGATGAACCAGCAAGACTGGACCTAGTAGTCTCCTTGAGTAGTGCAGATATTGAGGACATCACATGTGAAAGACCCCTCGGCGCCATGGTTCACGTGGTTCTGAGCTTTGAATGCATAGTAGAGTTACAAGTGGAGAGGGAAGCAGGAAAGGTAGGATGAATGAAGACAAACTACAACAGAGGAGACTACACAGGCATAAAGAATTTCCTGAACGGGATTCAGTGGGACAGAGAGCTGGCAGGGAAGTCAGTAAATGAGATGATGAAATGTGTGACAACAATATGCAAGGAAGCTGAGGAGAGGTTTGTACCCAAGGGTAACAGAAATAAGGAGAAAGCCAGGATAAGCCCTTGGTTCACAAAAAGGCGTAGAGAGGCCAAAACCAAGTGTGCTAGAGAATGGGAGACGTATAGAAGGCAAATTACCCAGGAGAGTAAGGAGAGAAGTAGTAGAACCAGAAATAAATATGCACAGTTAAGAAGGGAGGCCCAGCGACAAAACGAAAATGACATAGCAGGAAAGCAAAATCTGACCAGAAGCTGTTATACAGCCACATCAAGAGGAAAATAACAGTCAAGGACCAGGTAATCAGGATGAGGAAGGAAGGAGGGGAGATCACAAGAAACGACCGAGAAGTATGTGAGGTGTTCAACATGAGATTCAAAGAAGTGCTCACAGAGGAGACAGAAGGGACTCCAGAAAGACATCAAGTGTTGGACACAATACATACATACAACCGAGGAAGAAGTGAAGAGGCTGCTAAGCAAGCTAGATACCTCAAAGGCGATGGGGCCGGATAACATCTCTCCATGGATCCTGAGAAAGGGAGCAGAGGTGCTATGTGTACCACGAATAACAGTCTTCAACACATCTATCAAAACAGGGCGACTACCTGAGGTATGGAAGACAGCAAATGTAGTCCCAATTTTTTAAAAAAGGAAACAAACACGAAGCATTAAATTACAGACCAGTGTTACTGACAACCAGCACGGTTTCAGGGATGGGAAATCCTGTCACAAACCTACTGGAGTTCTATGACAGGGTGACAGTGGTAAGACAGGAGAGAGAGGGGTGGGTAGATTTCATTTTCTTGGACTGTATGAATGCTTTTGACACAGTTCCATGCAAGAGATTTGTGCAAAAGCTAGAGGACCAGGCAGGGATAACAGGGAAGGCACTGCAATGGATCAGGGAATACCTGTCAGGAAGATAACAGCGGGTCATGGTACGTGGCGAGATGTCAGAGTGGACGCCAGTGACAAGCGGGGTTCCACAGGGATCAGTCCTAGGACCAGTGCTGTTTCTGGTATTTGTGAACGACATGACGGAAGCAACAGACTCCGAAGTATCCCTGTTTGCAGATGATGTGAAGTTGATGAGAAGAATTCAATCGGACGAGGACCAGGCAGAACTACAAAGGAATCTGGACAGGCTGCAGACCTGGTCCAGCAACTGGCTCCTGGAGTTCAGCCCCACCAAGTGCAAAGTCATGAAGATTGGGGAAGGGCAAAGAAGACTTTAGATGGAGTACAATCTAGGAGGCCAGAGACTACAAACCTCACTCAAGGAAAATGATATTAGAGAGAACATAACACCGGGGACATTTCCTGAGGCGCACATCAACCAAATAACTGCTACAGCTTATGGGCGCCTAGAAAACCTAAGAACAGCATTCCGACATCTTAATAAGGAATCTTTCAGGACCCTGTACACTGTGTACGTTAGGCCCATACTGGAATATGCAGCGCCAGTTTGAACCTACACCTAGCCAAGCACGTAAGGAAACTAGATAAAGTGCATAGGTTTGCAACAAGACTAGTCTGGGAGCTAAGGGGTATGTCCTACGAGGAGACCTTAAGGGAAATCGACCTGACGACACTGGAGGACAGGAGAGATAGGGGGGATATGATAACGACATATAAAATACTGAGAGGAATCGACAAGGTGGACAAAGGCAGGATGTTCCGAAGATTGGACACAGTAACAAGGGGACACAGTTGGAAGTTAAAGACACAGATGAATCACAGGGATGTTAGGAAGTACTTCTTCAGCCACAGAGTAGTCAGTAAGTGGAATAGTTTGGGAAGCGATGTAGTGGAGGCAGGATCCATACATAGCTTTAAGCAGAGGTATGATAAAGCTCACGGTTCAGGGAGAGTGACCTAGTAGCGATCAGTGAAGAGGCGGGGCCAGGAGCTCGGACTCGACCCCCGCAACCTCAACTAGGTGAGTACAACTAGGCGAGTACACACACACACAAAAAAAGTCAAATGTCTATTGACAAGTGCCTTTGATAACTAGCAACTAACTAACTAATGTGATTCTCAAGAAAAAATGAAAAGACCGTCATGCGTGATTTTGAGAATTCAGTTACGATGTGACTTTTTTTTTGTTTTTTTTTTTTTTATATTTTTTTTTTTTTTTTTTTTATTTTTTTGTGTGTGTGTGTGTGTGTGTGTGTGTGTGT
This sequence comes from Cherax quadricarinatus, assembly GCF_038502225.1. Classification (NCBI taxonomy): domain Eukaryota; kingdom Metazoa; phylum Arthropoda; class Malacostraca; order Decapoda; family Parastacidae; genus Cherax; species Cherax quadricarinatus. The sequence continues at coordinate 25,409,186 of NC_091304.1, forward strand.
GTGTGTGTGTGTGTGTGTGTGTGTGTGTGTGTGTGTGCGTGCGTGCGTACGTGCGTGTGTACTCACCTAATTGTACTCACCTAATTGTGGTTGCAGGGGTCGAGACTCAGCTCCTGGCCCCGCCTCTTCACTGATCGCTACTAGGTCCTCTCCCTCTCTGCTTCCTGAGCTTTGTCGTACCTCGTCTTAAAACTATGTATGGCTCCTGCCTCCACTACTTCACTTGCTAGGCTATTCCACTTCCTGACGACTCTATGACTGAAGAAATACTTCCTAACGTCCCTGTGACTCGTCTGAGTCTTCAGCTTCCAATTGTGACCCCTTGTTTCTGTGTCTCCTCCCTGGAACATCCTGTCTCTGTCCACCTTGTCTATTCCCCGCAGTATCTTGTATGTCGTTATCATGTCTCCCCTGACCCTTCTGTCCTCCAGTGTCGTCAGTCCGATTTCCCTCAACCTTTCCTATTAGGACATTCCCCTGAGCTCTGGAACTACCTTGTTGCAAACCTTTGTACTTTCTCTAACTTCTTGACGTGTTTGACCAGGTGTGGGTTCCAGACTTGTGTGTGTGAGTGTGTGTGTGTGTGAATTGGTATGTGAGTACTTATATATACTCATCTATATGTAGTTGTAAGGGTTGATTCTCACATCCTGGCCTCTCTTCTGAACTTGCCACTCTCTAAATTCACTCTCTTTTGCCCTCCTGGGCTCTACCGTACCTGTTCGTAAAAGTATGTATGGAGCCTGCCTCCACCACTGCTCCACCAACATCATTCCACTTCCCCATCATTCCAACTGAAGAAATACTTTCTAACATCCCTGTGGCTCATCTGTCTTTAAGCTGTGTCCCGAGTTACCTTTCCTAGCCTGTCAAACAGCCTGTCCCTGTCCATATTTATCAACTCCCTTGAGTATTTTATGTTATCATGTATCCCCTTGTTGTTCTGTCCTTCAACGTCGTTAGATTCAATTCCATTAGTCTCTTTCGTAGTTCATGCTCTTTAGCTCAGAAACCAGCGTTGCTGCGTATGTCTGCACTTTGTTCAGTTTCTTAACATGCTTGTTAAGGTGCGGGTTCCATACTGGTTCTGTAAACTCCAAGATGGGCCTGATTGATGTTGTTTAAAGAGCCTGGAATGACTCTCTGTTAAGATTCCTTAAGGCTGTTCTTAGATTTGCCAGACGAGCAATGGCTACATAGACACTATGCTCACCCCAAGGTTTTTCTCCTTGAGTAAAGTCTGCCGCCTCTGTCCCCTGAGTCTATACTCTTTGTTTGGTCTTCTGGACCCTACTTGGAGTCTACCTGGAGGTCGTTCGGAGGGTCAAAGCTCCCCCCCTCGAGACCCAGTCCTTGACCAGGCCTCCCGGTGGATCAAGGCCTGATAAGCCAGGCTGTTATTGCTGGCCGCACGCAATTAAACGTACAGACCTCAGCCCGGCTGATCAGGTACTGACTTTACGTATCTGTCCGGTTCCCTCTTGAAGGCAGCTAGTCTTCATGACCTTGCAGTTACTGGGGTCGAATTCAAGCAGTCACTTATCTGGCCACTTTCGTAATTTTTCCAGATCCCTTAGCAGTCTTAAATTGTCCTCTTTTTTTTTTTTTTTTTTTTTTACATCATCAGCAGACAGGGATGGTATGTCATTCAATCCTCGTGAAACTCCACTAGTTACTCCTCCCCAGTCTGACATTTCTTCCTTGACAGTCACTATTTGCTTCCTTCTCTTAAGATATTCTTTGATCCACTGGAGCACGTCCCCTGTTATTCATGACTATATCTCAAGATTTTGCCCCAGCCTCTAGTGGGGTACAGTATCAATCGCCTTTTTACATTCTAAAACAAAATGCAATCTACCCATCTCTCTCTTTGTTCATTGACCAATCACAGGCAAGCCTGCCGCCAAAGCCGAAGCAACGTGGTTCGCTTGCGGTAAGCACTGGTAGACTTGCCTACCTGCTGGTTGACTATGGTGCACTCTCTCTGGCGTCTACTTTGCCATCTGTCACCGTGCACACTTATTATTATTATATCTGTACATATTGTACATAGTGTACATATCCGTATCTAGTAGGTGAAGGCAAAATATACATTATAGTCTACTGCTGAGTTTGCTCCAATTCCCATTACGACCAGGTCTAACAGGCCATTCATTATCTGTGTTCGTAATACCATCTCTGAGCACGTGTTGGTTATTGTTTATGAAATTATTTCTCTTTAAGTGTTCTATCATTCTCCTGATAATTCTTCATTACTTTGCACGATAGGCAGATCAGAGAAACTGGTCAGTAGTTCAACGCTTCCTATCTGTCTCCTTTCTTAAATATAAAACCTACTACATTCGCTGTCTTCCAGTTGCCAAACAGCTGCCAACAAGTAGGTATGCGAAAAGATCCAAGTTAAACCTAACTAAAAGCACCGGGCCAGATAACATCCCAGCTAAATTCCTGAAAGATGGTGCCTCTGAATTGCCAGTCTCCATTGCGCACTTAATAAATTTGTCCATCACCTCCAGTACCGTTCCGGAGGGGTTCAAGGAGGCCAGAGTTACTCCTATCTTAAAAAAAAAAAAATAGCAGGTCTGATGCTAGAACTACAGGCCTGCTGGAATACTCAGTGTGATGTCCAAAATTCTAGAGAGAGCAGTGTACTGTCAAATAGTTAAGTATCTTCATGACAATAACATTCTCCAAAGTTACCAATCAGGTTTCAGGAGATCTTATTCGAACGACACCTCCCTAATTTATCGGGACTATCTGAGAACTCCAACGTCACTAGAGAATCTCATAGGCATGGTGACCATAGACTTGCAAAGGGCCTTCGATACTGTCAGCCATAATATATTATGTAAGAAACTACAAGCTATCGGCATAGGTTCTGTAGACTGGTTTAAGTCCTACCTGAGCAACAAGAAATAAACTGTCAAGATCAACAACACAGAATCAGAACCCCTGCCGATATCATGTGAGGTTCCCCATGGCAGTATTCTGGGTCCTTTATTGTTTTTGTGTTATGTGAATAGCATGCCCATCAGTGTCAAATGTAAGTTTCTGTTGTATACAGATAGTAGTGCTCTGTTAGTGTCAGGAAGACCCACCAGATATAGCTAATGTACTGTCACTAGAACTAGAGTCCTGCAGCAAATGGTTAGTAGACAAATTATCGTTACACCTCGGGAAAACGGAAACCAATCTCTTTGGCATGAAAAATAAACTGAAATGGGTAAATAATTTTAATGTCCAGTTTAATAAGGAACCCATTACACTAAACATTAATGGGGAACCCATTACACTGGGAATCCCCTTTGACCCAGGCATGTCAGGAGAATTGATAGGGAACAGTGTAGTAAAGAAAGTGAATGCCAGACTAAAGTTCCTCTACAGACAGGCAGTGTCTACCTACTGAGGCTCGCAGGACCCTATGTTTAACTCTCATTCTTGCTCTTTGTGGTACTCTGCCTTAACACGAAAAAAAAAAAAACTAAAAGATAGACTACAAATCACCCAGAACAAAATGATAAGATTCATCCTGGACCTGGGTCCAAGAGAACATGTAGGCCAGGATGAATTACGACAACTGGATATGATGAATGTTGAAGACAGAGTAAAACAACTGATGTTAAATCAAGTTTATAAAATTGCTCACAAACAGTGTCCAGAATATCTTGCTGCTAATTTTGTCAAGGTTGGGAACCAAAGCAATTAATTATAGTGTTCATGTTTTTTTTTTCATGTTGTTTATGTCCGTCGATTCGACGAGGACTATCTAGTCATCCTGGGGTCGAAGTTGGTGGGTACGCAGATGACTTGTCAGGCCAATCCGCGCACGAAACGTTCTCTGGCAGTGTGGACAGGGAAGGGTGGCGGCATCGAGGGGTCTGATGGCTCTGGTCTTCCTCGCCTGCCTGCGCTGCTCAGCTAGTGAGATTCTGCTTGCCTCGCAGGATGTTGCCCCTTTCTGGACAACTGCTCGCCAGTCATTCCTGTCCTGAGTTATCAGCTCCCACATGGTGTGGTTGATGTTGAAAGCTTTCAGAGCAGTCTTAAGGGTGTCCTTATAGCGTTTCTTTTGACCTCATTGAGAGCGCTTTCCATGCTGCAGTTCGCCAAATAAGAGTTTCTTTGGTAGCCGGTGGTCTGGCATGCGAGCAACGTGACCTGCCCAGCGAAGCTGTGTCTGCATTAGGGTGGTGTAGACGCTAGGCAGGCCAGCTGTAGTCAGCACTTCTGTGTCTGGGATCTTATCTTGCCATTTGATGCCAAGAATTTTTCTGAGCCGTGTGGTGTGAAAGTGGTTCAACTTTCTGGCGTGACGTTTGTAGACAGTCCAGGTTTCGCAGCCATAGAGAAGTGTGGTGAGGGCTATGGCTCTGTACACCTTGATCTTGGTGCTTGTGGTGATGCCTCTTCGGTTCCATACATTCTTGTGGAGCCTGCCGAAGGTGGCACTGGCTTTGGCAAGTCTGGCATTCACCTGCCGAGGTAGGTGAATTTGTCTACGGCATTCAGTCGCTGCCCGTTGATGGTGATGTTTGGCTCAACATACGTCTTTCCCGGAGCAGGCTGGTGCATCACTTCAGTCTTCGTTGTACTGATTGTCAGCCCAAAGTTGTTGCAGGCGTCAGAGAACTTGTCAACACTGTGCTGCATGGCGGCTTCTGAAGCAGCGTTGAGGGCGCAGTCATCAGCAAATAGCAGGTCATTGATGGTGTCAGTTGCAGCCTTGGTTTTTGCCTGAAGCCTCCTGAGGTTGAAGACAGACCCATCTGTACGGTACCTGATGCCGATTCCTGCGTCTGTGTCCCTGAATGCGTCTGTAAGCATGGCCGAGAACATCAGGCTGAACAGGGTGGGAGCAAGCACGCAGCCTTGTTTCACTCCATTTGAGACTGGGAATGGTTTAGACGTCTCTCCGTTGTCTTGGACTCTGGCCAGCATTCCATCGTGAAGTTGGCGTACGATGGCGATAAACGTCTTTGGGCAGCCGTACTTTGCCATGATTCTCCAAAGGCCCTCTCTACTAACGGTGTCGAAGGCCTTGGTCAAATCGATGTAGGTGGAGTACAAGTCGGCGTTCTGTTCCTGACATTTCTCCTGTAGCTGTCTAGCAGCGAACACCATGTCGATAGTCCCGCGATCTTTCCGGAAGCTGCACTGGCTTTCAGGTAGGAGTCCTTGCTCTAGATGTTCATTGAGCCGATTGAGTAGAACTCTAGCCAGGGTTTTGCCTGTGATGGAGAGCAGGGAGATACCACTGTGGTTGTCGCATGCCTGGCGGTTTCCTTTTCGTTTGTAGAGATGCACGATGGAAACTGTCTCGTACTGCCATACAAGCTGGAAGAGTTGGTGAAGTTTCTCTACCAGTGCCATTCCGCCTACTTTGTAGACTTCAGCTGGGATGGCGTCAGACCCAAGAGCTTTGCCACTGGACAGTTGACGTATTGCTTGCTGAGTCTCCTCCAAAGTGGGGATGGCATTCAGCGTCTCGTTGGTCGGAATCTGAGGTAGACGTTCGATGGCTTCACCATTGATGGTGGATGGACGGTTCAGCACGCTGTCAAAATGTTCTACCCATCTCTCTAGAATTTTCTCCTTGTCTGTGAGCAGCGTTGACCCATCTGTGCTGAGGAGTGGTGATGTGCCAGATGTGGTAGGGCCGTAGATTTCTTTCAGGCCGTCATAGAAGTTCTTCATATCGTTTCTGTCTGCAAATCCCTGAATCTCATCGGCTTTGTTGCTTAGCCAAGAGTCTTGCATTTCACGCATTTTTCGCTGGGTATTGCTGCGTATATTTCTCAGTTCATCTTGCTTCGCTGTGGACTTTGGGTCATTGATGTGGGCCATGTAGGCCTTTCGTTTCTCTTCCAGCAGCTGCTGGATTTCTGTGCAATGTAAGTCGAACCAGTCCTTGTGCTTCCTGGTGACGGGTCCTAGACACTCCATGGCTGTGCTGTACACTGTATCACGGAGTGCGATCCATGCTGCTTCGACGTTTTGAGCGTCCAGCACGACGGACTCCAAGCGGGTTTCCAGGATTTCTGCAAAGGACTGCTTGATGTTGTGGGCCTTCAGCTTGCCGACGTTCAGGCGTTTTGGTGGTTTCGCGCCCTGAGGGCGTCTCCTGGGCTGGACACGGAGCTTGAGTTTCGAGACAATGAGGCGATGGTTTGTCCAGCATTCCGCGCCACACATGGCCTTCGTGACTCGTACATCCTGCCTGTCCCTCTTCCTGACGATGACATGATCAATGAGATGCCAGTGTTTGGAACGCGGGTACATCCATGATGTCCTGTTGCGGGTAGGGAGGCTGAAGACGGTGTTGGTGATCAGAAGGTCGTGTTCGGCGCAGGGAGAAGGGAGCACAACTTTGTAGTACCCACAGTAGGTGGTCAGGCTTCATACACCCTTTATTGTACAGCAATAAAGGAGTGAAACAGACTGCCCGCACATGTCATAGCATGAACCAGTTCAGCAAGAGGGCTGAAAGGTACCTAATGAATGTAGCTACAGAAAGGGAGGACAATGATGTCTTGCATAGATAACATACATGTACGTATTACCGTAAGATTCATGTACCAATCACTAAGATCTGATCCTCTCTTTAATGTTCAAATTCAAATTCAAATTCAAAGTTTATTCTCTATAAGGATTACAATGTTGAATTTACAGAATTTGGTTATTGTGTGGTTTACATGTAGTTAAATAATGATTACAGAGTGTACCACAAGAACGCCTAGCAAGGCTAGGCATTTCGGGCAGACTTAGTTTAATTCTTTATTTTAAAATATTACAATTATGAGGTAAGTTGGTATTATGGCTAAGTGACTAAATACTAGTTTGTGAGTTTAGCAATGTGAATGCTTTTGTTTTTGCACATTACATAGTTTCAGTATTGGAGTATCACAGGATTCATTATTTTATGATTGAGATTAATATTTCTGTTTATGGTCAAATGGGTGAGTGAGTGTAAGTGTGAACCACCAGGTGGTATTCGTGTAGTTAGTTGATGGGGTGTATCAGGGAGATAAGATGTTTTCTAATGGTAGTTTTGAAGGTGATGAATGTGTCTGCAGTTCGAGAGTTCTCAGGTAGGGTGTTCCAGATTTTAGGGCCTTTGACATACATTGAATTTTTGTAAAGGTTTAGTCGGACACGGGGAATGTCGTAGAGATGTTTGTGTCTGGTGTTATGCCTGTGGGTTCTGTCACAACTATCAAGAAAGCGTTTTAGGTCAAGGTTGATAGTGAAGTTTAAGGTCCTGTAGATGTAGATTGCACAGTAGAAAGTGTGGATGTACTGAACAGGGAGTAAGTTTAGATCTATGAAGAGTGGGGGGGGGTGTTGCCAGGGATGGGATTTAGTGATTATTCTTACTGCAGCTTTTTGTTGGGTTATTATTGGCTTTAGGTGTGTTGCTGCAGTTGATCCCCAAGCACAAATAGCATAGGTGAGGTATGGATAAATAAGAGAGTGGTATAGTGTGAGTAGGGCATTTTGCGGCACGTAGTATCGTATCTTGGAGAGGATCCCAACCGTTTTGGATACTTTTTTTGTTATGCGTTGGATATGGGTGCTGAAATTCAGATTGTTGTCAAGGTATAGGCCTAGGAATTTGCCCTCATTATGTCTGGTAATTAGAGTGTTAATTTGTGCATCTCCTGCTCTGCTACCAAACATAATATAGTAGGTTTTGTCAGTGTTAAGCGTAAGTTTATTGGCTGTCATCCAAGTCGATATTTTAATCAGCTCCTCATTCACAATGGTGTTGAGGGTGGCAAGATTAGGGTGAGAGATGACATAAGTCGTGTCGTCAGCAAAGAGAATGGGTTTCAGGTGTTGGGATACATTTGGAAGATTATTGATGTATATGAGGAAGAGCAGGGGACCAAGGACACTTCCCTGCGGAACTCCAGTATCAAGTGGCCATGTTGTTGATGCTGTGTCTTTAATGGTGACATACTGATACCTATTAGTAAGGTAAGATTTGAAATAAGCAAGCGCATGGCCTCTTATACCGTAATGGTCAAGTTTGTGGAGTAGGATGTCGTGGTCTACTGTGTCAAAAGCTTTTCTTAGGTCAATAAAAATTCCTAGTGGATATTCCATATTTTCCAATGCTGTGTAAAGCAGATCTAGCATTTTTATGATTGCGTCATTAGTGCTTTTATTTTTCCTGAATCCAAATTGGCAGGGGATGAGTATGTTTTGTGCTGTTATAAATGAATATAGTCTCCTGTGCACGAGTTTCTCAAAGATTTTGGATAGCAATGGTAAGTTTGATATTGGCCTATAGTTGTTTAAGTCTGTAGGGTCACCACCTTTATGTATTGGTGTAACCCTTGCCATCTTGAGTAGTTTCGGGAAGGTGCTAGTTTCTAGTGACTTATTAAAAAGTAATGAAATAGCATGCGAAAGGATATGGGCCGCTCGCTTGTACAGTAATGGTGGGACATGAGACAGATTCCCTGAGTTATTTTTAAGTGACTTTATAATCTCGGTGACTTCTGAGGGCTCAGTTGGTGCAAGATAGAAGAAATTTGGGAAATTCCCATCTAGGTAGTCCCCGGCATGGGCATTGGTATGTGGGATTTTATTGGCGAGATTAGATCCTATGGTTGAGAAGAAGTCGTTTATCTTGTTAGCTGTGTCAGTGGGATGTAGTGGTGTTTCATTGGGTTTAGTTAGGACAATATTCTTGGTTTTTTCAGTTTGTGGGTCCCTAGAATCTGAGAGAGTGTTTTCCAGGTCTTTTTTATATCTCCTCTAGTGTCTGTGAATCTACTGGAGTAGTATAGTTGTTTGGCTTTCTTTATTACTTTGGTGAGAACTGATGAATAGTGTTTAAGAATATCTTTGTGTATTAAGCCCTGTCTATATTGCTTTTCATATTGGTGTTTCTTGTCAATGGATTTCAGAATGGTGCTGGTTAGCCATGGGCAACCAAGCCGTTTGTTTGTGATCTGTTTCGTTTTTATAGGACAATGTTTGTTGTATAGTCTAAGTAATTTGTTAAGAAAAATGTCTGTCCAGTCATCAGTACTATTGGCCTTGGAGAATTCTGTAGGCCAGTCAACAGTCTCTAGGTCAGCTGTGAACTTCCTTACTGAGGCCTCGTCATGGAGTCTAAATGAGACTTTGTTGTATTCAAGTGGTGGTTTACTAATGTTTGTCAGGAGGAAGGTAGGGTAGTGGTCTGTAGTGCTATCTGTGATTATCCCTGATTTAAGGGGGGCTAGTATATTGGTCCATATGTGGTCTATTATGGTTGCACTTGTCTCAGTGAGCCTGGTTGGTTTAGTTATTGTTGGTATGAGAAGTGTGTTGTTCATACTGTTGATGAAATCAGTTACAGGCTGATCATCTAGTAAGCCAAGGTTGATGTTGAAGTTTCCAGCTAAGAGAAGGTGGTGCTTATTCATTTGTCTGTTTGTTATTAGTGACTTTAATTTCTCACTGAAATTTGGGATGTTTGTGTGAGGTATCCGGTAAATGGCACCGATTGTTATAGGCGTCTTAAGGTTTTTTACAGTAAAATTAGCAAAAATGTATTCCCCATGTTCATCACTAAAGCAAGTGGTGATAATACAAGATAATTGGTTAGAGTAATAGATTGCAATACCACCCCCAACTTGGTTTGGTCTGCAGTTGTGAATTGCTGTGTATCCTGGTAGAGGGTAGATATCTATTGTGTCCTGCTTAAGCCAGGTCTCAGTAAGAATAATGCAGGAGAAGGGTGTCTTTAGTGATTCAAGGAGTGCCAGGAGGTCATCATAGTGTTTGCTTAGGGACCTGATGTTGTAGTTAAGTACTGATAGACTTTTAGCATTGTTTAGGATAGTGGTGGCTTGTGATGCTGTGTAATAAAGGCAGTTACTTTCCAATAGGTTTTGATTGGGTGTCAGATTATGGAGGTTTAGATCAGGGTCAACGTGATCAATCATCTTCTAGGTTTAAATTATGGTTATTTATATCCTGAGTTGTGTGTTGAGTTCTAGTACTGATATCTGTAGTGGTGGGAAGTTTGGATAAGTATATAGCTAGAGTATTTTGGTCATATAGAGTATAGTCACTACTACACATAATGAAGTTGATGTTGTCTGTGTGTTGTGCTGGAATGAACTAAAGTACAACTAGGTATAAACTAGTAATATAAAAATACAAATTTAAAATAGAACAAGACTCTCACTTGTAATTGCACTAAGGTCTAATATAATGACTTTTGTGGAGTCTATATTTTGAGCTAGAATGAGCTATAGTACAACTAGATTTAATCTAATAATATAAAAATACAAATTAAAAATAGCACCAGTCTCTCACTAGTAATTGCACTATGGTCTAATATAATGAATTTGGTATTGACTATAGTACAACTGAGTTTAATCTAATAATATAAAAAAGGCACAAGACTCTCAATTGTAATTGCACTAAGGTGTTATATAAGTTGTTTACAAGAATTAGAGTATAACTAGATTTAAATTGACAGGATAAAATATACAAGTTAAGGTAGCAAAAGAATAATAATAAAAAAAATGATAAGATAAGATAAGATAAGATTTCGTTCGGATTTTTAACCCCGGAGGGTTAGCCACCCAGGATAACCCAAGAAAGTCAGTGCGTCATCGAGGACTGTCTAACTTATTTCCATTGGGGTCCTTAATCTTGTCCCCCAGGATGCGACCCACACCAGTCGACTAACACCCAGGTACCTATTTGCTGCTAGGTGAACAGGACAATAGGTGTAAGGAAACGTGTCGAAATGTTTCCACCCGCCGGGAATCGAACCCGGGCCCTCCGTGTGTGAAGCGGGAGCTTTAGCCACCAGGCCACCGGGCCACCAACACCTAAAATGAGCAATGACTTGGTTATAATATGCTAGTAAGATGGTAGACAGGATAATATAAAAGTTGTAGTTGAAAATACTAGTTTAAAAAAGTATAGAATAAAAATGGTCAATAAAAGAAGTTTACAATAAGTTTGATCAATATAGTTTAAAGCAAAATTGGGCAATAATAGGGATTTTAGAATAAAATTGGGCAATTGAGTATTTCTTAAAGTGAGGTAGAATTATTGAGGACAAGTTATGGCTAGTTTATAATAAAATAAGATGGAACAGTGATGCGGTAAGTTGTAAAAAAAGGAGATAGATTCTGTAGATATTAAACAAATTAAGACTATGAGGTAGAATGGTCGTTGAATACAACAATGACAATCAAAAGTAGTTGGGGTATTAGAATTTTAGGGGGGCACAAATTTATGACAATATAACACTAACTGTGGACTATGGGTATTATCTGCACTTTACTCTGATTCTGTTAGTCCAGCCTCACTTAGGAATGTTTTAAGGTCATGTTCTGTAGAGATGAAGTATCTCTTCCCAGTGAGCTGTTTCCTAACTGCACTTTTTCCATCCCTCACAAAGCACTGGTGGATTTTTTGGGCATAGCGTAATTTTCTTAGCCGATAAAGAAGGTTTTGTCTTGTTTTGGTAAGGCACTCATTGACGTAAACATCAGTTTTCATAGAAATAGATGTTTTTAGTAGGTTGTTTCTTTGTAGGCTAGTTTGGAATTTTAACAGCACTGTTTTTTTACCTGCTTGGTAGCCCATCAGTTTGCAATCCTTTAGGTTAATGTTAAATAACTCAGTGTAACTTATTCCTAGTATATCTATTTGTATTGTTACTGCTTTTCACATAGTTGAGTTACTTAGCATTTTTTAATTGTTAAGGTTTAAATAATAAGCTATTACAAAGACCCCAATGGAAATAAGTCACTTTGACTTTTTTGGGTTATCCTAGGTAATATACACATATACTGTATGTACGACAATTTATGTAACGGTATTTATGTGCATCTGTACCTAAATAAATTTACTTACTCAGAAAACTGTCCCGTGTCCATTGACATGTAAATCTTATACAAAAAATAACCCGAACATAGACGAGAGGAGCTTACGACGACGCTTCGGTCCGACTTGAACCATTTACAAAGTCAGTGTGACTGTAAATGTCCAAGTAGGACCGAAAAGTCGTCGTAAGCCCCTTTCTCCTATGTGCGGATTATATGTGTGTTTTTCCAGTCAAGGTATTGTGCCCTTTTGTTCTTTGTAGATGTTAACCAGTGATTCAGTTAGTGCAGTCTTCTCCCTCTCGCACAACCCATGACCACATCATGTCCCACTGCCCGTGAGATATCCAGGTCCAGCTTAAGTTTCTTTACTTCCCCCCTTGCTGCTGTGTGTATGGTGTCCAGCACAGCTTCTGTACAAACCTGTGTGTGTGTGTGTGTGTGTGTGTGTGTGTGTGTGTGTGTGTGTGTGTGTGTGTGTGTGTGTGTGTGTGTGTGTGTGTGTGTGTGTGTACTCACCTATTTGTACTCACCTATTTGTGGTTGCAGGGGTCGAGTCCTAGCTCCTGGCCCCGCCTCTTCACCGGTTGCTACTAGGCCCTCTCTCTCCCCGCTCCATGAGCTTTATCAAACCTCGTCTTAAAACTGTGTATGGTTCCTGCCTCCACTACGTCATTTTCTAGGCTATTCCACTGCCTTACAACTCTATGACTGAAGAAATACTTCCTACTATCTCTCTGACTCATTTGTGTCTTCAACTTCCAATTGTGGCCTCTTGTTTCTGTGTCCCCTCCCTGGAACATCCTGTCTTTGTCCACCTTGTCTATTCCACGCAGTATTTTATATGTCGTTATCATGTCTCCCCTGACCCTCCTGTCCTCCAGTGTGGTCAGGCCGATTTCCCTTAATCTTTCTTCATAGGACATTCCCCTTAGCTCTGGAACTAACCTTGTCGCAAACCTTTGTACTTTCTCTAGTTTCTTGACGTGCTTTATCAAGTGCGGGTTCCAAACAGGTGCTGCATACTCCAGTATGGGCCTGACATACACGGTGTACAGTGTCTTGAATGATTCCTTACTAAGGTATCGGAATGCTGTTCTCAGGTTTGCCAGGCGCCCATATGCTGCAGCAGTTATCTGATTGATGTGTGCTTCCGGAGACATGCTCGGTGTTATACTCACCCCAAGATCTTTCTCCTTGAGTGAGGTTTGCAGTCTTTGGCCACCTAGCCTATACTCTGTCTGTGGTCTTCTGTGCCCTTCCCCTATCTTCATGACTTTGCATTTGGCAGGATTAAATTCGAGAAGCCATTTGCTGGACCAGGTGTCCAGTCTGTCCAGGTCTCTTTGAAGTCCTGCCTGGTCCTCATCAGATTTAATTCTCCTCATTAACTTCACATCATCTGCAAACAGGGACACTTCCGAGTTTAACCCTTCCGTCATGTCGTTCACATATACCAAAAATAACACTGGTCCTAGGACCGACCCCTGTGGGACCCCGCTCGTCACAGGTGCCCACTGTGATACATCATTACGTACCATGACTCGTTGTTGCCTCCCTGTCAGGTATTCTCTGATCCATTGCAGTGCCCTTCCTGTTATATGCGCCTGATGCTCTAGCTTCTGCACTAATCTCTTGTGAGGAACTGTGTCAAAGGCCTTCTTGCAGTCCAAGAAGATGCAATCAACCCACCCCTCTCTCTCTTGTCTTACTTCTGTTATTTTATCATAAAACTCCAGAAGGTTTGTGACACAGGATTTGCCTTCCGTGAATCCGTGCTGGTTGGCATTTATACTCCTGTTCCGTTCCAGGTGCTCCACCACTCTCCTCCTGATAATCTTCTCCATAATTTTGCATACTATACACGTCAATGACACAGGTCTATAGTTTAGTGCCTCTTTTCTGTCTCCTTTTTTAAAAATGGGAACTACATTTGCCGTCTTCCATACCTCAGGTAGTTGCCCAGTTTCCAGGGATGTGTTGAAGATTGTGGTAAGTGGCACGCACAACATATCTGCTCCCTCTCTAAGGACCCACGGGGAGATGTTGTCTGGTCCCATTGCCTTTGAGGTATCGATGTCCCTTAGCAGTTTCTTCACCTCCTCCTCATCTGTATGTATGTCGTCCAACACTTGTTGGTGTATTCCTTGCTGGTGTCCCCATCTGGTCTGTCCCCCCAGAGTCCTTCCTGTCTCTACTGTAAATACTTCCTTAAATCTCGTGTTGAGCTCCTCACATACCTCTTGATCGTTTCTTGTGAGTTCTCCACCTTCTTTCCTCAG
>NC_091304.1:25425813-25486893 GCF_038502225.1 Cherax quadricarinatus
TGTGTGTGTGTGTCTGTGTGTCTGTGTGTGTGTGTGTGTGTGTCTGTGTGTGTGTGTCTGTGTGTGTGTGTGTGTGTGTGTGTGTGTGTGTGTGAGTGTACCCACCTATTTGTGTTTGCAGGGGTCGAGTCTTAGCTCCTGGTGTGTACTCACCTAATTGTACTTACCTAATTGTGGTTGCAGGGGTCGAGACTCAGCTTCTGGTCCCGCCTCTTCACTGATCGCTACTAGGTCCTCTCTCTCTCTGCTTCCTGAGCTGTATCATACCTCTTCTTAAAACTATGTATGGTTCCTGCCTCCACTACTTCACTTGCTAGGCTATTCCACTTCCTGACGACTCTATGACTGAAGTTTTTAGTTTAATATGTTTATTATGCACCCCATACCCATCCTGTGGGCGGTAGTCAAAAGATTACAGAGGTACATAATTGGTCCAGGGACTGGACTCCCAAGTTTTGATAGCTGAGCAAGTTACAGAGGTAATGAACTCACAATTTACAAAGGTAATGAACTCACAATTTACAAAGGTAATGAACTCACAATTTACAAAGGTAATGAACTCCAGGTAAGTCTGGTCACAATCATGACAAGTTACAAAGGTATTTACAGATTACAGAGGTACGTAATGGGTCCAGGGACTGGGCCCCCAAAGTTTTGATAGCTGAAAACGTCCCTGTGACTAGTCTGAGTTTCAGCTTCCAGTTGTGACCCCTTGTCCCTATGTCCCCTCTCTGGAACATCCTGTCTCTGTCCACCTTGTCTATTCCCCGCAGTATCGTGTATGTCGTTATCATGTCTCCCCTGACCCTTCTGTCCTCCAGTGTCGTCAGTCCAATTTCCCTCAACCTTTCCTCGTACGACATTCCCCTGAGCTCTGGAACTAGCCTTGTTGCAAACCTTCGTACTTTCTCTAACTTCTTGACGTGCTTGACCAGGTGTGGGTTCCAGACTGGTGCTGCATACTCCAGTATGGGCCTAACATACACAGTGTACAGTGTGTGTGTGTGTGTGTGTGTGTGTGTGTGTGTACTCACCTATTTGTGGTTGCAGGGGTCGAGTCTTAGCTCCTGGCCCCCGCCTCTTCACCGGTTGCTACTGGGCCCTCTCTCTCCCCGCTCCATGAGCTTTATCAAACCTCGTCTTAAAACTGTGTATGGTTCCTGCCTCCACTACGTCATTTTCTAGGCTATTCCACTGCCTTACAACTCTATGACTGAAGAAATACTTCCTAATATCTCTCTGACTCATTTGTGTCTTCAACTTCCAATTGTGGCCTCTTGTTTCTGTGTCCCCTCCCTGGAACATCCTGTCTTTGTCCACCTTGTCTATTCCACGCAGTATTTTATATGTCGTTATCATGTCTCCCCTGACCCTCCTGTCCTCCAGTGTCGTCAGGCTGATTTCCCTTAATCTTTCTTCATAGGACATTCCCCTTAGCTCTGGAACTAACCTTGTCGCAAACCTTTGTACTTTCTCTAGTTTCTTGACGTGCTTTATCAAGTGCGGGTTCCAAACAGGTGCTGCATACTCCAGTATGGGCCTGACATACACGGTGTACAGTGTCTTGAACGATTCCTTACTAAGGTATCGGAATGCTGTTCTCAGGTTTGCCAGGCGCCCATATGCTACAGCAGTTATCTGATTGATGTGTGCTCCCGGAGACATGCTCGGTGTTATACTCACCCCAAGATCTTTCTCCTTGAGTGAGGTTTGCAGTCTTTGGCCACCTAGCCTATACTCTGTCTGTGGTCTTCTGTGCCCTTCCCCTATCTTCATGACTTTGCATTTGGCAGGATTAAATTCGAGAAGCCATTTGCTGGACCAGGTGTCCAGTCTGTCCAGGTCTCTTTGAAGTCCTGCCTGGTCCTCATCAGATTTAATTCTCCTCATTAACTTCACATCATCTGCAAACAGGGAAACTTCTGAGTCTAACCCTTCCATCATGTCGTTCACATATACCAAAAATAGCACTGGTCCTAGGACCGACCCCTGTGGGACCCCGCTCGTCACAGGTGCCCACTGTGATACATCATTACGTACCATGACTCGTTGTTTCCTCCCTGTCAGGTATTCTCTGATCCATTGCAGTGCCCTTCCTGTTATATGCGCCTGATGCTCTAGCTTCTGCACTAATCTCTTGTGAGGAACTGTGTCAAAGGCCTTCTTGCAGTCCAAGAAGATGCAATCAACCCACCCCTCTCTCTCGTGTCTTACTTCTGTTATTTTATCATAAAACTCCAGAAGGTTTGTGACACAGGATTTGCCTTCCGTGAATCCGTGCTGGTTGGCATTTATACTCTTGTTCAGTTCCAGGTGCTCCACCACTCTCCTCCTGATAATCTTCTCCATAATTTTGCATACTATACACGTCAATGACACAGGTCTATAGTTTAGTGCCTCTTTTCTGTCTTCTTTTTTAAAAATGGGAACTACATTTGCCGTCTTCCATACCTCAGGTAGTTGCCCAGTTTCCAGGGACGTGTTGAAGATTGTGGTAAGTGGCACGCACAACATATCTGCTCCCTCTCTAAGGACCCACGGGGAGATGTTGTCCGGTCCCATTGCCTTTGAGGTATCGATGTCCCTTAGCAGTTTCTTCACCTCCTCCTCATCTGTATGTATGTCGTCCAACACTTGTGTGTGTGTGTGTGTGTGTGTGTGTGTGTGTGTGTGTGTGTGTGTGTGTGTGTGTGTGTGTGTGTGTGTGTGTGTGTGTGTGTGTGTGTGTGTGATTAATGGTTTCCATATAACTACTAATTTCTCTTTTTACACACCCTGATCCATTAAAGGTATCCCTTTTGTCCTTGCCTGTTGTAGATTATTAATCAGTCTCTGGTGAAGAGTTTCAGAAGTCGTCCCGTGTGTGTTATTACCTATAGTTTGCATAGGCAGTCTAGCTCTCGGTGCTGAGTATTAACTTTCCACTGACAGATGTAAAACAGCCTTGACATATCTACTTTTAAATCCTTTTATGGGGACCGTTTCCTCTTCGCCATTCTTTATTGTATACACTTCTTAAACATTATTATATGGCAGAAATGTATTTAATACTAGGATCTGCATGAGACTGAGGACGCGGGTAACCTCCAAGAAGATATAAACCAAGTTTTCCAATGGGCAACAGAAAACTATATGATGTTCAATGAAGACAAATTCCAACTACTCCATTATAGAAAACTGGAGGAGATAATAACTAGAACTGAGTATCCTACAAACTCTAATTATACAATAGAGCGGAAAAGTAATGTGAAGGACCTGGGAGTGGTAATGTCTGAGGATCTTACTTTCAAGAATCACAACAGTGCCACTATCACATCTGCGATGAAAATGATAGGATGGATAATGAGAACGTTCAAAACAAGAGTTGCCAAGCTAATGATGATCCTTTTTTAAATCAATTGTTCTCTCTAGGCTGGAATACTGCTGTACATTAACATCTCCATTGAAAACGGGTGAAATTGCAGATCTAGAGAGTGTACAGAGAACTTTTACTGCACATATAAGTTCCATCAAACACATCAACTACTGGGAACGCTTGGAAGCACTTGACTTGTACTCGCTGGAGCGCAGGCGAGAAAGATATATTATAATCTACACTTGGATAATCCAAGAAGGAATGGTCCCTAATCTGCACACAGAAATCACTCCCTACAAAAGCAAAAGACTGGACAGGCGATGTAAAATACCTTCAGTGAAAAGTTGAGGCGCCATTGGTATACTAAGAGAAAACACAATAAGTGTTCAGGGCCCAAGACTGTTCAACAGCCTCTCACCAGGCATATGGGGAGTTACCAATAGACCCCTGGCTGCCTTCAAGAGGGAGCTGGACAGATACTTAATTAAAGTCGGTGCTGGATCAGCCAGGCTGTGGTTCATATGTTGGACTATGTGCAACAACAGTAACTGCTTCGTTGATCATGCCCTGAACCACTGGGAGGTCTGGTCGTGGACCGGACCGCAGGGGCGTTGATCCCCGGAATACTGTCCAGGTAGACTCCAGATAAGTAGAATACCCCTGTATACCTGGAGGGGGTTTCGGGTGTCAACGCCCCTTCGGCCCAGTCCGTGACCAGGCCTCGCGGTGGAATTAGGGTCTGATCAACCAGGCTGTTACTGCTGGCCGCACGTAAACCGACCTATGAGCCACAGCCCGGCTAATCAGGAGCTGACTTTAGGTGCCTGTCCAGCGACTTCTTGAAAACAGCCAGGGGTCTATTGTAATCCCCTTCACGTATGCTGGGAGGCAGTTGAACAGTTTTGGGTCCCTGACGCTTATTGTGTTGTCTCTTAGTGTACTCGTGGCGCCCCTGCTTTTCATTACCTGGAGAGAGTTTCGGGGGTCAACGCCCCCGCGGCCCGGTCTGTGACCAGGCCTCCTGGTGGATCAGCGCCTGATCAACCAGGCTGTTGCTGCTGGCTGCACGCAAACCAACGTACGAGCCACAGCCCGGCTGATCAGGAACTGACTTTAGGTGCTTGTCCAGTGCCAGCTTGAAGACTGCCAGGGGTCTGTTGGTAATCCCCCTTATGTGTGCTGGGAGGCAGTTGAACAGTCTCGGGCCCCTGACACTTATTGTATGGTCTCTTAACGTGCTAGTGACACCCCTGCTTTTCATTGGGGGGATGGTGCATCGTCTGCCAAGTCTTTTGCTTTCGTAGTGAGTGATTTTCGTGTGCAAGTTCGGTACTAGTCCCTCTAGGATTTTCCAGGTGTATATAATCATGTATCTCTCCCTCCTGCGTTCCAGGGAATACAGGTTTAGAAACCTCAAGCGCTCCCAGTAATTGAGGTGTTTTATCTCCGTTATGCGCGCCGTGAAAGTTCTCTGTACATTTTCTAGGTCGGCAATTTCACCTGCCTTGAAAGGTGCTGTTAGAGTGCAGCAATATTCCAGCCTAGATAGAACAAGTGACCTGAAGAGTGTCATCATGGGCTTGGCCTCCCTAGTTTTGAAGGTTCTCATTATCCATCCTGTCATTTTTCTAGCAGATGCGATTGATACAATGTTATGGTCCTTGAAGGTGAGATCCTCCGACATAATCACTCCCAGGTCTTTGACGTTGGTGTTTCGCTCTATTTTGTGGCCAGAATTTGTTTTGTACTCTGATGAAGATTTAATTTCCTCATGTTTACCATATCTGAGTAATTGAAATTTCTCATCGTTGAACTTCATATTGTTTTCTGCAGCCCACTGAAAGATTTGGTTGATGTCCGCCTGGAGCCTTGCAGTGTCTGCAATGGAAGACACTGTCATGCAGATTCGGGTGTCATCTGCAAAGGAAGACACGGTGCTGTGGCTGACATCCTTGTCTATGTCGGATATGAGGATGAGGAACAAGATGGGAGCTAGTACTGTGCCTTGTGGAACAGAGCTTTTCACCGTAGCTGCCTCGGACTTTACTCTGTTGACGACTACTCTCTGTGTTCTGTTTGTGAGGAAATTATAGATCCATCGACCGACTTTTCCTGTTATTCCTTTAGCGCGCATTTTGTGCGCTATTACGCCATGGTCACACTTGTCGAAGGCTTTTGCAAAGTCTGTATATATTACATCTGCATTCTTTTTGTCTTCTAGTGCATTTAGGACCTTGTCGTAGTGATCCAGTAGTTGAGACAGACAGGAGCGACCTGTTCTAAACCCATGTTGCCCTGGGTTGTGTAACTGATGGGTTTCTAGATGGGTGGTGATCTTGCTTCTTAGGACCCTTTCAAAGATTTTTATGATATGGGATGTTAGTGCTATTGGTCTGTAGTTCTTTGCTGTTGCTTTACTGCCCCCTTTGTGGAGTGGGGCTATGTCTGTTGTTTTTAGTAACTGAGGGACGACCCCCGTGTCCATGCTCCCTCTCCATAGGATGGAAAAGGCTCGTGATAGGGGCTTCTTGCAGTTCTTGATGAACACAGAGTTCCATGAGTCTGGCCCTGGGGCAGAGTGCATGGGCATGTCATTTATCGCCTGTTCGAAGTCATTTGGCGTCAGGATAACATCGGATAGGCTTGTGTTAATCAAATTTTGTGGCTCTCTCATAAAAAATTCATTTTGATCTTCGACTCTCAGTCTGGTTAGCGGCTTGCTAAAAACTGAGTCATATTGGGACTTGAGTAGCTCACTCATTTCCTTGCTGTCATCTGTGTAGGACCCATCTTGTTTAAGTAGGGGCCCAATACTGGACGTTGTTCTCGATTTTGATTTGGCATAGGAGAAGAAATACTTTGGGTTTCTTTCGATTTCATTTATAGCTTTTAGTTCTTCCCGCGATTCCTGACTCCTAAAGGATTCTTTTAGCTTAAGTTCGATGCTTGCTATTTCTCTGACCAGTGTCTCCCTGCGCATTTCAGATATATTGACCTCTTTTAGCCGCTCTGTTATTCTTTTCCGTCGCCTGTAAAGGGAGCGCCTGTCTCTTTCTATTTTACATCTACTCCTCCTTTTTCTTAGAGGAATAAGCCTTGTGCATACATCGAGTGCCACCGAGTTAATCTGTTCTAGGCATAAGTTTGGGTCTGTGTTGCTTAGTATATCTTCCCAGCTTATATCGGTTAGGATTTGGTTTACTTGGTCCCACTTTATGTTTTTGTTATTGAAGTTGAATTTGGTGAATGCTCCCTCGTGACTAGTCTCATTTTGTCGGTCTGGGGCTCCTCGCATACATGTCTGAACCTCAATTATGTTGTGATCTGAGTATATTGTTTTTGATATGGTGACATTTCTTATCAGATCATCATTGTTAGTGAATATGAGGTCTAGTGTATTCTCCAGTCTAGTAGGCTCTATTATTTGCTGGTTTAAATTGAATTTTGTGCAGAGATTTAAAAGCTCGTGTGAGTGTGAGTTTTCATCAGAGCTGCCTCCTGGTGTTATTACTGCAACAATATTATTTGCTATATTCCTCCATTTTAGGTGCCTTAAGTTGAAATCCCCCAGGAGCAAGATGTTGGGTGCAGGAGCTGGAAGATTTTCCAGACAGTGGTCAATTTTTAACAGCTGTTCCTGGAATTGCTGGGATGTTGCATCCGGAGGCTTGTAGACTACCACAATGACTAGGTTTTGGTTCTCGACCTTTACTGCTAAAACTTCCACTACGTCATTTGAGGCATTAAGCAGTTCTGTGCAAACAAGTGACTCTGCAATGTACAGGCCAACCCCCCCCCTTTTGCCTGTTCACTCTGTCACATCTGTATAGGTTGTAACCTGGGATCCATATTTCATTGTCCAAGTGATCCTTTATGTGGGTCTCAGTGAAAGCCGCGAACATTGCCTTTGCCTCTGCAAGCAGTCCACGGATGAAAGATATTTTGTTGTTTGTTGCTGGCTTTAGACCCTGTATATTTGCAAAGAAGAATGTTATCGGACTGGTGGTATTGTTGGTACTGGGGGGGATTTTTTTTCCGGCATTAGTATCTGTATCTGTTGGTTTGGAGTGGAGGCCATCGACTGTGGTTCCACTCCAGGAATGACTGGATTTGGTGTACGATTTCTGCCATTTCCTGCCAGTTTTTTTTCCTTCCTGGCACTAAAAAACCTCTCCCTCTTGAGTGGCTGTGGCTACCCAGGTTTTCCCATGGCCTGGATGTTTTGTATCTTTTTGTCCCCTTTAGATGGTATGCCTGGCAATTTAAGTTATAGCACAGTCTTTCCTGTACATTGGGGGAATGTTGCATCTCCTGTCAAGTGTTTTGCTTTCGCAGGGAGTGATTTTCGTGTGCAGATTTGGGACCAGTCCCTCTAGGATTTTCCAAGTGTATATTATCATGTACCTTCCTCGCCTGCATTCCAGGGACTACAAATGAAAGGACTTCAACCATTCACAGTAATTTAGGTGCTTTATCGTGCTTATACATGCAGTAAAAGCTCTCTGTACATTCTCCAGGTCTGTAATTTCGCCTGCCTTGAAAAGGGCTGTTAGTGTATAGCAATATTCCCGCCTAGAGAGAACAAGCAATTTGAAGAAAATCATCATCGTCTTGGCATCCCTAGTTTTTAAGGTTCTCATTATCCATTCTATCATTTTCCTAGCAGATGTGTTAGATACATTGTTGTGATCTTTAAAAGTGAGATCCTCTGACATTATCACTCTCAAGTTCTTCACATTAGTTTTTCGCTCTATTTTGTGGTTGGAATTTGTTTTATACTCCGATACAGTTTTAATTTCCTCGAGTTTTCCTTAGGGGAGTAATTAAAACTTGTCTTCATTGAACTTCATATTGTTTTCTGCGGCCGATTTAAAGATTTGGTTGATGCCCGCTTGGAGACTTGCAGTGTCTTCTATGGATGACACTGTCATGCAAATTCAGGTGTCATCCGCATAGGAAGACACGGTGCTGTGGCTTACATCTGTCTTTGTCATATTTGAGGATGAGGAACAGGATGGGAGCGAGTACCGCACCTTGTGGGACAGAGCTTTTCACTGCAGCCGCCTGTGACTTGACTCTGTTTTCTATTATTCTTTGTGTTCTGTTTGAGGTTCATTTGGATTTGCAATTTCCAACCATGTCTTCATGTTCACTTTGTATCCTGGTAAAGAACCTATCCTTGTCTACCCTGCCTATGGTCCTGTGTTTTGTATATCCTCATCATATCCCATCTTATTCGTTCCTTCACTGACGTAAGATCTAGCTCTCTCATTATTTCTAAATAGCACGTTTCACTCAAGTCAGGCACCAGACTGAATATACACGTTTTTACTTTCTCTAGTTTCACCGTGTCTTTATTAAGTAAGATTTACTACATGCTGCATGCTTAGAAATGGCTGGCACATATAAGGTAAAGAATTTTTAATTATTATTTTTTTTGGTTAAAGTTCTTGTATTGCACTCTGATATTTGTGAGCTTACCTTGTGCTCTTTGTGTTATTCTACTTATGTGTGACGAATACAAAGTTAGGATGTTAGTACAGTATTTCCATGAGCTTCCACCTTTCCCAGATGGTATTCTATCTTTTCTCTCCTTATCCCCGTCTCTTCTCGTTTGGAAGAAATCCTGTGATCATCACCATTTCAGTGACTTTCTAAGCCTTACTAAAGCCAATTAATATATTGTTCAGTTTGTATCGTCCTCATTATTTAGGATCCTCCCCAAAGATATATAATTCTTATAATCAGATCATTTATATTAAATCCGGGAACGTGTGGGGCTTGAACCCATTGCAAGTGAGTCGTAAAACTCATTGACCTCTGATCTGTTTACAGTTGTATTATTACGATTTCGTGAGTCAGATCATATATATATATATATATATATATATATATATATATATATATATATATATATATATATATATATATATATATATATATATATATATATATATATATATATATATATATATATATATATATATATATATATATGTTGATAGTTCCTTGATAATTTGAGTAGTCACGAAAGCGCTTGGAATTTCTCTATTCTTTCAGAGTGGTTGTTTTGCATATATATCTCAGTAGTAATACCAGTTCCTAGTAACCAGTTACCAGTAACCAGTGTACCAGTAGATGACTCACTACCAACCCACTCTGAGTGAATCACTGACTGTATTCATATTGCTGCTGACCATAGCAGGATTTCAAACACCCCCTCACCCATAGGCACTGTGAGTCAGTCAAGACAGGGAGCAGAGAGAGGCAGGTCGGCTGTTGGTGCCTTCCCACACTTTCCGTTATATTATACATACTACCAGCCTACGTGAGTATTCTTACCCCATCCACGTTATCGAAAACCCACATGACAAATGGTGGCACCGGTGTGGGCATGGATTTAAGGGTATTTCAGATGTTAGAAGACTGTTTGTGGGGAGCCGGCAGGTCAAAGGTGAACTGTCCGCCACCTCCAGCTACTCTCTACCCTCACTCACCTCCCCCCTGTACTCCAGCCTGCAAGTCTGTTGCAGCCGTTTTTCAAGCTTCCTGGCTTAGTTCGTGTGCTAATTGCTTCAATCTCCGAGGGGTTGACCCGGATTTTGCAATTAAGCCAGTCAATAAGCCAGACTGTGGAAGTGAACGCTAGTCAGCCTACCTCAGCCTACCATCCAGCCTGTCTCCTGTCATCCACCTGCTCCTTCATGCTGTGTGCATCGTTACACGTCTTCCAGTCAGCCATTCTCGTGGGTTAAGCCAGTCAGTCAACCCAGCTTCTAACCCAGCTGAGAGAGAGAAGTAAGCCACGCAAGTTCCTCTGAAGTATTGTTTCATGTATCGCTTGTGCTTGGATGCTGGTAAGAGTGGTCTTCATCATCCCTGTGGCATTGTGATTTAGTTAAGCCACCTTGTGCGTGGTGAGAAGTGCGTGGCAGTGAGAGCGCACAGGGCCAGCTTGTCCCGCTGCCCCCACCACCTGCCACCCACCTCATCTACCTGTGGGGTTTTTCTTTTTCCACCGATGTACCGGGTCCTAGTACTGTTTTGGCTCACATAATTGGTCAAGAGATTGTAGCTGAGTGCCAACGATAAAGCCAGTTATGTGAGTTCACCTAGAAAGCGCATTTCTTCCGACGACAGTGTGAGTGTAGGAGGCGTCATCACCCGCAGGACAACCTTCCCCTCATCACTAGTCACTCCGTCTTCTACTCCAGACTTCAGTGACAATTTTCAAGAGACATTTTCCTGCATTTAAAGACATTTGCGTGTGTGAGATATTTACAGTGAATTTCTTGTGTACTCTAAGCCTTGTGTTTTAAGTGTAGACTCAGTGTTTCTTTGACTCATTATTTTTGCAATATTTTTCAGTGTTATCGCTCATCTCTTGTGTTTCATTTTTATCATTTTTATCTGTGTTTTTTTTATGCTACTCTCTGTCTGTAGTAAGTATTTTTCTGTAGTGTACCAGTCAGTCACTCCGTGTGAAGTAATTCATTTTTTTTATCTTGTATTCTTTCAGCATTGTATTCTCCAGTATTTGTCATTGTAGTTCATGCAGTGATATCCACCCCAGTATACCAAATTATCCATTTATTTCTGTATACCTTTTTTTCGTATGCTAGCAGTGTCTCATTCCTCTAATTTTTTCGCAGACTTGTGTACCATTATTTTTGCCAGCAATTTTTGTCGTATAAGTCACAGCAAGATTTTGTTGTAAGAACATACTAAAAAAAAAATGAATACGTGATTATGTGTTGTGTGCCCCGCCACTTGTAAGTGTTGTGTGCCCCGCCACTTGTAAGTGTTGTGTGCCCCGCCACTTGTAAGTGTTACACTTCCAGTTTTGTTTCTTGTTTTATTTTCATTCATATTTTTCATATTTCTTTGAACAAATTCACTCTTAGTGTAATTTCAATTACTTTTTTAACGTAAAGTGTTTTCTTTACTCTGTTTGAGTAAATTGTTTTGTCTAATTTACAATTAAGAGTTAAAGTGTTCAGTCAGTTTTTCTTCATATTTTTATTTTTATTATTTAACCAACATTTTCCCAGTGTAACTTTATTGATGCAGTGATTATTTCTGCGTCTTATTTTGTTGCACTTGTTCTGCAGTGAATTATTTTCTTTTATTGTTATTTTTATGCATTATTATTCTCAGTTCATTATTGTTTGAGTCTTGTTTTTCATTTTATTATTTTTCCTCATGTTGTCTTTGTATTATATTTTAATTTTGTTTATGCATTCTTAGAAAATATTTAAATTTCCCAGTTATCTCTCTTTGCATACAATTTAGTGATTTTATTTTATACTTTTTACATTGATTTACAGTTTTATTATTTAATTTCTTTATTAGGAAGAGTACAGACAGCTCATTTTGCATTTAATTCAGTCTCCAGTAATATTTTTACTTGTAAATTTCAATGTATTTTTTTTTATCTTGTCCAGCAGTCCTTTACATTGAGTTGTCCTTCCTCTTGCAGTGTATCTTAGATATTTTTTTTATTACTTCTGCAGAATTAGTTGCATCTCTTTTATTTTAATTTTAACATTTTATATCATTTTTATTGTTCATTATTTTTGCCTTATTTGTTCTCGTGCAACTTCTTTGCCATTATGTCTCACATACCGTCAAGTGATACTTTAGTGAATGGCGACACTCAGACCTCTCAGGCTACTGCTGCTCCTGTCATCAGTTCTCACAGTTCCTTATGGACCGACAGACCGACCCAGACACTGAGACACAACAGTTTTACTCGTGATTCCCTTGATGCGTTACCTTTATTCAATGGCCATGTACATAGTCTTGAAGCATGGTTTACTGCCATTCGTTCTCGTGTTAATGCTCTAGTTGAAGGTCCTCCTTCTGAGGAAAGTCTTATCAGACTTGCGAAAGAAGCTCTTCATCGATCCCCTTCTGCTGTTCACGTTGTTGATCTCCTTGATATGCGAGACTTCAGGAATCTTACTAAGTGGTCACAATATGAGGAACTGATTCGTTCTTTCCTCGTACCAGTAAAAACAGCTGATCCACATGTCGTTCTTAGGGAACTAGTGAATGCTACACCCATGACTAATGAATCGTTGAGTGCATTTGCTGTTAGATTAGACAAACTTTTATCATCATTTATCAATGCTGTCCAGTCCTCAGCTTTGGCCCTGACGAGGATAAACCATCCACAGCATCGTTTGCTAAAATAGCAGCTTTTGGAGCAATCAAAGAACTAATGCCACTTGCTTCCGTGTGTGCTTATGAGGCTAATCCCCCAACTGTGACGATGGAACCCCTTACAGCCCTAAATCATGTACGTTCCTTGTGCCCCCAGGGTACTTTCCCATGTATCAAAAGTAATTTCACACCTATGCCTCAGTCTGCACCACCTCTTGTTTGTGCCACAGCGACAAATCGTGGTCGTCAACCATCTCAGCGATCACCAAGGACCAGTGTACAGAGTCATTATAAACCTCGTAGTATTCATAGTACATTCAGTAACCATAGTCAGCGGACTTGTTACAACTGTGGTTTCCGTGGACATATTGCAATTAATTGTCCTGATAGTCACCCTAAGAGGCGTCGTGCTGATGGTGAGTACCAGTCAGATCTTCCCTACTGTACTTATCATAGAATACAT
Source organism: Cherax quadricarinatus (assembly GCF_038502225.1). Taxonomy (NCBI): domain Eukaryota; kingdom Metazoa; phylum Arthropoda; class Malacostraca; order Decapoda; family Parastacidae; genus Cherax; species Cherax quadricarinatus. The sequence goes on from NC_091304.1 coordinate 25,438,797, forward strand.
GGACATGACACATCTGAGTGCAATGCTCTCTACAACCTTCAGTACTCTAGGTCTTTCCATGGCCGTTCCAACCGCAGAACCCGCAGAGGAAATAGACATCGTGGTTCTCAAAATAACCAGAACCAGGCTCATTCTTCCAATTCGGGGGAATTCGAGCACCCCAGTCAAACCGTCCCATGGTGACAGTAGGTGATAATGAGTACACCATCCCCGTTCACAATTCCTTTGAAGCCTTAAGCAGTCTCGAGAATGACAATCCTGCTGATGATGTTGCTTCACACGTCTCTGACGTAGATGATTTTGGGGATGAAGTGGAACAAATCTTTGCTGATGACAATCCACCTTTTTGTTTGCACATAACTTCCAATGCATCCATAGGCCCTATAGTGCAAGCATCTGTTCATAATGCGCCCGATCATTTGTTCATGGACTCTGGTGCGCAAGTCAATATTATCAAGTCTAGTTTGTTTAGGGATAAGCAGTTACGACATGTCCTTCTCGTAGAACCGACTCATGTGTCCTCCCTTAGTGGAGTAGCTGGTTCTCACCTGCGTGTCTGAGGTCGGACTTCCCTAACTTTTTCTATCCAAGGTAGAGACTTCACTGCTTCCTTCCTTGTTGTCGACCAGATTACTTTCCCTGGTGACCTTCTACTGGGATTTGCTTCCATGCGAGACTTACGCATTGTGCTCGACCCTTATCGATGGCATGCCCAAATTGACGACTTGATCATCGTACCATTTTGGGGTTACCAGCTTGGATCCGAGATCTGCCATACTGCCGCAGAGTACGACATTCGAATTAAGTCCTTACAGGCCAGTGCATTTTCCAGTAGCATACCCAAGCGGTCAGGCACTGATGATCCTGTCACTCCTGTCTGTGTTCCTGCAACTTCAGACTTGCAAGATAGTGTCCAGTTACCTCAAGTGTCCGAGGACGCTCTGACTACCTTGAATGCTGAGCCTATCCCTGCAATGTCTGCTAGTTCAAGTAGTAGTTTCTCCACAGGGGATGCCTTGTCGGAAAACAATTACTTGCAACTAGTAATGCCATCTCTTGTTGATGTCACATGCCGTCTGCAGAAAGACGTTTCTGTCGCAGCTAGTGCCCTCAGAGTGTCTGCTGTTGTTCCTAGTGTTCCAGATGGTGATAATGTCCTAGTTGACAGTGATTCCTGCAAAGTAAAAGGTCTATTTGTTGAACCATCCTTACATGTTGTAAGAGATAGTAAGATCCATTTCTTCCTCGCTAATACTTCTGGTCACAGTGTTCGTCTCAGAGCAAATACCAATCTTGTTGACCTTGTTCACTATCCTTACCCTGTTCAGGTAGAGGATGAGTTGTCACCTGACCAGTGGGTCGGTGCTATTTCTACCGGGGAGACCTCATCCACTTCACTGGATCAATCTGTTCCACCAGTTGAGGAGAAAGACTTAGCTCCCACTGACTTCCCAGATGAAGTCAAGCGTTTGTTGACTCTGTTGAACAAACGTCGTAAAGCCATTGCCTTACCAGGTGAGAAGATGGGTATAACAAACTTATTGTCCCATCGTATTCCACTTGAACCTGGTACTAGACCTATCTACATACCTGCGTACAGAATGCCTCATTCACAAGTTGCTGTCACAGAAGAATTGATCAATCAAATGCTTGATGATGGAGTTATTGCACCTAGCAATTCACCTTAGAATGCGCCCTTGATCCTAGTACCTAAGAAGGATGGTACTTGGCACCCAGTGATTGACTTTAGGAAGTTAAATGCGAAAACTATTCCAGATCGCTTTCCACTCCCTGTACTGGGTGATCTTTTACGTAACATCGGAGATAACAAATCTTTTCAATCCTGGATTTGTTACAAGGATTTTGGCAAGTCCCTCTTCACGAGGACAGCCAAGAGCTAAATGCATTCTCCACTCCTACAGGTCATTATCACTTCCTCCATATGGCGTTTGGATTACGATCCTCCCCTATCACGTTCTCAAGGCTCATGACTAATATCTTTAGAGGTCTTATAGGTAATGCACTTATGGTGTACTTAGATGACGTAATCGTCATGTCTAAAGACGTGGATACACACTTGAAAAGACTTGATATAGTACTTGGTAAGCTTGAAGAAGCCAATTTGAAGATCAAACTGTCTAAATGTCAATTTTTCAGATCAGAAATTAAGTTTCTTGGTCACGTAGTCACTCCAGTGACTTTGTCATGAACCAAGAATTACTGTATCGAACAGCCGAGTTGGGTACTCCTAGCAGAAGAGTTTACCAGTTAGTAATTCCACAGTCACTAGTGAATGTAGCCTTTCAGCTAGTTCACGATGTACCAGGTGTTGCACACCCTGATATGGATCGTTCAGTAAAACAAGCCAGATTGAAATACTTTTGGCCTCGTATGGCAACTGATATTTCTGAGTATGTTAAGAAATGTAGTGTGTGCATGCAACATAAAGGTAATGCTAATGGTCCTAATCCAATCCAAGTGTATCCAACCACTAGCGAACCTTGGGAAAGAGTTGCGCTAGATTTGTTAACTAATTTCCAATGTTCCCTCCAGGGCAACAAACATCTATGTGTTATGGTAGACCATTTCACCAGATATTGTGAGTTAGTTCCTATTGCAGATAAGACTGCCGAGACAGTAGCTAAAGTGTTTAAAGAACGCATTATCTGCAGGCATACCACCCCTAAGTCCCTAGTAACAGATAATGGAGGTGAATTCTGTAATGAGATTCTTGAAAATTTGTGCACCTTGTACAAGATCTCTAAATCCACCATTGTTCCTCATCATCCTGCCAGCAATGGGTTAGCGGAACATACCAATACTTGATGTCTTGAGAGCCACTATCAATCCCAACAGTGAAACTTGGGATGAAGTTATACCTGATGTGCAGTGTGCTATAAATTCTGCTTACAATGTTTCTATAGGTGACACTCCACATTATGCATTGTATGGTGTAGATAAGCGTTTGCCTTATGAGTTGCTATATTCTAATCCGAAACCAAATTACAACCCTGATGATTTCATAGAAACTCGTACCAGTTTAGCTCAAAGTGTCTTTAGAAGAATCCGTGAAATACTTCATAAATCAACAGCAGAATTTACAAGAGTCGCAAACACTCGAGCAAAGCCATCCAAAATCAAAGTAGGTTCAAGAGTTATGCTGACTAACTTTAACAAAACGTCTGCAATGCCAAAGCTTGATCAAAAGTTTGTTGGTCCTTATCGAGTAGTTGAACATATCACTGGTAATAAGTATAAGGTTAGAGAAATTAGTACTGGTCAGTATAAAGAATCGCATTTAGATCATATGAAGTTAGTATGTGATGATAATGATGCTCCAACCCAGACTAATGTGACAGACTCTGATAATCCTCCTGATCCTGTACTCTCTTCCTCTGATACTCAGTCAGACGATCAACCTGAATGTCGTTATTCCCTACGTACACGACAGGTATTGAGAAATCCTCAAGTATCATTTGTTACTTCCAATTCAGATTTGCCTCAAATACAGCATGAGTTAGCCAGTGCAACAGAGTTTGATCCTCCCAGAGATGACACCCATTCTGCATATATCAATCTCACCCTAGCAGAGTTGGGGTTAAATGTAAATAACCTGTATAGATGAATAATTACAGTATCAACTTATCAGTGTTCAAGAATTTTTTTTTGTGTTCACGTTCTCTCCGAATTCTGAGAATTAACAGTCTAGATTTGAGTGCACCGAATCTGCCTTTCTGTTAAACACTTCTTTCTTTGTATATATTCCTTCCTCAGAATCCGTAGATCACATGAATACAGATCGATCGATCAAATTTTTTTTATAACTTCTATTGTGTAATCTCAACATTGAGTTTCATTCAATGAATTGTGCTATATTATACCTTGTGTTGCATTACAGTTTCAGTTACATAAGCTTCCATTCCAATGTTCTACTTATGTATGTTATAATGTTCAATTGTTGTGTACTTTGACATTGTATAGAATCAGCCCAAGCCGTACACCTGCCATCTCTAGTTTGTATTAGTTGTATGTCGGGACGACATACGTTAGCGTCGCCGAGCTCTCAGTAGTAGTACCAGTTCCTAGTAACCAGTTACCAGTAACCAGTGTACCAGTAGATGACTCACTACCAACCGTCTCTGAGTGAATCACTGACTGTATTCATATTGCTGCTGACCATAGCAGGATTTCAAACACCCCCTCACCCATAGGCACTGTGAGTCACTCAAGATAGGGAGCAGAGAGAGGTAGGTCGGCTGTTGGTGCCTTCCCACACTTTCCGTCATATTATACGTACTACCAGCCTACGTGAGTATTCTTACCTCATCCACGTTATCGAAAACCCACATGACATATATATATATATATATATATATATATATATATATATATATATATATATATATATATATATATATATATGCTCATATCACAACATAATCGAGGTTCAGGCATGTATGCGCGGAGCCCCAGACCGACAAAATGAGATCAGTCACGAGGCAGCCTTCACCAAATTTAATTTCAATAACAAGAACATAAAGTGGGACCAAGTAAACCAAGTACTAAACGATATAAGCTGGGAAGATAGCCTATGCAACACAGACCCCAACTTATGCCTAGAACAGATTAACTCTGTGGCACTCGATGTATGCTCAATGCTTATTCCTTTAAGAAAAATGAGGAGTAGGTGTAAAATAGAAAGAGACAGGCACTCCCTTTACAGGCGATGGAAAAGAATAACAGAGCGGCTAAAAGAGGCCAATATATCTGAAAGGCATAGGGAGACACTGGTCAGAGAAATAGCAAACATCGAACTAAAGCTAAAGGAATCTTATAGGAGTCAGGAATCGCGGGAAGAACTAAAAGCCATAAATGAAATCGAAAGAAACCCAAAGTATTTCTTTTCTTATGCCAAATCAAAGCCGAGAACAACATCCAGTATTGGGCACCTACTTAAACAAGATGGGTCCTACACAGATGACAGCAAGGAAATGAGTGAGCTACTCAAGTCCCAATATGACTCAGTTTTTAGCAAGCAGCTAACCAGACTGAGAGTCAAAGCTCTAAATGGATTTTTTATGAGAGAACCACAGAATTTGGTAAACACAAGCCTATCTGATGTTATCCTGATGCCAAATGACTCCGAACAGGCGATAAATGACATGCCCATGCACTCTGCCCCAGGGCCAGACTCATGGAACTCCGTGTTCATCAAGAACTGCAAAAAGCCCCTATCACGTGCTTTTACCATCCTATGGAGAGGGAGCATGGACACGGGGTTCACCCCACAGTTACTAAAAACAACAGACATAGGCCCACTCCACAAAGGGGGCAGTAAAGTAATAGCAAAGAACTACAGACCGATAGCACTAACATCCCATATCATAAAAATCTTTGAAGATCACCACCTATCTAGAAACCCATCAGTTACACAACCCAGGGCAACATGGGTTTAGAGCAGGTCGCTCCTGTCTGTCCCAACTACTGGATCACTATGACAAGGTCCTAGATGCACTAGAAGACAAAAAGAATGCAGATGTAATATATACAGACTTAGCAAAAGTCTTCAACAAGTGTGACCATGGTGTAATAGCGCACAAAATGTGTGCTAAAGGAATAACAGGAAAAGTTGGTAGATGGATCTATAATTTTCTCACAAACAGAACACAAAGAGCAGTAGTCAACAGAGTAAAGTCTGAGGCGGCTATGGTGAAAAGCTCTGTTCCGCTCCCATCTTGTTTTTCATCCTCATATCTGACATAGACAAGGATGTCAGCCACAGCACCGTGTCTTCCTTTGCAGATGACACCCGAATCTGCATGACAGTGTCTTCCATTGCAGACACTGCAAGGCTCCAGGCAGACATCAACCAAATCTTTCAATGGGCTGCAGAAAACAATATGAAGTTCAACGATGAGAAATTTCAATTACTCCGATATGGTAAACATGAGGAAATTAAAACTTCGTCAGAGTATAAAACAAATTCCAGCCACAAAATAGAGCGAAAAACTAACGTCAAAGACCTGGGAGTGATCATGTCGGAGGATCTCACCTTCAAGGACCATAACATTGTATCAATCGCATCTGCTAGAAAAATGACAGGATGGATAATGAGAACCTTCAAAACTAGGGATGCCAAGCCCATGATGACACTCTTTAGGTCGCTTGTTCTATCTAGGCTGGAATATTGCTGCACACTAACAGCACCTTTCAAGGCAGGTGAAATTGCTGACCTAGAAAAAGTACAGAGAACCTTCACGGCGCGCATAACGGAGATAAAACACCTCAATTACTGGGAGCGCTTGAAGTTCCTGAACCTGTACTCCCTGGAATGCAGGCGGAAGAGATACATGATTATATACACCTGGAAAATCCTAGAGGGACTAGTACCGAACTTGCACACGAAAATCACTCACTACGAAAGCAGAAGACTTGGCAGACGATGCAACATCCCCCAATGAAAAGCAGGGGTGTCACTAGCACGTTAAGAGACAACACAATAAGTGTCAGGGGCCGAATACTGTTCAACCGCCTCCCAGCATACATAACGGGGATTACCAACAGACCCCTGGCTGTCTTCAAGCTGGCACTGGACAAGCACCTAAAGTCGGTACCTGATCAGCCGGGCTGTGGCTCGTACATTGGATTGCGCGCAGCCAGCAGTAACAGCCTGGTTGATCAGGCTCTGATCCACCATGAGGCCTGGTCACAGACCTGGCCGCGGGAGCGTTGACCCCCGGAACTCTCTCCAGGTTAACTCCAGGTAATATTTTTATATGTATATATTTATATATATATATATATATATATATATATATATATATATATATATATATATATATATATATATATATATATATGTATATATATATATATATATATATATATATATATATATATATATATATATATAAATATATATATATATATGTCGTGCCGAAGAGGCAGAACTTGCGATCTTGGCTTAAATAGCAACGCTCATCTTGCCATATAAGACAAGTGAAAAATTGTGTATGCAATAATTTCGCCAAAATCATTCTGAATCTAACGAAAAAAATACATTTCATATATATATATATATATATATATATATATATATATATATACATACATGCATATAACGCTTTAATTTCCAGCATTGTTCCTTGTGGACCCCAATGTAAATAAGTCGGTCTCTAACTTTTTTGGGTTATCCCAGGTTGTCTACACATATGCTGCTATATATGATAATCTATGTAACTATTTGTGTATACTTCAATAAACTTACTTAACTCCACTAGGTACACTGGTCTGTAGTTCATCAATTATAATGACTCACTGACTCTCTTGTCCAGCGTTCAATGTTTCTCTCACCATGATAACACTTTTCCTCTCGTGGACACCACTCATGACCACATCAACGTCATTCTGCTCCTTCCAGTTTATCAAGACATGTTGTATTTTATTTCGTCATTCTTAATGTGATACAACACTTTCCATGTTAACAATTTAAATACAATATTGAGTTTGACTCAAGTCTCCTTTATCAGTCTGAATTACTTAATTTTTTCGTACAGTTTTGTTAATGGGGTTATAACGAGAGTAAATTATTTCATGGAGAGGCAGCAGATGATCTCTGAAGAAAAATCAGACCATTGAAACCAGACGGAAAAAATATATTTAGTATTTTCTAATCGATATGTTTTCGTTACAAAGATTAAATAAAAATAATCCACGCCTGGCAGTCGTATCCTGGGCTAAAATAATAATGTGTAAGCAAATATCAAAGCTGGTCAAGAATTGTGTTGGGTGAAGGTATCCGCGTCCTCACTAGCCTCTCCTACGTTACTTGAAAAATAGTGAAAAATATTATGTATGTATATGTATTATTTTAGGGGTAAATAAAATGTTAATAAACGAAACATCGCATTTGAAGATGACTTCTTCAAGGATAAACGCTAATAATGTAGCCTAAAAAAAAGTATTGTGGGTAACTTTGAGTCTTTGTTCGCAAGAGGGAGAGGCAGATTCTGGCCGCTGTGAGCAGCCCAGGCGGAGTTGTAGTGTCTGGTTCACGCCTCCCTCCCTCTCTCCACCCCCAACACCTCCACTCACCATCCCCCACCCTCCCTTTCTCAACCCCCAACACCTCCAGAATCTCTCGCCCTCCCTCTCTCCACCCTCAACACCTCCAGAATCCGTTCCCCGTCCTCCCTCTCTCCACCCCAACACCAAAATTCATTCCTTGTCCCCCTTCTCTCCACCCCAACCCCAGAATCCATCCCCTGCCCTCCCTCTCTCCACCCAACACCTCCTGGCTCCATCCCTCTCTCCACCCCCAACAACTCCCCCACACACCGTCTGTCGGCCCCCCACTATCCCCTCCCAAATGGCAGCCAGACGTCTGCTTGTGATCCGCCGCTGCCGTGCTGCTGCTGCTGCTGGGGTGGCTGCAAGCTGGCCGCGCCCCTCCTCCAGGAGTACACACCAAACACAGACTACCTGCTGCTAGATTCTAGACACCTGAGGTTACGATAATATAGGCGAAGGTTAGCCTTCTACGAGTTCATGGATATTTAATTTGAAATTCTACTAATATTACCTCTGTCAATACTACTACTACTTATACTATTACCACTAGTAGTCACGAGGCAAGTGGTCGTACTGGGTACTTTGCAAACTAATGCTAACAGGCTACAGGTAGGATTCCTAGTTGTTGTTAGCGCCTGTATTTAATCTAGTTAATTCCAATAGTTTCAGTGTTTGCCCAGCCGTTAAAATATTTTTGTACCTACAGCTTCAGAAGGTAGTCTGTTTCAGTTTTCTATCACTAAAAAGAATATTTACCAACATCTGTGTTGCATTCCTGAGGGGTTCAAGGTCAGAGTTACTCCTGTCTTCAAGAAAAATAGTAGGTCTGATGTCAACAACTAGAGGCCTGTTAGTATACTCAGTGTGATGTCCAAAATTCTAGAGAACGCGGTATACTGTCAAGTAGTTATGTATCTTATTTACCAGTCAGGTTTTAGGAGATCTTACTTGACCGACACCTTCCTAATTAATCTGATGGACTGCATGAGGACTGAAATGTCCATAGGGAATCTCATAGGCATGGTAACCACTTAGACTTGCAAAAGGCCTTCGATACAGTCGACCACAATATATTATCTAAGAAACTACAAGCTATCGGCATAGGTTCTGTAGACTGGTTTAAGTCCTACCTGAGCAACAGGAAACAAATTGTCCGTATCAACAACACAGAATCAGAACACCTGCCGATAGCATGTGAGGTTCCCCAAGGCAGTATTCTGGGTCCCTTATTGCTCATATATTATGTGAATGACATGGCCATTAGTGTATGCAGATGACAGTGCTCTGTTAGTGTCAGGTAAAGACCTACAAGAAAAAGCTAATATACTATCACTAGAACTAGAGTCCTATAGTTAATGGGTAATAGACAACAAATTATCGTTACACCTCGGGAAAACGGAAGTCATACTCTTTGGCACGAAGCATAAAGTTAAAAGGGTAAATAAACTGAATGTCCTCAGTGAAATATCTGCAAATCCCCTTTGACCCAAGCATGTCAGGAGAATCGATAGGGAACAGTGTAGTAAAGAAAGCGAATGCCAGACTAAAATTCCTCTACAGACAAGCACAGTGTCTATCTACTGTCTCGCAGGACCCTATGTCTAGTTCTTATACAATGTCATATAGACTACTCTTGCTCTTCATGGTACTCTGCCTTAACAAAAAACAAATGAAAAATAGACTACAAATCACCGAGAACAAAAGGTTGAGACTCGTGCTGGACCCAGACAACATGTAGGTCACGATGAATTACAGCAAATGGATATACTGAATGTAGAAGACAGAGCTTATAAAACTGCTCACAAAGTCCAGAATATCTTGCTGCCGTGTGACTAGACCTACCTGGAGTTCATTACCTTTGTAAATTGTGAGTTCATTACCTTTGTAAATTGTGAATTCATTACGTCTGTAACTTGCTCAGCTATCAAAACTTTGAGGCCCAGTCCCTGGACCCATTATGTACCTCTGTAATCTTTTGACTACCGCCCACTGGATGGGTATGGGGTGCATAATAAACATATTAAACTTAAACTAACAAGTCTGTCCAGGCTGGGAACCAAAGCAATTAATTATAGTACTAGGGGAAGAGAGCACAACTTTGTAGTACCCACAGTAGGTGGCCAGGCTTCATACACCTTTCATTGTACAGCAATAAAGGAATGGAACAGACTGCTAGCACATATCAAAGCCAGTCATAGCATGAACCAGTTCAAGAAGACAGCCAGAAGGTAGCTAATGAATGTAGCTACAGAAAGGGAAGAGAGTAATTTCTTGACCAGCTAACATATATGTACCTATTACTGTGATCTGATCCTATCTTTAATGTTAATGTAAATAACTCATTTCACCTTATTCCTAGTACATCTACTTTTATTGTTTAGCACCTAAAGTCAGTTCCGGATCAGCCGGGCTGTGGCTCGTATGTTGGTTTGCGTGCAGCCAGCAGCAACAGCCTGGTTGATCAGGCTCTGATCCACCAGGAGGCCTGGTCTCAGACCGGGCCGCGGGGGCGTTGACCCCCGGAACTCTCTCCAGGTAAACTCTCCAGGTAAACAATAAATTATTACAAGGACCCCAATGAAAATAAGTCAATCTGACTTTTTTCTGGTTATCCTAGGTAATCTACACATATGCTGCTATGTATGATAATTTATGTAACTGTATTTATGTGTACCTGTAACATACTCAGATTTCTTGCTTCGGAGTTTCATGCCATCGATTTTGCTACAGCATCACTTTACACTACAAATAATTCTTCATGTTTGAGAGAGTAAAATCATTTTAGTATCTTAAAGATTTTAATGTAACCTTAGTTTTAACTTCCTGAAGGAGAACATATGTTGTGTGAGATGAACCTTCCTGGAGGAGAACATATGTTGTGTGAGATGAACCTTCCTGGAGGAGAACATATGTTGTGTGAGATGAACCTTCCTGGAGGAGAACATATGTTGTGTGAGATGAACCTTCCTGGAGGAGAACACATGTTGTGTGAGATGAACATTCCTGAAGGAGAACACATGTTGTGTGAGATGAACCTTCCTGGAGGAGAACATATGTTGTGTGAGATGAACCTTCCTGGAGGAGAACACATGTTGTGTGAGATGAACCTTCCTGGAGGAGAACATATGTTGTGTGAGATGAACCTTCCTGGAGGAGAACACAGGTTGTGTGAGATGAACCTTCCTGGAGGAGAACACAGGTTGTGTGAGATGAACCTTCCTGGAGGAGAACACAGGTTGTGCGAGATGAACCTTCCTGGAGAACACATGTTGTGTGAGACGAACTTTCCGGAAGGAGAACACAGGTTGTGTGAGATGAACCTTCCTGGAGGAGAACACAGGTTGTGTGAGATGAACCTTCCTGAAGGACAACACAGGTTGTGTGAGATGAACCTTCCTGGAGGAGAACACAGGTTGTGTGAGATGAACCTTCATGGAGGACAACACAGGTTGTGTGAGATGAACCTTCCTGGAGGAGAACACAGATTGTGTGAGATGAACCTTCCTGGAGGAGAACACAGGTTCCGTGAGATGAACCTTCCTGGAGGAGAACACAGGTTGTGTGAGATGAACCTTCCTGGAGGAGAACATATGTTGTGTGAGATGAACCTTCCTGAAGGAGAACACAGGTTCCGTGAGATGAACCTTCCTGGAGGAGAACACAGGTTGTGTGAGATGAACCTTCCTGGAGGACAACACAGGTTGTGTGAGATGAACCTTCATGGAGGACAACACAGGTTGTGTGAGATGAACCTTCCTGGAGGAGAACACAGGTTGTGTGAGATGAACCTTCCTGGAGGAGAACACAGGTTCCGTGAGATGAACCTTCCTGGAGGAGAACACAGGTTGTGTGAGATGAACCTTCCTGGAGGACAACACAGGTTGTGTGAGATGAACCTTCCTGGAGGACAACACAGGTTGTGTGAGATGAACCTTCCTGGAGAAAACAGGTTGTGTGAGATGAACCTTCCTGGAGGAGAACACAGGTTGTGTGAGATGAACCTTCCATGAGGAGAACACAGGTTGTGTGAGATGAACCTTCCTGGAGGAGAACACAGGTTGAGTGAGATGAACCTTCCTGGAGGAGAACACAGGTTGTGTGAGATGAACCTTCCTGGAGGAGAACATATGTTGTGTGAGATGAACCTTCCTGGAGGAGAACACATGTTGTGTGAGATGAACCTTCCTGGAGGAGAACACAGGTTGTGTGAGATGAACCTTCCTGGAGGAGAACACAGGTTGTGTGAGATGAACCTTCCTGGAGGAGAACACAGGTTGTGTGAGATGAACCTTCCTGGAGGAGAACACAGGTTGTGTGAGATGAACCTTCCTGGAGAACACATGTTGTGTGAGACGAACCTTCCGGAAGGAGAACACAGGTTGTGTGAGATGAACCTTCCTGAAGGACAACACAGGTTGTGTGAGATGAACCTTCCTGGAGGAGAACACAGGTTGTGTGAGATGAACCTTCATGGAGGACAACACAGGTAGTATGAGATGAACCTTCCTGGAGGACAACACAGGTAGTATGAGATGAACCTTCCTGGAGGACAACACAGGTTGTGTGAGATGAACCTTCCTGGAGGAGAACACAGGTTGTGTGAGATGAACCTTCCTGGAGGACAACACAGGTTGTGTGAGATGAACCTTCCTGGAGGAGAACACAGGTTGTGTGAGATGAACCTTCCTGGAGAAAACAGGTTGTGTGAGATGAACCTTCCTGGAGGAGAACACAGATTGTGTGAGATGAACCTTCCTGAAGGAGAACACAGGTTGAGTGAGATGAACCTTCCTGGAGGAGAACACATGTTGTTTACCTGGAGACCTGGAGAGAGTTTCGGGGGTCAATGCCCCCGCGGCCCGGTCTGTGACCAGGCCTCCTGGTGGATCAGCGCCTGATCAACCAGGCTGTTGCTGCTGGCTGCACGCAAACCAACGTACGAGCCACAGCCCGGCTGATCAGGAACTGACTTTAGGTGCTTGTCCAGTGCCAGCTTGAGGACTGCCAGGGGTCTGTTGGTAATCCCCCTTATGTGTGCTGGGAGGCAGTTGAACAGTCTCGGGCCCCTGACACTTACTGTATGGTCTCTTAACGTGCTAGTGACACCCCTGCTTTTCATTGGGGGGATGGTGCATCGTCTGCCAAGTCTTTTGCTTTCGTAGTGAGTGATTTTCGTGTGCAAGTTCGGTACTAGTCCCTCTAGGATTTTCCAGGTGTATATAATCATGTATCTCTCCCTCCTGCGTTCCAGGGAATACAGGTTTAGAAACCTCAAGCGCTCCCAGTAATTGAGGTGTTTTATCTCCGTTATGCGCGCCGTGAAAGTTCTCTGTACATTTTCTAGGTCGGCAATTTCACCTGCCTTGAAAGGTGCTGTTAGAGTGCAGCAATATTCCAGCCTAGATAGAACAAGTGACCTGAAGAGTGTCATCATGGGCTTGGCCTCCCTAGTTTTGAAGGTTCTCATTATCCATCCTGTCATTTTTCTAGCAGATGCGATTGATACAATGTTATGGTCCTTGAAGGTGAGATCCTCCGACATAATCACTCCCAGGTCTTTGACGTTGGTGTTTCGCTCTATTTTGTGGCCAGAATTTGTTTTGTACTCTGATGAAGATTTAATTTCCTCATGTTTACCATATCTGAGTAATTGAAATTTCTCATCGTTGAACTTCATATTGTTTTCTGCAGCCCACTGAAAGATTTGGTTGATGTCCGCCTGGAGCCTTGCAGTGTCTGCAATGGAAGACACTGTCATGCAGATTCGGGTGTCATCTGCAAAGGAAGACACGGTGCTGTGGCTGACATCCTTGTCTATGTCGGATATGAGGATGAGGAACAAGATGGGAGCTAGTACTGTGCCTTGTGGAACAGAGCTTTTCACCGTAGCTGCCTCGGACTTTACTCTGTTGACGACTACTCTCTGTGTTCTGTTAGTGAGGAAATTATAGATCCATCGACCGACTTTTCCTGTTATTCCTTTAGCGCGCATTTTGTGCGCTATTACGCCATGGTCACACTTGTCGAAGGCTTTTGCAAAGTCTGTATATATTACATCTGCATTCTTTTTGTCTTCTAGTGCATTTAGGACCTTGTCGTAGTGATCCAGTAGTTGAGACAGACAGGAGCGACCTGTTCTAAACCCATGTTGCCCTGGGTTGTGTAACTGATGGGTTTCTAGATGGGTGGTGATCTTGCTTCTTAGGACCCTTTCAAAGATTTTTATGATATGGGATGTTAGTGCTATTGGTCTGTAGTTCTTTGCTGTTGCTTTACTGCCCCCTTTGTGGAGTGGGGCTATGTCTGTTGTTTTTAGTAACTGAGGGACGACCCCCGTGTCCATGCTCCCTCTCCATAGGATGGAAAAGGCTCGTGATAGGGGCTTCTTGCAGTTCTTGATGAACACAGAGTTCCATGAGTCTGGCCCTGGGGCAGAGTGCATGGGCATGTCATTTATCGCCTGTTCGAAGTCATTTGGCGTCAGGATAACATCGGATAGGCTTGTGTTAATCAAATTTTGTGGCTCTCTCATAAAAAATTCATTTTGATCTTCGACTCTCAGTCTGGTTAGCGGCTTGCTAAAAACTGAGTCATATTGGGACTTGAGTAGCTCACTCATTTCCTTGCTGTCATCTGTGTAAGACCCATCTTGTTTAAGTAGGGGCCCAATACTGGGCGTTGTTCTCGATTTTGATTTGGCATAGGAGAAGAAATACTTTGGGTTTCTTTGGATTTCATTTATAGCTTTTAGTTCTTCCCGCGATTCCTGACTCCTAAAAGATTCTTTTAGCTTAAGTTCGATGCTTGCTATTTCTCTGACCAGTGTCTCCCTGCGCATTTCAGATATATTGACCTGTTGTGTGAGACGAACCTTCCTGAAGGACAACACAGGTTGTGTGAGATGAACCTTCCTGGAGGAGAACACAGGTTGTGTGAGATGAACCTTCCTGGAGGACAACACAGGTTGTGTGAGATGAACCTTCCTGGAGGAGAACACAGGTTGTGTGAGATGAACCTTCCTGGAGGAGAACACAGGTTGTGTGAGATGAACCTTCCTGGAGGAGAACACAGGTTGTGTGAGATGAACCTTCCTGGAGGAGAACACAGGTTGAGTGAGATGAACCTTCCTGAAGGAGAACACAGGTTGTGTGAGATGAACCTTCCTGGAGGAGAACAAAGGTTGAGTGAAATGAACCTTCCTGAAGGAGAACACAGGTTGTGTGAGATGAACCTTCCTGAAGGAGAACACAGGTTGTGTGAGATGAACCTTCCTGGAGGAGAACACAGGTTGTGTGAGATGAACCTTCCTGAAGGAGAAAACAGGTTGTGTGAGATGAACCTTCCTGGAGGAGAACACAGGTTGTGTGAGATAAACCTTCCTGGAGGACAACACAGGTTGTGTGAGATGAACCTTCCTGAAGGAGAACACAGGTTGTGTGAGATGAACCTTCCTGGAGGACAACACAGGTTGTATGAGATGAACCTTCCTGGAGGAGAACACAGGTTGTGTGAGATGAACCTTCCTGGAGGAGAACACAGGTTGAGTGAGATGAACCTTCCTGAAGGAGAACACAGGTTGTGTGAGATGAACCTTCCTGAAGGAGAACACAGGTTGTGTGAGATGAACCTTCCTGGAGGAGAACACAGGTTGTGTGAGATGAACCTTCCTGGAGGACAACACAGGTGTGAGATGAGCCTTCCTGGAGGAGAACACAGGTTGTGTGAGATGAACCTCTCTGGAGGAGAACACAGTTTGTGTGAGATGAACCTTCCTCAATAAGAACACAGGTTGTGTGAGATGAACCTTCGTGGAGGAGAACACAGGTTGTGTGAGATGAACCTTCCTGGAGGAGAACACAGGTTGTGTGAGATGAACCTTCCTGGAGGAGAACACAGGTTGTGTGAGATGAACCTTCCTGAAGGACAACACAGGTTGTGTGAGATGAACCTTCCTGGAGGAGAACACAGGTTGTGTGAGATGAACCTTCCTGGAGGACAACACAGGTTGTGTGAGATGAACCTTCCTGGAGGAGAACACAGGTTGTGTGAAAGGAACCTTCCTGGAGGAGAACACAGGTTGTGTGAGAAGAACCTTCCTGAAGGAGAACACAGGTTGTGTGAGACGAACCTTCCTGAAGGAGAACACATGTTGTGTGAGATGAACCTTCCTGAAGGAGAACACACGTTGTGTGAGATGAACCTTCCTGAAGGAGAACACACGTTGTGTGAGATGAACCTTCCTGGAGGAGAACACAAGTTGGGTGATATAAACCTTCCTGAAGGAGAACACAGGATGTGTGAGATGAACCTTCCTGGAGGAGAACACAGGTTGTGTGATATAAACCTTCCTGAAGGAGAACACAGGTTGTGTGAGATGAACCTTCCTGGAGGAGAACACAGGTTATGTGAGATGAACCTTCCTGAAGGAGAACACAGGTTGTGTGAGATGAACCTTCCTGAAGAACACAGGTTGTGTGAGATGAACCTTCCTGGAGGAGAACACAGGTTATGTGAGATGAACCTTCCTGAAGGAGAACAGAGTTTATGTGAGATGAACCTTCCTGAAAGAGAGCACAGGTTGTGTGAGATGAACCTTCCTGAAGGAGAACCCAGGTTGTGTGAGATGAACCTTCCTGAAGGAGAAGACAGGTTGTGTGATATGAACCTTCCTGAAGGAGAGCACAGGTTTTGTGATATGAACCTTCCTGAAGGAGAAAACAGGTTGTGTGAGATGACCCTTCCTGAAGGAGAACACAGGTTATGTGATATGAACCTTCCTGAAGGAGAACATAGGTTGTGTGAGATGAACCTTCCTGAACGAGAACACAAGTTGTGTGAGATGAACCTTCCTGAAGGAGAACACAGGTTGTGTGATATGAACCTTCCTGGAGGAGAACACAGGTTGTGTGAGATGAACCTTCCTGAACGAGAACACAGGTTGTGTGAGATAAACCTTCCTGAAGGAGAACACAGGTTGTGTGAGATGAGCCTTCCTGAAGGAGAACACAGGTTGTGTGATATAAGCCTTCCTGAAGGAGAACACAGGTTGTGTGAGATGAACCTTCCTGGAAGAGAACACAGGTTATGTGAGATGAACCTTCCTGAAGGAGAACACATAATAGACCACATATGGACCAATATACAAACCCCCTTAAATCAGGGATAATCACAGACCACTACCCTACCTTCCTCCTGACAAACATTAGTAAACCACCACTTGAATACAACAAAGTCTCATTTAGACTCCATGACGAGGCCTCAGTAAGGAAGTTCACAACTGACCTAGAGACTGTTGACTGGCCTACAGAATTCTCCAAGGCCAATGGTATTGATGACTGGACAGACATTTTTCTTAACAAATTACTTAGACTATACAACAAACATTGTCCTATAAAAACAAAACAGATCACAAACAAATGGCTTGGTTGCCCATGGCTAGCCAGCACCATTCTGAAATCCATTGACAAGAAACACCAATATGAAAAGCAATATAGACAAGGCTTAATACACAAAGATATTCTTAAACACTATTCATCAGCTCTCACCAAAGTAATAAAGAAAGCCAAACAACTATACTACTCCAGTAGATTCACAGACACTAGAGGAGATATAAAAAAAGACCTGGAAAACACTCTCTCAGATTCTAGGGACCCACAAACTGAGAAAAACCAAGAATATTGTCCTAACTAAACCTAATGAAACACCACTACATCCCACTGACACAGCTAACAAGATAAACGACTTCTTCTTAACGATAGGATCTAATCTCGCCAGTAAAATCCCACATACCAATGCCCATGCCGGGGACTACCTAGATGGGAATTTCCCTAATTCCTTCTATCTTGCACCAACTGAGCCCACGGAAGTCACCGAGATTATAAAGTCACTTAAAAATAACTCGGGGAATCTGTCTCATGTCCCACCATTACTGTACAAGCGAGCGGCCCATGTCCTTTCGCATGCTATTTCATTACTCTTTAACAAGTCACTAGAGACTAGCACCTTCCCGAAACTACTCAAGATGGCAAGGGTTACACCAATACATAAAGGTGGTGACCCTACAGACTTAAACAACTATAGGCCAATATCTAACTTACGATTGCTATCCAAAATCTTTGAGAAACTCGTGCACAGGAGACTGTATTCATTTATAACGGCTCAAAACATACTCAACCCCTGCCAATTTGGATTCAGGAAAAATAAAAGCACTAATGATGCAATCATAAAAATGCTAGATCTGCTTTACACAGCATTGGAAAATAAGGAATATCCACTAGGAATTTTTGTTGACCTAAGAAAAGCTTTTGACACAGTAGACCACGACATCCTACTCCACAAACTTGATCATTACGGTATAAGAGGCCATGCGCTTGCTTATTTCAAATCTTACATTACTAATAGGTATCAGTATGTCACCATTAAAGACACAGCATCAGCAACACGGCTACTTCATACTGGAGTTCCGCAGGGAAGTGTCCTTGGTCCCCTGCTCTTCCTCATATACATCAATGACCTTCCAAACGTATCCCAACACCTGAAACCCATTCTCTTTGCTGACGACACGACTTATGTCATCTCTCACCCTAATCTTGCCACCCTCAACACCACTGTGAATGAGGAGCTGATCAAAATATCGACTTGGATGACAGCCAATAAACTTACGCTTAACACTGACAAAACCTACTATATTATGTTTGGTAGCAGAGCAGGAGATGCACAAATTAACATTAAGATTGACAACACTCTAATTACCAGAAATAATGGGGGCAAATTCCTAGGCTCATACCTTGAAAACAACCTGAATTTCAGCACCCATATCCAGCATATAACCAAAAAAGTATCCAAAACGGTTGAGATCCTCTCCAAGATACGATACTACGTGCCGCAAAATGCCCTTCTCACACTATACCACTCACTTATTTATCCATACCTCACCTATGCTATTTGTGCTTGGGGATCAACTGCAGCAACACACCTAAAGCCAATAATAACCCAAGAAAAAGCTGCAGTAAGAATAATCACTAAATCCCATCCCTGGCAACACACCCCCCCACTCTTCATAGACCTATACTTACTCCCTGTTCAGTACATCCACACTTACTACTGTGCAATCTACATCTACAGGGCCTTAAACTCTAATATCAACCTTGACCTAAAACGCTTTCTTGATAGTTGTGACAGAACTCACAGGCATAACACCAGACACAAACATCTCTACGACATTCCCCGTGTCCGACTAAACCTTTACAAAAATTCAATGTATGTCAAAGGCCCTAAAATCTGGAATACCCTACCTGAGAACTCTAGAACTGCAGACACATTCATCACCTTCAAAACTACCATTAGAAAACATCTTATCTCCCTGATACACCCTGTCAACTAACTACACGAATACCACCTGGTGGTTCACACTTACACTCACTGACTCATTTGACCATAAACAGAAATATTAATCTCAATATTAAAATAATGAATCCTGTGATACTCCAATACTGAAACTATGTACTGTGCCAAAACAAAAGCATTTACATTGCTAAACTCACAAACTAGTATTTAGTCACTTAGCCATAATACCAACTTACCTCATAATTTGTAATATTTTACAATTAAGAATAAAACTAAGTCTGCCCGAAATGCCTAGCCATGCTAAGCGTTCTAGTGGTACACTCTGTAATCATTATTTTACTACATGTAAACCACACAATAACCAAATTTCTGTAAACTCAGCATTGTAATCCTCATAGAGAATAAACTTTGAATTTGAATTTGAATATAAACCTTCCTGAAGGAGAACACAGGTTGTGGGAGATGAACCTTCCTGAAGAGAACACAGGTTGTGTGAGATGAACCTTCCTGAAGGAGAACACAGGTTGTGTTAGAGGAACCTTCCTGAAGGAGAACACAGGTTGTGTGATATAAACCTTCCTGAAGGAGAACACAGGTTGTGTGAGATGAACCTTCCTGGAGGAGAACACAGGTTATGTGAGATGAACCTTCCTGAAGGAGAACACAGGTTGTGTGAGATGAACCTTCCTGAAGGAGAACACAGGTTGTGTGAGATGAACCTTCCTGAAGGAGAACACAGTTTGTGTGAGATGAACCTTCCTGGAGGAGAACACAGGTTGTGTGAGATGAACCTTCCTGAAGGAGAACACAGGTTGTGTGAGATGATCCTTCCTGCAGGAGAACACAGGTTATGTGAGATGAACCTTCCTGAAGGAGAACACAGGTTGTGTGAGATGAACCTTCCTGAAGGAGAACACAGGTTATGTGAGATGAACCTTCCTGAAGGAAAACACAGGTTATGTGAGATGAACCTTCCTGAAGGAGAACCCAGGTTGTGTGAGATGAACCTTCCTGAAGGAGAACACAGGCTATGTGAGATGAACCTTCCTGGAGGAGAACACAGGTTGTGTGATATAAACCTTCCTGAAGGAGAACACAGGTTGTGTGAGATGAACCTTCCTGGAGGAGAACACAGGTTATGTGAGATGAACCTTCCTGAAGGAGAACACAGATTGTGTGAGATGAACCTTCCTGAAGAACACAGGTTGTGTGAGATGAACCTTCCTGGAGGAGAACACAGGTTATGTGAGATGAACCTTCCTGAAGGAGAGCACAGTTTATATGAGATGAACCTTCCTGAAGGAGAACCCAGGTTGTGTGAGATGAACCTTCCTGAAGGAGAACGCAGGTTGTGTGAGATGAACCTTCCTGGAGGAGAACACAGGTTATGTGAGATGAACCTTCCTGAAGGAGAAGACAGGTTGTGTGAGATGAACCTTCCTGAAGGAGAACCCAGGTTGTGTGAGATGAACCTTCCTGAAGGAGAACCCAGGTTGTGTGAGATGAACCTTCCTGAAGGAGAAGACAGGTTGTGTGATATGAACCTTCCTGAAGGAGAGCACAGGTTTTGTGATATGAACCTTCCTGAAGGAGAACACAGCTTGTGTGAGATGAACCTTCCTGAAGGAGAACACAGGTGTGAGATGAACCTTCCTGAAGGATAACACAGGTTGTGTGAGATGAACCTTCCTGAAGGAGAACACAGGTTGTGTGAGATGAACCTTCCTGAAGGAGAACACAGGTTGTGTGAGACGAGCCTTCCTGAAGGCGAACACAGGTTGTGTGAGATGAACCCTCCTGAAGGTGAACACAGGTTGTGTGATATAAATCTTCATGAAGGAGAACACAGGTTGTGATATGAACCTTCCTGTAGGAGAACACAGGTTGTGTGAGATGAACCTTCCTGGAGGAGAACACAGGTTATGTGATATGAACCTTCCTGAAGGAGAACACAGGTTGTGTGAGATGAACCTTCCTGAACGAGAACACAAGTTGTGTGAGATGAACCTTCCTGAAGGAGAACACAGGTTGTGTGAGATGAACCTTCCTGAAGGAGAACACAGGTTGTGTGAGATGAACCAGGTTGTGTGAGATTCTGAAGGAGAACGCAGGTTGTGTGAGATGAACCTTCCTGAAGGAGAACACAGGTTGTGTGAGATGAACCTTCCTGGCTAGAGAGAACACAGGTTGTGTGAGATGAACCTTCCTGAAGGAGAACGCAGGTTGTGTGAGATGAACCTTCCTGAAGGAGAACACAGGCTATGTGAGATGAACCTTCCTGAAGGAGAACGCAGGTTGTGTGAGATGAACCTTCCTGAAGGAGAACGCAGGTTGTGTGAGATGAACCTTCCTGAAGGAGAACACAGGCTATGTGAGATGAACCTTCCTGAAGGAGAACGCAGGTTGTGTGAGATGAACACAAGTTGTGTGAGATGAACCTTCCTGAAGGAGAACACAGGTTGTGTGAGATGAACCTTCCTGAAGGAGAACACAGGTTGTGTGAGATGAACCTTCCTGAAGGAGAACACAGGTTGTGTGATATAAACCTTCCTGGAAGAGAACACAGGTTATGTGAGATGAACCTTCCTGAAGGAGAACACAGGTTGTGTGAGATGAACCTTCCTGAAGGAGAACACAGGTTGTGTGAGATGAACCTTCCTGAAGGAGAACACAGGTTGTGTGAGATGAACCTTCCTGGAGGAGAATACAGGTTATGTGAGATGAACCTTCCTGAAGGAGAACATAGGTTGTGTGATATAAACCTTCCTGAAGGAGAACACAGGTTGTGTGAGATGAACCTTCCTGAAGAGAACACGCAGGTTGTGTTAGAGGAACCTTCCTGAAGGAGAACACAGGCTTGTGTGACCTTCCTGAAGGAGAGCGCATGAGAAACCTTCCTGAAGGAGAACGCAGGTTGTGTGAGATGAACCTTCCTGAAGGAGAACACAGGTTGTGTGAGATGAACCTTCCTGAAGGAGAACGCAGGTTGTGTGAGATGAACCTTCCTGAAGGAGAACGCAGGTTGTGTGAGATGAATCTTCCTGAAGGAGAACACAGGTTGTGTGAGATGAACCTTCCTGAAGGAGAGCGCAGGTTGTGTGAGATGAACCTTCCTGAAGGAGAACGCAGGTTGTGTGAGATGAACCTTCCTGAAGGAGAACGCAGGTTGTGTGAGATGAACCTTCCTGAAGGAGAACGCAGGTTGTGTGAGATGAACCTTCCTGGAGGAGAACGCAGGTTGTGTGAGATGAACCTTCCTGAAGGAGAACACAGGTTATATGAGATGAACCTTCCTGAAGGAGAACACAGGTTATATGAGATGAACCTTCCTGAAGGAGAACACAGGTTGTGTGAGATGAACCTTCCTGGAGGAGAACACAGGTTGTGTGAGATGAACGTTCATGAAGGAGAACACAGGTTATGTGAGATGAACCTTCCTGAAGGAGAACACAGGTTGTGTGAGATGAACGTTCATGAAGGAGAACACAGGTTATGTGAGATGAACCTTCCTGAAGGAGAACACAGGTTGTGTGAGATGAACCTTCCTGAAGGAGAACACAGGTTGTGTGAGATGAACCTTCCTGAAGGAGAACACAGGTTGTGTGAGATGAACCTTCCTGGAGGAGAACACAGGTTGTGTGAGATGAACGTTCATGAAGGAGAACACAGGTTATGTGAGATGAACCTTCCTGAAGGAGAACACAGGTTGTGTGAGATGAACCTTCCTGAAGGAGAACACAGGCTATGTGAGATGAACCTTCCTGAAGGAGAACGCAGGTTGTGTGAGATGAACCTTCCTGAAGGAGAACGCAGGTTGTGTGAGATGAACCTTCCTGAAGGAGAACGCAGGTTGTGTGAGATGAATCTTCCTGAAGGAGAACCCAGGCTATGTGAGATGAATCTTCCTGAAGGAGAACACAGGTTGTGTGAGCTTCTTAATATATGATCTTAGTGGCTTGTCTCTGTACTGTCTTCAGCTGACCTTATTTCCTATGTTTTTGCTACTAGAACCAGGATACTTATTCATGGTGAGGTGTAACAACTAGATTAGTGTCGATAATTTTTTTTTTTTTTTTGGCATTTCGTACTCTAGATTAGTAATGATGAACTCTTGCATTTTGTAAACTTTTGTTGTTCGTCGCTAAACATTATATAATTTTGGTCCCCGGTGATGATCACTCAAAGGTCCTTCATTAATTGTCTCGGGTAGCGGAGTTTCCAAATATTTTATGCTCACATTTCGTTCTTTTTTTTTTAACCAGCGTTTATTACTCTCCACACATTAACACTGTAACACCCATGTCTCTGACCACTGTGTCAATTTATCCGGGTCCCTCTGCACTCTCCACACTCCATACTTCTCTTTTCACATTCTCGTTTTCGTTATGCCATTTTTCTGGCTTTCACTCTGTACTTGTATGTTGTTGGAAGGACATTCACGGCTGCTACTTTTGTCTTGCGATTTAGGCCTATGATTTCCATTAATTGTTTCGACGTTCAGTGTCGTTATATTATTCTCGGATTATTTTTTGTTCGTGTCATAGTCTCCATATTCTGTATTTTATTTTTAATTTCATTTCCACACTCTACGTTGATTATAACTACGAAGATACAATTGAATTTGTATAAAAAAAATTAGACTTTTACTTTGAATATAATAATGATATATAATACCGATAAGTTGATAAGTAAGACATGTGTAATTGTTAATTATCTTTATTCCGAAACGTTTCGCCTACACAGTAGGCTTCTTCAGTCGAGTATAGTTAGTTTAATGTTTATTATGCACCCCATACCCATCCTGTGGGCGGTAGTCAAAAGATTACAGAGGTACATAATGGGTCCAGGGACTGGGCCTCAAAGTTTTGATAGCTGAGCAAGTTACAGAGGTAATGAATTCACAATTTACAAAGGTAATGAACTCACAATGAGTATAGAGGTGACAAATATGAAGACAGGAGAAGCAGTGAGGTACACATGATGTTATCAGTCCATCATCCTTGAAAAAGTTTGAGGTGGTCAGTCCTACAGCCTGGAGATGTGTTCAGCTTCATAATCTTAAACCATATGAAGCTGAAGCTTGAGGAAGGAGCCTTTTATAGTGCAGAGGTGAAGCGGTGAGAATGAAGGTGACGTCTTCATTCTCAGCGCCTCATTCACCTTTGCACTATAAACAGCTTCATTTTCATGTTACACATTGTTGAAGACTATGAAGATAAACTCATCTCCAAGCTAAGGGACTGATCACCTCAAACTCTTTCAAGGTTGATGGACTGATAACATCATCTGTACCTCTCTCTTGCTTCTCCTGTCTTCATATCCGCCACCTCTGTATTCGACTGACAAATTGTTAGGTAAGACACATATGCAACAGTTAGACAACTTTATTCCGAATAAAGTTGTCTAACTGTTGCATATGTGTCTTACCTCGGAATAAAGTTGTCTAACTGTTGCATATGTGTCTTACCTTCGGAATAAAGTTGTCTAACTGTTGCATATGTGTCGGAATAAAGTTGTCTAACTGTTGCATATGTGTCTTACCTCGGAATAAAGTTGTCTAACTGTTGCATATGTGTCTTACCTTCGGAATAAAGTTGTCTAACTGTTGCATATGTGTCTTACCTTCGGAATAAAGTTATCTAACTGTTGCATATGTGTCTTACCTAACAACCTGTCGGTATTGTATACCATTTTGATGTTCGACTGACAAAGCCTACTGTGTAGACGAAAAGTTTCTGGAAAAAAAAAGATACCTACCAGTTGCACATGTGTTTTATCAACTTGTAGGTGTTATACATCATTATTATATATACCTGACAGATGAGTAACACGGGTACAATAGCTGTTGCAACGTTTCGCCTGCTCTGCAAGCCTCTTCAGTCGAATACAGGGTGTGACTAAATATTGGAGACAGCGGAGGAGGAAGAAATGTAAAGTTGAGGTGATCAGTCTTTCAGTCTTGAAGAAGCACTTTTAAGGTGGTCTATCAAATCAGTCTTGAGAAGTGTTCAGCGCCACAGTCTCAGTCAATGTGAAGCTGCAGCATCAGAAATGGGAGCTTTTATCCTGGAGCTGAAGTGAAGTGCTGATCTGGAAATAGCATCTTAGGAGGCTAAGAACCCACTAGAATATATTAATGTTGGTAGAATTACCGAAAATATGTTAGGTAAAAGGACACAAATGAAACTAATGTGACATTTTATTGTGGCAACGTTTCGCTCTCCAGGAGCTTTGTCAAGACGGTATAGTAACTGCTTGACAAAGATCCTGGAGAGCGAAACGTTGCCACAGTAAAATGTCATATTAGTTGCACTTGTGTCCTTTTATCTAACAGCCCATTAGAAGCTTGGAACCTGCTGACACTCGCAGGATCATTCATTCATGTAGGCTCGCCGGTACTTCCGGCCCGGGTCTTCTCCAGATGGCGACCCGACGATCTCGCGGGATCGTAATAACACAGTAACAACTAACAAAACAGGCGAATTTTGAACTCTTAGCGAGTCAATTCTAAAATTAGGCCAGTACGTTAACCAGTGCACCATTTGTACCAGTTCCACCTATTCAGTGAGTTGGAACCTGATGATATTGTGCCCATATACGAAACTTAAGTGAAAAAATAGCTGTGAGACCTAAGCAACTGGTGAAATACTAAGCAATAGTAAATTTAAATGTGGTATTTGTCTGTTACAATGTCTCTCGGTTTAATTCCAGTTTTAATTGCCCTGAAATAAGTTTGAGGTATCGTCTACACACTTGTACAAGTTTAGTGAAGCTTACGTGGCGCCGCTGCCTCGTGACCACACCTGCTGGTGTCGAATAGCAGGTGTTTCAGAAAAGAATGATAAAAAGACACTTGTTAAAGAACAAGACCCTATTGTAGACGACGTTTCACTCTCGATAATGCTCTACTTAAGAAACGTTTTCATCTCTTCGTGAGACGTCTATGATACAAGTTGTCTCAACCCAAACACCTGGTCAGTTTATCAATCAAAGTTATCCTCTCACTAGGTTACAGTCATCCTCTCACTAGGTTACAGTCATCCTCTCACTAGGTTACAGTCATCCTCTCACTAGGTTACAGTCATCCTCTCACTAGATTACAGTCATCCCCTCACTAGGTTACAGTCATCCTCTCACTAGGTTACAGTCATCCTCTCACTAGGTTACAGTCATCCTCTCATTAGGTTACAGTCATCCTCTCACTAGGTTACAGTCATCCTCTCACTAGGTTACAGTATCCTCTCACTAGGTTACAGTCATCCTCTCACTAGGTTACAGTCATCCTCTCACTAGGTTACAGTCATCCTCTCACCAGGTTACAGTCATCCTCTCACTAGGTTACAGTATCCTCTCACTAGGTTACAGTCATCCTCTCACTAGGTTACAGTCATCCTCTCACTAGGTTACAGTCATCCTCTCACTAGGTTGCAGTCATCCTCTCACTAAGTTACAGTCATCCTCTCACTAGGTTACAGTCATCCTCTCACTAGATTACAGTCATCCTCTCACTAGGTTACAGTCATCCTCTCACTAGGTTACAGTCATCCTCTCACTAGGTTACAGTCATCCTCTCACTAGGTTACAGTCATCCTCTCACTAGGTTACAGTCATCCTCTCACTAGGTTACAGTCATCATCTCACTAGGTTACAGTCATCCTCTCACTAGATTACAGTCATCCTCTCACTAGGTTACAGTCATCCTCTCACTAGGTTACAGTCATCCTCTCACTAGGTTACGGTCATCCTCTCACTAGGTTACAGTCATCCTCTCACTAGGTTACAGTCATCCTCTCACTAGGTTACAGTCATCCTCTCACTAGGTTACAGTCATCCTCTCACTAGGTTACAGTCATCCTCTCACTAGGTTACAGTCATCCTCTCACTAGGTTACAGTCATCCTCTCACTAGGTTACAGTCATTCTCTCACTAGGTTACGGTCATCCTCTCACTAGGTTACAGTCATCCTCTCACTAGGTTACAGTCATCCTCTCACTAGGTTACAGTCATCCTCTCACTAGGTTACAGTCATCCTCTCACTAGGTTACAGTCTCCTCTCACTAGGTTACAGTCATCCTCTCACTAGGTTACAGTCATCCTCTCACTAGGTTACAGTCATCCTCTCACTAGATTACAGTCATCCTCTCACTAGGTTACAGTCATCCTCTCACTAGGTTACAGTCATCCTCTCACTAGATTACAGTCATCCTCTCACTAGGTTACAGTCATCCTCTCACTAGGTTACAGTCTCCTCTCACTAGGTTACAGTCTCCTCTCACTAGGTTACAGTCATCCTCTCACTAGGTTACGGTCATCCTCTCACTAGGTTACAGTCATCCTCTCACTAGATTACAGTCATCCTCTCACTAGGTTACAGTCATCCTCTCACTAGGTTACAGTCTCCTCTCACTAGATTACAGTCATCCTCTCACTAGGTTACAGTCATCCTCTCACTAGGTTACAGTCTCCTCTCACTAGGTTACAGTCATCCTCTCACTAGGTTACAGTCCTTCAACTTGTGTATTGTGCCTCCATCCTCACTCAAGACTCCAGTACTTACACTAAAGTCTTCATACAAAGCAATAAAATTCTTAATTTCAAAATTACTGCAAGTACAAACATACAATAATCTTAATGCTGCACAGCATTTAGGGTAAAAGTTAGTCTGGTCTTAAAATCTACGTACTGTTGTATTTTTATTTTTAAGGGTCTAATACGGGGTATACAGGGAGGGTATACCTCAAGAGGGGTATACCTGGAGGGGGTTTTGGGGGTCAGCGCCCCCCGCGGCCTGGTCCGTGATAAGTTACAGTTCCACTTTTAGTTTTTTATTAACATAACAGAAGAGTCAATTCCCTTCATCTAAAGAGATAAATAGTGACTTGTAAGTATATATCTTGATTCTAGACGTACTCGCATAATTTTGGGGGCCTTGTGTCTAGGCCTTACGTATCAGGCGTCAGTGAAGTCGTTAGCTTTATCATCAGTAGGTTCAGCGGTGGTCTGGCGTTAGTAAGGTCACTAGGTGCTCTGTGGACCTAATTTATGAAATCCTATTCACTTCGTAGACAGTTCATGTTATAAATCAGCACTTAAAAAGATATATATATAAAAAGATATATAATAAAAATCACTCAAATTTTAAAGGCACAAATAACTCCAGTGAATTATTAAAATTTCCCAACTTACTTCCTGTTTGGACTGAAAAACACCTTATCTTTGGTTGCTTGGAGTCACCCACATATATACTACTTGGAAAAGACCTGAGCCGGGAGAATACCGGCGAATAAGAAAAAAAAATATATTTTCAATATCTCTCTCGATTGCTTACGTGAGATTCCAGTTAATATAAAGTCGCTAAACGTCTTTGCATTTAGCGTAAACATTAAAAAGATAATTACATAAAATAAATTTAATTTGCAAATGTGGAAGCAACTGTGTTTCCGTAATCATTAACCTGACACGTCGCTGACTCAGCAAGCCACCGGGTGAGAGCAAAAGTGACTTATTTGAAAACATCAAGAAGGTCCTTGACACAGGTATCTTGTTTACATTTGGAATGGGATAGCGACATTCTAGTACATGACACTAGGTCTATCTTCAGTAATTTCAGTGGTGGTCTGGCGCCAGTAAGGTCGACAGCTCCAACCTCGGTAAGTTCAGCGGTGGTCTGGCGTCTGTGAGGTCGACAGCTCCAATGTTAGTAAGTTCAGTGGTGGTCTGGCGTCTGTGAGGTCGACAGCTCCAATCTTAGTAAGTTCAGTGGTGGTCTGGCGTCTGTGAGGTCGACAGCTCCAATCTTAGTAAGTTCAGTGGTGGTCTGGCGTCAGTAAGGTTGACAGCTCCAACCTCAGTAAGTTCAGTGGTGGTCTGGCGTCTGTGAGGTCGACAGCTCCAACCTTAGTAAGTTCAGCGGTGGTCTGGCGTCAGTAAGGTCGACAGCTCCAACCTCAGTAAGTTCAGTGGTGGTCTGGCGTCAGTAAGGTCGCCAGCTCCAACCTTAGTAAGTTCAGTGGTGGTCTGGCGTCAGTAAGGTCGACAGCTCCAACCTTAGTAAGTTCAGCGGTGGTCTGGCGTCAGTAAGGTCGCCAGCTCCAACCTTAGTAAGTTCAGTGGTTGTCTGGCGTCAGTAAGGTCGACAGCTCCAACCTTAGTAAGTTCAGTGGTGGTCTGGCGTCAGTGAGGTCGACAGCTCCAACCTTAGTAAGTTCAGTGGTGGTCTGGCGTCAGTGAGGTCGACAGCTCCAACCTTAGTAAGTTCAGTGGTGGTCTGGCGTCAGCGGTGGTCTGGTGTCAGTAAGGTCGACAGCTCCAACCTTAGTAAGTTCAGCGGTGGTCTGGCGTCAGTAAGGTCGACAGCTCCAACCTTAGTAAGTTCAGTGGTGGTCTGGTCAGTAAGGTCGACAGCTCCAACCTTAGTAAGTTCAGCGGTGGTCTGGCGTCGACAGCTCCAACCTTGGTGGTCTGGCGTCAGTAAGGTCGACAGCTCCAACCTTAGTAAGTTCAGCGGTGGTCTGGCGTCAGTAAGGTCGACAGCTCCAACCTTAGTAAGTTCAGCGGTGGTCTGGCGTCAGTAAGTTCAGCGGTGGTCTGGTGTCAGTAAGGTCGACAGCTCCAACCTTAGTAAGTTCAGCGGTGGTCTGGCGTCAGTAAGGTCGACAGCTCCAACCTTAGTAAGTTCAGCGGTGGGTGGTCTGGCGTCAGTAAGGTCGACAGCTCCAACCTTAGTAAGTTCAGTGGTGGTCTGGCGTCAGTAAGGTCGACAGCTCCAACCTTAGTAAGTTCAGCGGTGGTCTGGCGTCAGTAAGGTCGACAGCTCCAACCTTAGTAAGTTCAGCGGTGGTCTGGCGTCAGTAAGGTCGACAGCTCCAACCTTAGTAAGTTCAGCGGTGGTCTGGCGTCAGTGAAGTAGCCAACTCCAACCTTAGTAAGTTCAGTGGTGGTCTGGCGTCAGTAGGGTCGACAGCTCCAACCTTAGTAAGTTCAGCGGTGGTCTGGCGTCAGTAAGGTCGCCAGCTCCAACCTTAGTAAGTTCAGTGGTTGTCTGGCGTCAGTAAGGTCGACAGCTCCAACCTTAGTAAGTTCAGCGGTGGTCTGGCGTCAGTAAGGTCGCCAGCTCCAACCTTAGTAAGTTCAGTGGTTGTCTGGCGTCAGTAAGGTCGACAGCTCCAACCTTAGTAAGTTCAGTGGTTGTCTGGCGTCAGTAAGGTCGACAGCTCCAACCTTAGTAAGTTCAGCGGTGGTCTGGCGTCAGTGAAGTAGCCAACTCCAACCTTAGTAAGTTCAGTGGTGGTCTGGCGTCAGTAAGGTCGACAGCTCCAACCTTAGTAAGTTCAGCGGTGGTCTGGCGTCAGTAAGGTCGCCAGCTCCAACCTTAGTAAGTTCAGTGGTTGTCTGGCGTCAGTAAGGTCGACAACTCCAACCTTAGTAAGTTCAGTGGTGGTCTGGCGTCAGTGAGGTCGACAGCTCCAACCTTAGTAAGTTCAGTGGTGGTCTGGCGTCAGTGAGGTCGACAGCTCCAACCTTAGTAAGTTCAGTGGTGGTCTGGCGTCAGTAAGGTCGACAGCTCCAACCTTAGTAAGTTCAGCGGTGGTCTGGTTTCAGTAAGGTCGACAGCTCCTACCTTAGTAAGTTGAGCGGTGGTCTGGCGTCAGTAAGGTCGACAGCTCCAACCTTAGTAAGTTCAGCGGTGGTCTGGCGTCAGTAAGGTCGACAGCTCCAACCTTAGTAAGTTCAGTGGTGGTCTGGCGTCAGTAAGGTCGACAGCTCCAACCTTAGTAAGTTCAGCGGTGGTCTGGCGTCAGTAAGGTCGACAGCTCCAACCTTAGTAAGTTCAGCGGTGGTCTGGCGTCAGTAAGGTCGACAGCTCCAACCTTAGTAAGTTCAGTGGTTGTCTGGCGTCAGTAAGGTCGACAGCTCCAACCTTAGTAAGTTCAGCGGTGGTCTGGCGTCAGTAAGGTCGACAGCTCCAACCTTAGTAAGTTCAGTGGTGGTCTGGCGTCAGTAAGGTCGACAGCTCCAACCTTAGTAAGTTCAGCGGTGGTCTGGCGTCAGTAAGGTCGCCAGCTCCAACCTTAGTAAGTTCAGTGGTGGTCTGGCGTCAGTAAGGTCGACA
Organism: Cherax quadricarinatus; assembly: GCF_038502225.1. NCBI lineage: Eukaryota > Metazoa > Arthropoda > Malacostraca > Decapoda > Parastacidae > Cherax > Cherax quadricarinatus. The sequence goes on from NC_091304.1 coordinate 25,470,325, forward strand.
GCTCCAACCTTAGTAAGTTCAGCGGTGGTCTGGCGTCAGTAAGGTCGACAGCTCCAACCTTAGTAAGTTCAGTGGTGGTCTGGCGTCAGTAAGGTCGACAGCTCCAACCTTAGTAAGTTCAGCGGTGGTCTGGCGTCAGTGAAGTAGCCAACTCCAACCTTAGTAAGTTCAGTGGTGGTCTAGCGTCAGTAAGGTCGACAGCTCCAACCTTAGTAAGTTCAGTGGTGGTCTGGCGTCAGTAAGGTCGCCAGCTCCAACCTTAGTAAGTTCAGCGGTGGTCTGGCGTCAGTGAAGTAGCCAACTCCAACCTTAGTAAGTTCAGTGGTGGTCTGGCGTCAGTAAGGTCGACAGCTCCAACCTTAGTAAGTTCAGTGGTTGTCTGGCGTCAGTAAGGTCGACAGCTCCAACCTTAGTAAGTTCAGCGGTGGTCTGGCGTCAGTAAGGTCGACAGCTCCAACCTTAGTAAGTTCAGTGGTGGTCTGGCGTCAGTAAGGTCGACAGCTCCAACCTTAGTAAGTTCAGCGGTGGTCTGGCGTCAGTAAGGTCGCCAGCTCCAACCTTAGTAAGTTCAGTGGTGGTCTGGCGTCAGTAAGGTCGACAGCTCCAACCTTAGTAAGTTCAGCGGTGGTCTGGCGTCAGTAAGGTCGACAGCTCCAACCTTAGTAAGTTCAGTGGTGGTCTGGCGTCAGTAAGGTCGACAGCTCCAACCTTAGTAAGTTCAGCGGTGGTCTGGCGTCAGTGAAGTAGCCAACTCCAACCTTAGTAAGTTCAGTGGTGGTCTAGCGTCAGTAAGGTCGACAGCTCCAACCTTAGTAAGTTCAGTGGTGGTCTGGCGTCAGTAAGGTCGCCAGCTCCAACCTTAGTAAGTTCAGCGGTGGTCTGGCGTCAGTAAGGTCGCCAGCTCCAACCTTAGTAAGTTCAGCGGTGGTCTGGCGTCAGTAAGGTCGACAGCTCCAACCTTAGTAAGTTCAGCGGTGGTCTGGCGTCAGTAAGGTCGACAGCTCCAACCTTAGTAAGTTCAGTGGTGGTCTGGCGTCAGTAAGGTCGACAGCTCCAACCTTAGTAAGTTCAGTGGTGGTCTGGCGTCAGTAAGGTCGACAGCTCCAACCTTAGTAAGTTCAGTGGTGGTCTAGCGTCAGTAAGGTCGACAGCTCCAACCTTAGTAAGTTCAGCGGTGGTCTGGCGTCAGTAAGGTCGCCAGCTCCAACCTTAGTAAGTTCAGCGGTGGTCTGGCGTCAGTAAGGTCGACAGCTCCAACCTTAGTAAGTTCAGCGGTGGTCTGGCGTCAGTAAGGTCGCCAGCTCCAACCTTAGTAAGTTCAGCGGTGGTCTGGCGTCAGTAAGGTCGCCAGCTCCAACCTTAGTAAGTTCAGCGGTGGTCTGGCGTCAGTAAGGTCGACAGCTCCAACCTTAGTAAGTTCAGCGGTGGTCTGGCGTCAGTAAGGTCGACAGCTCCAACCTTAGTAAGTTCAGTGGTGGTCTGGCGTCAGTAAGGTCGACAGCTCCAACCTTAGTAAGTTCAGCGGTGGTCTGGCGTCAGTGACCCTCCATCCCCAGTAGGTTCTCGGGGTCAGCCTGGAAGGTCAAAAACGCTGGACGTGGAGAATATCGATCAGTATGTAAAGGTTCACTAAACTCCTGAAAATTAGAAATATTATGAAACAAGTTTTTCACATTTCTCTCTTTACAGTTCTATTTTTTAAATTCTTTGCAAGCATTTGATTCTGTGTGTATAATTTGTAAGAAAGTCCAGTGCGATAAAAAAAAAAATCTATAAAATTAGCAGATTGGAACGTACACAGCTCAAATTCAATAATAATAAGATACACCAACGCTTAGGTTTAAAGCCGACCAAAAGAGACATTCTAGTTTTTACATGGAAAAAACTAGTTAATAAAATTGGTATTTTAAAATTTACGTAGATCAGAGTCAAAGACAAGCTTTATCTCAATAAAGACCACTAAAGTGAAAGTTTGAAGCCTATCAGAAAAGACATTCTCCAGTAATTGCTCTAAATCCAGCAATTTCATTATTTTAGCAATTTCATTAAAATCTCATATTTGTGGAATTTTTTTTATTTTTATTTTTTTTATTATTATCACACTGGCCGATTCCCACCAAGGCAGGGTGGCCCGAAAAAGAAAAACTTTCACCATCATTCACTCCATCACTGTCTTGCCAGAAGGGTGCTTTACACTACAGTTTTTAAACTGCAACATTAACACCCCTCCTTCAGAGTGCAGGCACTGTACTTCCCATCTCCAGGACTCAAGTCCGGCCTGCCGGTTTCCCTGAACCCCTTCATAAATGTTACTTTGCTCACACTCCAACAGCACGTCAAGTATTAAAAACCATTTGTCTCCATTCACTCCTATCAAACACGCTCACGCATGCCTGCTGGAAGTCCAAGCCCCTCGCACACAAAACCTCCTTTACCCCCTCCCTCCAACCTTTCCTAGGCCGACCCCTACCCCGCCTTCCTTCCACTACAGACTGATACACTCTTGAAGTTATTCTGTTTCGCTCCATTCTCTCTACATGTCCGAACCACCTCAACAACCCTTCCTCAGCCCTCTGGACAACAGTTTTGGTAATCCCGCACCTCCTCCTAACTTCCAAACTACGAATTCTCTGCATTATATTCACACCACACATTGCCCTCAGACATGACATCTCCACTGCCTCCAGCCTTCTCCTCGCTGCAACATTCATCACCCATGCTTCACACCCATATAAGAGCGTTGGTAAAACTATACTCTCATACATTCCCCTCTTTGCCTCCAAGGACAAAGTTCTTTGTCTCCACAGACTCCTGAGTGCACCACTCACCCTTTTCCCCTCATCAATTCTATGATTCACTTCATCTTTCATAGACCCATCCGCTGACACGTCCACTCCCAAATATCTGAATACATTCACCTCCTCCATACTCTCTCCCTCCAATCTGATATCCAATCTTTCATCACCTAATCTTTTTGTTGTCCTCATAACCTTACTCTTTCCTGTATTCACTTTCAATTTTCTTCTTTTTGCACACCCTACCAAATTCATCCACCAATCTCCGCAACTTCTCTTCAGAATCTCCCAAGAGCATAGTGTCATCAGCAAAGAGCAACTGTGACAACTCCCACTTTATGTGTGATTCTTTATCTTTTAACTCCACGCCTCTTGCCAAGACCCTCGCATTTACTTCTCTTACAACCCCATCTATAAATATATTAAACAACCACGGTGACATCACACATCCTTGTCTAAGGCCTACTTTTACTGGGAAATAATTTCCCTCTTTCCTATATACTCTAACTTGAGCTTCACTATCCTCGTAAAAACTCTTCACTGCTTTCAGTAACCTACCTCCTACACCATACACCTGCAACATCTGCCACATTGCCCCCCTATCCACCCTGTCATACGCCTTTTCCAAATCCATAAATGCCACAAAGACCTCTTTAGCCTTATCTAAATACTGTTCACTTATATGTTTCACTGTAAACACCTGGTCCACACACCCTCTACCTTTCCTAAAGCCTCCTTGTTCATCTGCTATCCTATTCTCCGTCTTACTCTTAATTCTTTCAATAATAACTCTACCATACGCTTTACCAGGTATACTTAACAGACTTATCCCCCTATAATTTTTGCACTCTCTTTTATCCCCTTTGCCTTTATACAAAGGAACTATGCATGCTCTCTGCCAATCCCTAGGTACCTTACCCTCTTCCATACATTTATTAAATAATTGCACCAACCACTCCAAAACTATATCTCCACCTGCTTTTAACATTTCTATCTTTATCCCATCAATCCCGGCTGCCTTACCCCCTTTCATTTTACCTACTGCCTCACGAACTTCCCCCACACTCACAACTGGCTCTTCCTCACTCCTACAAGATGTTGTTCCTCCTTGCCCTATACACGAAATCACAGCTTCCCTATCTTCATCAACATTTAACAATTTCTCAAAATATTCCCTCCATCTTCCCAATACCTCTAACTCTCCATTTAATAACTCTCCTCTCCTATTTTTAACTGACAAATCCATTTGTTCTCTAGGCTTTCTTAACTTGTTAATCTCACTCCAAAACTTTTTCTTATTTTCAACAAAATTTGTTGATAACATCTCACCCACTCTCTCATTTGCTCTCTTTTTACATTGCTTCACCACTCTCTTAACCTCTCTCTTTTTCTCCATATACTCTTCCCTCCTTGCATCACTTCTACTTTGTAAAAACTTCTCATATGCTAACATTTTCTCCCTTACTACTCTCTTCACATCATCATTCCACCAATCGCTCCTCTTCCCTCCCGCACCCACTTTCCTGTAACCACAAACTTCTGCTGAACACTCTAACACTACATTTTTAAACCTACCCCATACCTCTTCGACCCCATTGCCTATGCTCTCATTAGCCCATCTATCCTCCAATAGCTGTTTATATCTTACCCTAACTGCCTCCTCTTTTAGTTTATAAACCTTCACGTCTCTCTTCCCTGATGCTTCTATTCTCCTTGTATCCCATCTACCTTTTACTCTCAGTGTAGCCACAACTAGAAAGTGATCTGATATATCTGTGGCCCCTCTATAAACATGTACATCCTGAAGTCTACTCAACAGTCTTTTATCTATCAATACATAATCCAACAAACTACTGTCATTTCGCTTTACATCATATCTTGTATACTTATTTATCCTCTTCTTCTTAAAATATGTATTACCTATAACTAAACCCCTTTCTGTATATAATTTTTTTTATATAATTTCCTAAATGTAGAACATATAAATGAATAATATAATAATTGTGTATTATAATGTGATGCTATTTGGACCCTTCGATAAATTTCGAGCCGAGGAGGGTGACGCTGCAGAGGAGACGCCATATTGAATTTAATGTGTGAACACTGGACTGAACTGTGTAATGTAATCAGGCGTTCTTAATGGTCATTTAGTGTATATCGGCCTCAATCCATAATTTAGAAATTGCTGACACTTTCCTGCTGAAGAATTGGGATAAATAGTGTGGAAAACCCTTACAGTTCGGCAACAAGGACAGAAAAATTGAGGACGCCATTTGCAATTTGTGAGCACTAGTCATGGAAATTCTGCTAATAATTCGGCGTCTTCCGAGCCAAATTGGGGGGTTTCGGCCTGAATTTTTAATAGGAACCTGTGTTAATGTCCCCTACTGAAAAATTGGGACAGGAAATTTGCAGGACCTCAAGAATTATGTGTGTATGGTAGAAGATAAGGGATACGACCATCACTAGCAAGGAAGTGTGCCATTAGCCCTTGCATTTAGATCTCTAACTGACCACTGTGGGGTCTAGGTGTTAGGCAAGTGTTGTGGTGTGATCCATCTACAGTAATTAAATGGTAAGTGGTAATACAAATTTCTTTTGTGTACCCAGTAAGCCTAATCATATACAGTCTACATTATTTTATAATTTACGAGCCTGGCCCATGGCCGGGCTCCGAGAGTAGTGAAACTCTCGAAACTCTTCAAAGGTATATTAAAGGTATTACCATTATTGGTATTAATGTTTAATATTGTAATTATTAATTTATTGTCAGGTCTAGTTTTTTGTGAGAGTGGTGAAGAAGTGGGCATCGAGGAAGTAAGAGTTCGGTGACCTACTGTGACTTAAGTCACACTTACCTCACCCAAATTACCTGCCTGTAATAATTCAGGTAATACCCTATAAACCTCATGCAGGTAATTTTCTCACATAATAATAATTCACAAACATCCTTGTACCTAAACAGTGTAAACTTATAGGGTGTCATTCTTCTTGTGGAATGCATCAGCAGTAATGTTTTGAGGTTGATAAGGCGAGGCTTCCTTTAGTTATTTAACAGGGATTAATATCCCAGTTTATTTAATAAACCTAGAAAATTGGTACTTAAGGGGCATGTCAGTTCCCCTATCTCCTAATATCTTGTTTATTTTTCCCCCATCATCTACCTTGTCCATATTTACTATCACATTTCCTTCGTCTGGTTTCGTAAGGTGAAGTCCAGGATCGGTCTTTAATTCATGGGTGAACCTAACACATCTTTGATGACAACTGTGGTGTAGAGGTACAGTTAGTGGTGTAGAGAGGCGTTAGTGGTGTAGAAAGGTGTTAATGGTGTAGAGAGGTGTTGTTAGTGGTGTAGAGAGGCGTTGTTAGTGGTGTAGAGAGGTGTTAATGGTGTAGAGAGGTGTTGTAGTGGTGTAGAGAGGTGTTAGTGGTGTAGAGAGGTGTTGATAGTGGTGTAGAGAGGTGTTAATGGTGTAGAGAGGTGTTGTTAATGGTGTAGAGAGGTGTTAGTGGTGTAGAGAGGTGTTGTAGTGGTGTAGAGAGGTTTTAGTGGTGTAGAGAGGTGTTAGTGGTGTACAGAAGTGTTGCTAGTGGTGTAGAGAGGGGCTGTTAGTGGTGTAGAGAGGTGTTGTTAGTGGTGTAGAGAGGTGTTGTTAGTGGTGTAGAGAGGTGTTGTTAGTGGTTTAGAGAGGTGTTGTTAGTGGTGTAGAGAGGTGTTAATGGTGTAGAGAGGTGTTGTAGTGGTGTAGAGAGGTGTTAGTGGTGTAGAGAGGTGTTGTTAGTGGTGTAGAGAGGGGTTGTTAGTGGTGTAGAGAGGTGTTGTTAGTGGTGCAGAGAGGTGTTGTTAGTGGTGTAGAGAGGTGTTGTTAGTGGTGTAGAGAGGTGTTGTTAGTGGTGTAGAGAGGCGTTGTTAGTGGTGTAGAGAGGTGTTAGTGGTGTAGAGAGGTGTTGTAGTGGTGTAGAGAGGTGTTAGTGGTGTAGAGAGGTGTTGAAAGTGGTGTAGAGAGATGTTGTTAGTGGTGTAGAGAGGTGTTGTTAGTGGTGTAGAGAGGTGTTGTTAGTGGTGTAGAGAGGCGTTGTTAGTGGTGTAGAGAGGTGTTAGTGGTGTAGAGAGGTGTTAGTGGTGTAGAGAGGTGTTAGTGGTGTAGAAAAGTGTTGTTAGTTGTGTAGAGAGGTGTTGTAAGTGGTGTAGAGAGGTGTTAGTGGTGTAGAAAAGTGTTGTTAGTTGTGTAGAGAGGTGTTGTTAGTGGTGTAGAGAGGTGTTGTTAGTGGTGTAGAGAGGTGTTGTTAGTGGTGTAGAGAGGGGCTGTTAGTGGTGTAGAGAGGTGTTGTTAGTGGTGTAGAGAGGTGTTGTTAGTGGTGTAGAGAGGTGTTGTTAGTGGTTTAGAGAGGTGTTGTTAGTGGTGTAGAGAGGTGTTAATGGTGTAGAGAGGTGTTGTAGTGGTGTAGAGAGGTGTTAGTGGTGTAGAGAGGTGTTGTTAGTGGTGTAGAGAGGGGTTGTTAGTGGTGTAGAGAGGTGTTGTTAGTGGTGCAGAGAGGTGTTGTTAGTGGTGTAGAGAGGTGTTGTTAGTGGTGTAGAGAGGTGTTGTTAGTGGTGTAGAGAGGCGTTGTTAGTGGTGTAGAGAGGTGTTAGTGGTGTAGAGAGGTGTTGTAGTGGTGTAGAGAGGTGTTAGTGGTGTAGAGAGGTGTTGAAAGTGGTGTAGAGAGATGTTAGTGGTGTAGAGAGGTGTTGTTAGTGGTGTAGAGAGGTGTTGTTAGTGGTGTAGAGAGGCGTTGTTAGTGGTGTAGAGAGGTGTTAGTGGTGTAGAGAGGTGTTAGTGGTGTAGAGAGGTGTTAGTGGTGTAGAAAAGTGTTGTTAGTTGTGTAGAGAGGTGTTGTAAGTGGTGTAGAGAGGTGTTAGTGGTGTAGAAAAGTGTTGTTAGTTGTGTAGAGAGGTGTTGTTAGTGGTGTAGAGAGGTGTTGTTAGTGGTGTAGAGAGGTGTTGTTAGTGGTGTAGAGAGGTGTTGTTAGTGGTGTAGAGAGGTGTTAGTGGTGTAGAGAGGTGTTGTAGTGGTGTAGAGAGGTGTTAGTGGTGTAGAGAAGTGTTAGTGGTGTAGAGAGGTGTTGTTAGTGGTGTAGAGAGGTGTTGTTAGTGGTGTAGAGAGGTGTTGTTATTGGTGTAGACAGGTGTTGTTAGTGGTGTAGAGAGGTGTTGTTAGTGGTGTAGAGAGGTGTTGTTAGTGGTGTAGAGAGGTGTTAGTGGTGTAGTGAGGTGTTGTTAGTGGTGTAGAGAGGTGTTGTAGTGGTGTATAAAGGTGTTGTTAGTGGTGTAGAGAGATGTTGTAGTGGTGTAGAGAGGTGTTGTTAGTGGTGTAGAGAGGTGTTGTTAGTGGTGTAGAGAGGTGTTGTTAGTGGTGTAGAGAGGTGTTAATGGTGTAGAGAGGTGTTGTAGTGGTGTAGAGAGGTGTTGTTAGTAGTGTAGAGAGGTGTTAATGGTGTAGAGAGGTGTTGTAGTGGTGTAGAGAGGTGTTAGTGGTGTAGAGAGGTGTTAGTGGTGTAGAGAGGTGTTAGTGGTGTAGAGAGGTGTTGTAGTGGTGTAGAGAGGTGTTAGTGGTGTAGAGAGGTGTTAGTTGTGTAGAGAGGTGTTAGTGGTGTAGAGAGGTGTTAGTGGTGTAGAGAGATGTTGTAGTGGTGTAGAGAGCTGTTAGTGGTGTAGAGAGGTGTTAGTGGTGTAGAGAGGTGTTAGTGGTGTAGAGAGGCGTTAGTGGTGTAGAGAGGTGTTGTAGTGGTGTAGAGAGGTGTTAGTGGTGTAGAGAGGTGTTAGTGGTGTAGAGAGGTGTTGTAGTGGTGTAGAGAGCTGTTAGTGGTTTAGAGAGGTGTTAGTGGTGTAGAGATGTGTTGTTAGTGGTGTAGAGAGGTGTTAGTGGTATAGAGAGGTGTTGTAGTGGTGTAGAGAGGTGTTAGTGGTGTAGAGAGGTGTTGTAGTGGTGTAGAGAGGTGTTAGTGGTGTAGAGAGGTGTTGTTAGTGGTGTAGAGAGGTGTTGTTAGTGGTGTAGAGAGGTGTTGTTAGTGGTGTAGGGAGGTGTTAGTGGTGTAGAGAGGTGTTGTAGTGGTGTAGAGAGGTGTTAGTGGTGTAGAGAGGTGTTAGTGGTGTAGAGAGCTGTTAGTAGTGTAGAGAGATGTTAGTGGTGTAGAGAGGTGTTAGTGGTGTAGAGAGGTGTTAGTGGTGTAGAGAGGTGTTGTAGTGGTGTAGAGAGGTGTTAGTGGTGTAGAGAGGTGTTAGTGGTGTAGAGAGGTGTTGCAGTGGTGTACAGAGCTGTTAGTGGTGTAGAGAGGTGTTAGTGGTGTAGAGAGGTGTTGTTAGTGGTGTAGAGAGGTGTTAGTGGTGTAGAGAGGTGTTGTAGTGGTGTAGAGAGGTGTTAGTGGTGTAGAGAGGTGTTGTAGTGGTGTAGAGAGGTGTTAGTTGTGTAGAGAGGTGTTGTTAGTGGTGTAGAGAGGTGTTAGTGGTGTAGAGAGGTGTTGTTAGTGGTGTAGAGAGGTGTTAGTGGTGTAGAGAGGTGTTGTAGTGGTGTAGAGAGGTGTTAGTGGTGTAGAGAGGTGTTAGTGGTGTAGAGAGCTGTTAGTGGTGTAGAGAGGTGTTAGTGGAGTAGAGAGGTGTTAGTGGTGTAGAGAGGTGTTAGTGGTGTAGAGAGGTGTTGTAGTGGTGTAGAGAGGTGTTAGTGGTGTAGAGAGGTGTTAGTGGTGTAGAGAGGTGTTGTAGTGGTGTAGAGAGGTGTTGTTAGTGGTGTAGGGAGGTGTTGTAGTGGTGTAGGGAGGTGTTGTAGTGGTGTAGAGAGGTGTTGTAGTGGTGTAGAGAGGTGTTGTTAGTGGTGTAGGGAGGTGTTGTTAGTGGTGTAGAGAGGTGTTAGTGGTGTAGAGAGGTGTTAGTGGTGTAGAGAGGTGTTGTAGTGGTGTAGAGAGGTGTTGTTAGTGGTGTAGGGAGGTGTTGTAGTGGTGTAGGGAGGTGTTGTAGTGGTGTAGAGAGGTGTTGTAGTGGTGTAGAGAGGTGTTGTTAGTGGTGTAGGGAGGTGTTGTTAGTGGTGTAGAGAGGTGTTAATGGTGTAGAGAGGTGTTAGTGGTGTAGAGAGGGGTTGTAGTGGTGTAGAGAGGTGTTGTTCAATTCAATTCAATTCAATTCAAAGTTTATTCTCTATGAGGATTACAATGCTGAGTTTACAGAAATTTGGTTATTGTTTGGTTTACATGTAGTAAAATAGTGATTACAGAGTGTACCACTAGAACGCTTAGCATGGCTAGGCATTTCGGGCAGACTTAGTTAAGATAAGATAAGATAAGATAAGATTTCGTTCGGATTTTTAACCCCGGAGGGTTAGCCACCCAGGATAACCCAAGAAAGTCAGTGCGTCATCTAGGACTGTCTAACTTATTTCCATTAGGGTCCTTAATCTTGTCCCCCAGGATGCGACCCACACCAGTCGACTAACACCCAGGTACCTGTTTGCTGCTAGGTGAACAGGACAACAGGTGTAAGGAAATGTGTCGGAATGTTTCCACCCGCCGGGAATCGAACCCGGGCCCTCCGTGTGTGAAGCGGGAGCTTTAGCCACCAGGCTAAAATATTACAAATTATGAGGTAAGTTGGTTTTATGGCTAAGTGACTAAATACTAGTTTGTGAGTTTAGCAATGTGAATGCTTCTGTTTTGGCACAGTACATAGTTTCAGTATTGGAGTATCACAGGATTCATTATTTTATGATTGAGATTAATATTTCTGTTTATGGTCAAATGAGTGAGTGAGTGTAAGTGTGAACCACCAGGTGGTATTCGTGTAGTTAGTTGACGGGGTGTATCAGGGAGATAAGATGTTTTCTAATGGTAGTTTTGAAGGTGATGAATGTGTCTGCAGTTCTAGAGTTCTCAGGTAGGGTATTCCAGATTTTAGGGCCTTTGACATACATTGAATTTTTGTAAAGGTTTAGTCGGACACGGGGAATGTCATAGAGATGTTTGTGTCTGGTGTTATGCCTGTGGGTTCTGTCACAACTATCAAGAAAGCATTTTAGGTCAAGGTTGATATTAGAGTTTAAGGCCCTGTAGATGTAGACTGCACAGTAGTAAGTGTGGATGTACTGAACTGGGAGTAAGTTTAAGTCTATGAGGAGTAGGGGGGTGTGTTGCCAGGGATGGGATTTAGTGATTATTCTTACTGCAGCTTTTTGTTGGGTTATTATTAGCTTTAGATGTGTTGCTGCAGTTGATCCCCAAGCACAAATAGCATAGGTGAGGTATGGATAAATAAGTGAGTGGTATAGTGTGAGAAGGGCATTTTGCGGCACGTAGTATCGTATCTTGGAGAGGATCCTAACCGTTTTGGATACTTTTTTGGTTATATGCTGGATATGGGTGCTGAAATTCAGGTTGTTGTCAAGGTATAAGCCTAGGAATTTGCCCCCATTATTTCTGGTAATTAGAGTGTTGTCAATCTTAATGTTAATTTGTGCATCTCCTGCTCTGCTACCAAACATAATATAGTAGGTTTTGTCAGTGTTAAGCGTAAGTTTATTGGTTGTCATCCAAGTCGATATTTTAATCAGCTCCTCATTCACAATGGTGTTGAGGGTGGCAAGATTAGGGTGAGAGATGACATAAGTCGTGTCGTCAGCAAAGAGAATGGGTTTCAGGTGTTGGGATACGTTTGGAAGGTCATTGATGTATATGAGGAAGAGCAGGGGACCAAGGACACTTCCCTGCGGAACTCCAGTATCAAGTAGCCGTGTTGCTGATGCTGTGTCTTTAATGGTGACATACTGATACCTATTAGTAATGTAAGATTTGAAATAAGCAAGCGCATGGCCTCTTATACCGTAATGATCAAGTTTGTGGAGTAGGATGTCGTGGTCTACTGTGTCAAAAGCTTTTCTTAGGTCAATAAAAATTTCTAGTGGATATTCCTTATTTTCCAATGCTGTGTAAAGCAGATCTAGCATTTTTATGATTGCAGGGGTTGAGTATGTTTTGAGCCGTTATAAATGAATACAGTCTCCTGTGCACGAATTTCTCAAAGATTTTGGATAGCAATGGTAAGTTAGATATTGGCCTATAGTTGTTTAAGTCTGTAGGGTCACCACCTTTATGTATTGGTGTAACCCTTGTCATCTTGAGTAGTTTCGGGAAGGTGCTAGTCTCTAGTGACTTGTTAAAAAGTAATGAAATAGCATGCGAAAGGACATGGGCCGCTCACTTGTACAGTAATGGTGGGACATGAGACAGATTCCCCGAGTTATTTTTAAGTGACTTTATAATCTCGGTGACTTCCGTGGGCTCAGTTGGTGCAAGATAGAAGGAATTAGGGAAATTCCCATCTAGGTAGTCCCAGGCATGGGCATTGGTATGTGGGATTTTACTGGCGAGATTAGATCCTATGGTTGAGAAGAAGTCGTTTATCTTGTTAGCTGTGTCAGTGGGATGTAGTGGTGTTTCATTAGGTTTAGTTAGGACAATATTCTTGGTTTTTCTCAGTTTGTGGGTCCCTAGAATCTGAGAGAGTGTTTTCCAGGTCTTTTTTATATCTCCTCTAGTGTCTGTGAATCTACTGGAGTAGTATAGTTGTTTGGCTTTCTTTATTACTTTGGTGAGAGCTGATGAATAGTGTTTAAGAATATCTTTGTGTATTAAGCCCTGTCTATATTGCTTTTCATATTGGTGTTTCTTGTCAATGGATTTCAGAATGGTGCTGGTTAGCCATGGGCAACCAAGCCGTTTGTTTGTGATCTGTTTTGTTTTTATAGGACAATGTTTGTTGTATAGTCTAAGTAATTTGTTAAGAAAAATGTCTGTCCAGTCATCAATACCATTGGCCTTGGAGAATTCTGTAGGCCAGTCAACAGTCTCTAGGTCAGCTGTGAACTTCCTTACTGAGGCCTCGTCATGGAGTCTAAATGAGACTTTGTTGTATTCAAGTGGTGGTTTACTAATGTTTGTCAGGAGGAAGGTAGGGTAGTGGTCTGTAGTGCTATCTGTGATTATCCCTGATTTAAGGGGGGCTAGTATATTGGTCCATATGTGGTCTATTATGGTTGCACTTGTCTCAGTGAGCCTGGTTGGTTTAGTTATTGTTGGTATGAGAAGTGTGTTGTTCATATTGTTGATGAAGTCAGTTACAGGCTGATCATCTAGTAGGCCAAGGTTGATGTTGAAGTCTCCAGCTAAGAGAAGGTGGTGCTTATTCATTTGTCTGTTTGTTATTAGTGACTTTAATTTCTCACTGAAATTTGGGATGTTTGTGTGAGGTATCCGGTAAATGGCACCGATTGTTATAGGCGTCTTAAGGTTTTTTACAGTAAAATTAGCAAAAATGTATTCCCCATATTCATCACTAAAGCAAGTGGTGCTAAGACAAGATAATTGGTTAGAGTAATAGATTGCAATACCACCCCCAACTTGGTTTGGTCTGCAGTTGTGAATTGCTGTGTATCCTGGTAGAGGGTAGATATCTATTGTGTCCTGCTTAAGCCAGGTCTCAGTAAGAATAATGCAGGAGAAGGGTGTCTTTAGTGATTCAAGGAGTGCTAAGAGGTCATCATAGTGTTTGCTTAAGGACCTGATGTTGTAGTTAAGTACTGATAGACTTTTAGCATTGTTTAGGATAGTGCTGGCTTGTGATGCTGTGTAATAAAGGCAGTTACTTTCCAATAGGTTTTGATTGGGTGTCAGATTATGGAGGTTTAGATCAGGGTCAACGTGATCAATCATCTTCTAGGTTTAAATTATGGTTATTTATATCCTGAGTTGTGTGTTGAGTTCTAGTACTGATATCTGTAGTGGTAGGAAGTTTGGACAAGTATATAGCTAGAGTATTTTGGTCATGTAGAGTATAGTCACTACTACACATAATGAAGTTGATGTTGTCTATGTGTTGTGCTGGAATGAACTAAAGTACAACTAGGTATAAACTAGTAATATAAAAATACAAATTAAAAATAGAACAAGACTCTCACTTGTAATTGCACTAAGGTCTAATAATGACTTTTGTGGAGTCTATGTTTTGAGCTAGAATGAGCTATAGTACAATAGGTTTAATCTAATAATATAAAAATACAAATTAAAAATAGCACTAGTCTCTCACTAGTAATTGCACTATGGTCTAATATAGTGAATTTGGTATTGACTATGTTTTGAGTTAGAATGAGCTATGGTACAACTGAATTTAATCTAATAATATAAAAATACAAATTAAAAATAGCACCCGTCTCTCACTAGTAATTGCACTATGGTCTAATATAGTGAATTTGGTATTGACTATGTATTGAGCTAGAAAGAGCTATAGTATAACTAGGTTTAGTCTAATAATATAAAAATACAAATTACAAATAGCACCAGTCTCTCACTAGTAATTGCACTATGGTCTAGTATAGTGAATTTGGTATTGACTATGTATTGAGCTAGAATGACCTAGAGTAAAACTGTGATTAATCTAATAATATAATAAAGGCACAAGACTCTCAATTGTAATTGCACTAAGGTCTTATATAAGTTGTTTACAAGAATTAGTGTATAATTAGATTTAAATTGACAGGATAAAATACAAAAATTATGGTAGCAAAAGAATAATAAAAAAAAATGATAAAAATAAAAATGGCAATGACTTGGTTATAATATGCTAGTAAGATGGTAGACAGGATAATATAAAAGTTGTAGTTGAAAATACTAGTTTAGAAAAGTATGGAATAAAAATGGTCAATAAAAGAAGTTTACAATAAGTTTGATCAATATAGTTTAAAGTAAAATTGGGCAATAATAGGGATTTAGAATAAAATTGGGCAATTGAGTATTTTTTAAAGTGAGGTAGAATTATTGAAGACAAGTTATGGTTAGTTTATAATAAAATAAGATGGAACAATGATGTGATAAGTTGTAAAAAAGGAGATAGATTCTGTAGATATTAAACACAATTAAGACTATGAGGTAGAATGGTCGTTGAATACAACAATGATAATCAAAAGTAGTTGGGGTATTAGAATTTTAGGGGGGCACAAATTTATGACACATTATGACAATATAACAGTCTCGGCTGAGTGGTTGAGGGGAGTAGACGTGTGCTGGGGATCTGGGCCTACTAATTCACAGGCCTACCCATTTCTCCTGACTGATAAGTCATCATTAAAACTCCTACTGTTGGAAGACAGCTTCAGTGTTGTGAGAACTCTTATGTGCGAGCTGTGACTAAGGATATACCTGGTCAAACTCTGGAAATAGTTTTCCTTTTTGCAAAGGCCCTCACAGGCCTCTGCTTCCCCTCTGCCTTTCATTTGACCTCAGCCTTTCGCCTCTATCAACATGGAGTGTAGAGGCGAATTTTGCTAGTCCACTGCTACTCGTGCCTCTCAAAATGCTCACAACTCATCGCTTTACCAACCTGAGGAATAACGACGAGTGTGCAGTCCTATGTGAGTTGGTAACCCAGGTGTCCACACACTGAAAATTCGTCTTTCACTCCAAGACACGTGTGCTAGAAGTTCTGCAAGTTTGGAGTAACAATCTCTACGAGTATTGCAGTGTGTGGTAACTCTTGAGAAGTCTGCCTCAGCCTGTGACCTTGAGCGAGGCACTGCAACATCTGTCTGAGACTTTCGCCCATATTGACTATGTGAATAAAGCCGAATGTGCGTTACCCCTGCTGTTCTCCTGTACCTACAACTCTCCGCCTTTAAACTCAGCCGTTCGCCTCTATCAACGACGTGCAGTGTAGAGGTGTATTTTGCTGCCCCGCTGGTACTCGAATATGTGAGTTCCGCAAGTGCTGCAGATTTGTTGTAACTATTTGCATGAGTGGATTACGCTGACTTAGGACATTGTGCTACCATCAGTACCTATGTAGGCTTAAAATGAGTGAGGAATGTCTGGCCTGCTGGGTGACCTTGAAAATGGCACTCTAAGACCCGCATGCCACTTACACCCATACTGCGTGTGTCTAGTGAGGTGAATGTCCCTTCCTCGACTTTCCTATTCACCGGTATCCCTTAACTTGTTGCCATTATCTACATATGGGATAAGGGCGAGTTTAGCTGATCCAGGCCAAACAGCGTTCCAAGCCAGCCAGTGAAGGCCAAGACTACATCTGTTCTGAATCCCAGAATGCCTTTGTGAACGTTCTACAGTGTTCCGGCCGTACCATTAACAAGTAGTACAGGGTTGGTAACTCTCGAGACGACTGTGGGCCCAGTGAATGACCTTGAAAATTGCACTGCGACCTGCAGGCCACTACACCCATATTGTCCCTTCTCCTTCCTCGATTTGGAACTCAGCCGTTCGCCTCTATTTGCTTGTGGTCTAGAGGCGTTTTTTTTTTTTTTTTTTTTTTTTTTTTTTTTTTTTTTTTTTTTTTTTTTTTTTTTTTTTTTTTAGCCAGACCACATGGGTGCTTGAGTGCCCGTGTCCTCTGTGCCGCACTCCGCTCATCTTGCGAGTGTCCCCTGTGTGCCTGCCTGCCTGCTGCAAGCAGGTGTCCGGGTGGTTGGCACGGGCTTGGCGAGCACAGTCAAGCAAGCTTGAGGGTGGCACTAGAAGCTAGCCAGAACGGGCTAAGGCAGCCTGCAGTTATCTGTCCTAGGGCCCAGCATGTCTGTATACGTTCTGCAGTGCTGCTGGCATACCAGTGTTTCCTGTAGTGGCTTGAGAACAATTTGACGAGCATTGCAGTGCTGACATTTTGAGTGGGACATGCCAGAGGTTCACTTATAAACATAGTAAGCTTGTGGTGATTGGCTTGTACACAGTGAACATTCATCTGTCA